>NC_063332.1:74911774-74933158 GCF_021869965.1 Rhincodon typus
CCTTTGCTGAGTACAGAATGTTCAGCATTGGAGAGCGGAAGGTTAGGTGGGATGGTGAATTCCTGTCAGGAGGTGAGGTTGGGGGAGGGGCTGGACTCAGAGGGAAGGGGAGAAGAGTAAGGTTCCAGAGGGCCATGGGTATCTCTAAGTTGTTGCATCTTGTGGGCCTTGATGCCTGAAAGGAAAAGAAAAAGTTTTTTGTTAGCATGGTGACTGAGCCGGAGGATTAAGTGGAACTGCGGAGTGGTGCAGCCCTGGGCCAGTGTGTTGCGATGTTCTCCAAGGTGGGACTTCCTCCCAAACTGAGGTGGCAGTCTCACCTCCAGCCAGCTCCTGCTAAGCAGTAGCAGACATCAGTAGAGAGATGTTGGGTGGAAGGATATTAAAGACCATCTCAGGTCAAATTTTTCCCACTGAAAATCCATGGCAGCCTAAAAAAGAGCAAACCAACTGAAACCCACTTGTTACCTTGTGGTCTGAAGACCCGTAGGTTTCAGAACTACAAATAGGTGAGCCAGGTCTGGCCAGGTAGATGGCTGAGAGGGTGCTGTTAATATTGGTAGGATAGCTTACATACAGGAAGATGCTAAGCGAGGCAAATATTGTTTGGTAGCGAGTCCAAGGAAAAAGGTAAAATGAAAGACTTGCATTTATACAGCAGACGTAATAGAGACATAAAGTCAAACAGCACGGAAACAGACCCTTTGATTCAACTTGTCCATGGCAACCAAGCTTCCCAAAATAAACTGGTCCCATTTACCTGCATTTGCCTCATATCCCTCCAAACTTTTCCTATTCATGCACCTGTCCAAATGTCTTTCAAATGTTGTAACTGTACCCGCATCTGCCACTTTCTCTGGGAGTTCATTCCATACTCAAACCACCCTCTGTGTGAAAAAATTGCCCCTCAGGTCCCTTTTAAATCTTTCTCTTCTCACCTTAAAACTATGCTCTTTAGTTTTGAACTCCCCTGTCCTAGGGAAAAGAATTTTGCTATTCACCTTTAAGTGTATCTGATTTGTAGTCACTGTTGTGAAGTAGAAAAAGAGGGGTCTCATCATAAGGAAAGTATGAGGTGAGATAAAAAATGCTTAGTAAGCATTGAGGAGTTTAAGGGACAGATGGGGTCAGAAACCAAAAACTGTGAAGTCCACGTCAACAAGTTTGGACACAATGTATAAAATATAGCCAGGAAAGCTTTGACAAAGAGCAAGATGCAACCATTCATTAGTGAAGTTCAGTATGTTCATCCACAATGTAGTTGCTGATTGCAAGTGCCTTGTTTATAAGTAAATAGAAATTCTAGATGCTAATGTTGCAAGAGCCTTCAGGCAGGGGTAGCTGGTGGGATAGATGGTTGCAGGGGACTGTGGTGGTGTGGGAATGTCAGTGATAGTGCAGGACTGGACTGTTGAGGTTTCTGTTCTTAAGAAGTCTGTGACAGGTATGGATAGTCACAGATTTTCCTGATTTGAAACAAAATGCTTCGTTTTATGACTTTTCATTCATCTCTGCTTACAGTATGTAAGTGCAAATAATGCTGATGATTATAGTGACCCATATCAATTTCTTTTCTTGCGCTATATGTATCCTACAAGGTGCAAGTGAAGTGTACTTAAACTAAAAATTCTTAAAATATAGCCACAAAGTACCTATGTTAGATGAGACTGTCTCAAAATTTTAACGTACACATTTTCAAACCAACTTCTTTAAATCCACTGAATGCTGCTAAACATCCGAACATGAATTGGCAAAACAACACAGACATTATGGTCCCAGTGATTTTGGCAGTGGAAGCTCAATAATTACATTATGCAAATAATAGCTGTATTAAAGGAAGCAAATATCATCACCATCAATACTGCTGATTTCTACCAAAAGTACAGGCTTAACAGCTTTATCATAAAATTGTACTAAACCCCTACAGATTTTGTATGTAGTCCATTTAGAGTCATAGAGTCATAGAGATGTACAGCATGGAAATAGACACTTTGGTCCAACGTGTCCATGCCGTAAATCTAGTCCCATTTGCCAGCATTTGGCCCATATCCTTCTAAACCCTTGTTATTCATGTACCCATTTAGATGCCTTTAAAATGTTGTAATTGTACCAGCCTCCACCACTTCCTCTGGCAGCTCATTCCATACACACCACCCTCTGTGTGAAAATGTTACCCCCTTAAATCCCTTTTAAACCTTTCTCCTCTCACCTTAAACCTATGCCCTTTAGCTTAGGACTCCCCCACTCTGGGGAAAATACCTTGTCTATTTACCCTATCCATGCCCCTCATGATTTTATAAACCTCTATAAGGTCTCCCTTCAGCCTCCAATGCACCAGGGAAAATAGCCCTAGCCTATTCAGCCTCTCCCTATAGCTCAAACCCTCCAACTCTGGCAACATCCTTGTAAATCCTTTCTGAACACTTTCAAGTTTCACAACATCCTTCCTACAGCAGAGTGACCAGAATTGCACACAGTATTCCAAAAGTAGCTAAAGCAATGTCCTGTACAGCCACAACATGACATCCCAACTCCTTTACTCAATGCACTGACCAATAAAGGCAAGCATACCAAATACACAGAACATAGAACAGTACAGCACAGTACAGGCCCTTCGGCCCACGATGTTGTGCCAAACTTTTACCCTAATCCTAAGGTCTATCTAACCTCCACCCCTACCTTATACTATCATCCATATGCCTATCTAATAGCCGCTTAAATGCCCCTAATGAGGCCGACTCCACTACCCTCTCCAGCAATGCATTCCATGCCCCTATCACTCTCTGAGTAAAGAACATACCTCTGATGTCTCCCCTATATCTACCTCCACTCACTTTAAAACTATGCCGCCTCGTAATAGCTACCTCCACCCTAGGAAAAAGTCTCGGGCTGTCTACTCTATCTATACCTCTGATCATTTTGTACACCTCTATCAAGTCACCTCTCATCCTTCATCATTCTAAAGAGAAAAGCCCTAATTCTCTCAACCTTTCCTCATACGACCTTCCCTCCATTCCAGGCAACATCCTGGTAAATCTCCTCTGCACCTTTTCCAATGCTTCCACATCTTTCCTGTAATGAGGCGACTAGAACTGGACACAATACTCCAGATGTGGCCAAACCAGGCTTTTGTACAGCTGGAGCATAACTTCATGGCTCTTGAACTCAATCCCTCTTTTATGAAAAGCTAACACACCATATGCCTTCTTAACAACTCTATCCACCTGGGTGGCAGCTTTCAGGGAACTGTGGACATGAACTCCAAGATCCCTCTGCTCCTCCACACTGCCAAGAATCTTTCCATTAACCCTGTATTCTGCTTTCAAGTTTGTCCCTCCAAAATAAATAATCTCACACTTTTCAGGGTTAAACTCCATCTGCCACTTCTCAGCCCAGCTCTGCACTCTATCAATGTCCCTTTGTAACCTAGAACAGCCCTCCGCACTGTCCACAATGCGATCCACCTTTGTATCGTCCGCGAACTTACTAATCCACCCTTCCACTCCTTCATCCAAATCATTTACAAAAATCACAAATAGAAGAGGACCCAGAACAGATCCTTGTGGTACACCACTCGTAACTGAGCACCATGTTGAATATTTTCCATCCACTACCACCCTTTGTCTTCTAAGGGTCAGCCAATTCTGAATCCAATCTGCCATATTTCCCGCTATCCCATGCCTCCTTACCTTCTGCATGAGCCTACCATGGGGAACCTTATCAAACGCCTTACTTAAATTCATGTATACCACATCCACTGCTCTACCTTCATCCACGTGTTTGGTCACTTCTTCAAAGAATTCAATAAGATTTGTGAGGCATGATCTACCCCTCACAAATCCATGCTGACTATCACGAATCAAACTGTGCCTTTCCAAGTGATCATAAATCCTGTCTCTCAGAGCCCTTTCCAATAATTTGCCCACCACTGACGTAAGTCTAACTGGCCTGTAATTTCCGGGGTTATCCCTATTCCCTTTTTTGAACAAGGGAATGACGTTTGCCTCTCTCCAATCTTCCGGCACTATACCCGTGGACAGTGAGGACGAAAAGATCATTGCCAAAGGCGCTGCGATCTCTTCCCTCACTTCCCATAGAATCCTTGGATAAATCCCATCAGGCCCGGGGGACTTATCTATCTTCAACTTCCTCAAAATTCCTAGCACATTTTCCTTACTAACATCGACCTCCTCTAGCCTACCAGCCTGTTTCACACTGTCTTCCTCTACAACTAGGTCCCTCTCAGTTGTGAATACCGAAGAAAAGTATTCATTAAGGACCTCTCCTATTTCTTTAGGCTCCGTGCACAAATTCCCTTTACAATCCTTGATCTGCCCTACCCTTTCTTTGGTCATTCTCTTATTCCTCACATACGTGTAAAAAGCCTTGGAGTTTTCCTTGATCCTATCTGCCAAGGTTTTCTCATGCCTCCTTATAGCTCTCCTAAGCCCTTTCTTCAGCTCCTTCCTGGATAACTTGTATCCCTCTAGAGCCTTTTCCGTTCCTCATTTCCTAAACCTTACATAAGCATCTTTCTCCCTCTTAACCAGTCGTTCAATCTCTCTTGAGAACCAAGGCTCCCTCACTCAATCGCATCTTCCCTGCCTGCTATGGACAAACATATCGAGCACACGCAGTATGCATTCCTTAAACATGCTCCACATTTCAATAGTGCTCTTCCCTGACAGCATCTGTTCCCATTTTATGTTACCCAGCTTTTGCCTAACAGAATTGTAATTACCCTTCCCCCAATTATAAACCTTACCCTGCTGTATGTACCTATCCTTTTCCATGGCTATTGTAAAAGGAACAGAGTTATGATCGCTACCGCCAAAATGCTCTCCTACCAACAGGTCTAACACTTGGCCCGGTTCATTGCCAAGCACCAAATCCAAAGTGGCCTCTTTTTGTGTTGGTCTATCTACATACTGTGTCAGGAATCCTTCCTGAACGCACTGGACAAAATCCGTTCCATCTAAACTATTACAACTAAAATGTTTCCAATCAATATTTGGAAAGTTGAAATCACCCATGACTACAACTCTGTGACTTCTGCACCTTTCCAGTATCTGCCTCCCAATCCGCTCCTCTACTTCTCTGTAACTATTAGGGGGTCTGTAAAAAAACCCCAACGAAGTGACTGCTCCTTTCTTGTTCCGCACCTCAATCCAAACTGACTGTGTAGACATACCTTCTTCACTATCTTGTTTACCTGCAACTCCACTTTCAAGGAACCATGAACCTGCATTCCAAGGTTGCTCTGTTCAGTAACACTCCCCAGGACCTTACCATTAAGTGTATAAGTTCTGCCCTGATTTGCCTTTCCAAAATGCAGCACCTCACATTTATCTACATTAAACTCCATCTGCCACTCCTTGGCCCATTGGGCCATCTGATCAAGGTCCTGTTGTACTCTGAGGTAACCTTCTTTGCTGTTCACTACACCTCCAATTTTTGTGTCATCTGCACACTTACTACCCATACCTCCTATGTTCACATCCAAATCATTTATATAAATGACAAAAAGCAGTGGACCCAGCACCGATCCTTGTTTCACACCACTGGTCACAGGCCTCCAGTCTGAAAAACAACCCTCCACCACCCTCTGTCTCCTACCATCATTGTTTCTGGATCCACATAACTAGTTCTCCCTGTATTCCATGTGACCTAAACTTGCTAACCAGTCTACCATAAGGAACCTTATTGAACACCTTACAGAAGTTCATATAGATCACGTCCATCTCTCTACCCTCATCAATCCTCTTTGTTACTTCTTCAAAATACTCAATTAAGTTAGTGAGACACAATTTCCCACACACAAAGCCATGTTGAATATCCCTAATCAGTCCTTGCCTTTCCAAATACATGTAAATCCTGTCCCTCAGGATTCCCTCCCACAACTTGCTTTAATTCAGCCCAATATCTAATATATTAAACAGTGAAATAATAGTGGCTATATACATTTTCCTTAGTTTGTTTCTCTGCTAGCTTTGCTTCTCTGGCTTGTCTTCTTTCTTCTCGGCTGGCCTGCTGCTCACGGAATCCTTTCTGCTTCTGCATCGCTAGGGTGATCCATAGAGGCTGGGAAGATTCCACTCTATCCACAAGCCGTGAGCTGTCCAGGGAATGTCGGCTCTGAAGAACAGGTTTCTCTGGAAAGAAATTACAGTGCTGATTAATTTCCTCCGAAAGGACGTTAGCAAACCAAAGCTGGTGATGCAATTACATACATAGTCAGTTTATCTGGAATTTAGAAGGTTAAGGGGTGATCTGATGAAATTTTTCAAGATATTAACAGGAAAATAAAGGATAGATAAAGATTTCCACTATTGGAGATTCTAGGATTACGGGCATAGTCTGGGAATTAGGACCAGACTGTTCAGGAGAGGTATTAGGACGTACTTCTATCCACAAAGGACGCTCGAGATTTGGAATGCTCTTCCACAAATGGCAGTCAATGCTAGATCAATTTTTAGTTTTAAATCTGAGATGGATACATTTTTGCTAAACATAGGTATTAAGGGATATAGGCCAAAGGCAGTTATATAGCAATAGGCATTTTCTCATTTAAAGTTGGAACAGATTTGAACAGGCTGAATGGCCTACTCCTGTTCCCATGTTCTGTTTAAATCAACAGCAAACTGTTCATTGCACTTCACAAGTGAAAACTAAATAGGGAAGAAGAACACAGTAATTGGCAATTGTGAATGACTAGACAACTTACCCCAAGCTATATATAAAAAAAAAGACATTCAGTTAAACATTTAATGTTTGGGGCTGAGATGATATCAATGAAAAATATATTTTGGTATTAAAAAGTAAATTTTGAAAACTCCATGTTCAGAGATTAAATTAAGAAATTACCCGATATAATCCCAAATAACAAAAACATGAAGGATTACAATGTTGACATTGCAGCAATTTCAGCAAAAAACCGATATGAACAAGAAGGGCTATATTTTTCCAGCCTTTAAATGATATCAGAAATCATGGAAAAGTTGGGAAAAAATAGCTAGAGTGAAAATAATGGATTGTTTCGTTAAGGAAAGTAAGTCTGACTATCTGCTTAAGATTTCAAAGGCTGGATGAAAATCTCACTAGTGAATGACAGGGTGCTGATTTGCATGCATTAACATCTCATTATTACCTTGTCTCACCTTATTTACATAGAACATTACAGCGCAGTACAGGCCCTTCGGCCCTCGATGTTGCGCCGACCTGTGAAACCAATCTGAAGCCCATCTAAACTAAACTATTCCATTATCATCCATGTTTATCCAATGACCATTTAAATGCCCTTAAAGTGGGCGAGTCTACTATTTTTGCAGGCAGGGCATTCCACGCCCTTACTACTCTCTGAGTAAAGAACCTACCTCTGACATCTGTCTTATATCTATCACCCCTCAATTTAAAGCTATGTCCCCTCGTGCTAGCCATCACCATCCGAGGAAAAAAGGCTCCCACTGTCCACCCTATCTAATCCTCTGATCATCTTGTATGTCTCTATCAAGTCACCTCTTAACCTTCTTCTCTCTAACGAAAACAGCCTCAAGACCCTCAGCCTTTCCTCATAAGACCTTCCCTCCATACCAGGCAACATCCTGGTAAATCTCCTCTGCACCCTTGCCAATGTTTCCACATCCTTCCTATAATGCGGTGACCAGAACTGTACGCAATACTCCAATTGCGGCCGCACCAGAGTTTTGTACAGCTGCAACATGACCTCATGGCTCCGAAACTCAATCCCTCTACCAATAAAACCTAACATACTGTACGCCTTCTTAACAACGCTATCAACCTGGGTGGCAACTTTCAGTGATCTATGCACATGGACACCGAGATCTTTCTGCTCATCCACACTACCAAGAATCTTACCATTAGCCCAGTACTCTGTATTCCTGTTACTCCTTCCAAAGTGAATCACCTCACACTTTTCCGCATTAAACTCCATTTGCCACCTCTCAGCCCAGCTCTGCAGCTTATCTATGTCCCTCTGTAACCTGCAACATCCTTCCGCACTATCCACAACTCCACCGATTTTGGTGTCATCCGCAAATTTACTAACCCATCCTTCTACGCCCTCATCCAGGTCATTTATAAAAATGACAAACAGCAATGGCCCCAAAACAGATCCTTGAGGTACACCACTAGTAACTGAACTCCAGGATGAACATTTCCCATCAACCACCACCCTCTGTCTTCTTACAGCTAGCCAATTTCTGATCCAAACCGCTAAATCACCCTCAATCCCATGCCTCCGTATTTTCTGCAATAGCATGCAGTTTGCTATTTTCCCAGGTACTGGTAAGAAACCAGACAGTGCCAATTCCCAACTTTAAAATCTGACAGATAACCTGCATCTCGTCAGCTTCTTCTCAAGGCATCCCTCTTGGCCAGCATTCCCCAATGTCTCAGCACATACTTCTTAGCAGCAACTGTCTGATCTAGGTGATTACTCCAGACCAAGTTGGCAGGGTTTAAAATGGTGTGCAGCTAGAATTTAAGAAAGCACTTGCACCACGAATGCTGTGAGATCTCAAGATTAGCCAACACATCAGATGCTGTTGAGTGCAAGAAGGGTAAGAGTGGCATTGTCGAGGTGGGGTATATACTTAATGAGGTTAATGGCATAAACATGGTCACTAGGACTCACTGATGGAAATTCTCCACGAAACTCCCAGAAATTGACACTTAGCCAAATTTTGGGAAGATTCGGCCCAAGGTTTTAATAATGTTGCCAGACAAATAATAAATTTGCTAGCTGAATAGCAAATTCATTTTTAAAATTTTTAATTCATTTGTGGGATGTGGGCGTCACTGGCTGGCCAGCATTTATTGCCCATCCCTAGTTGCCCTTGAAAAGGTGGTGGTGAGCTGCCTTCTTGAACCGCTGCAGTCCACCAGCTGTGGGTTGAACCGCAATGCTGTAAGGGAGGGCATTCCAGGATTTTGACCCAGTGACAGTGGAGGAAAAGCGATATATTTCCAAATCAGGATGGTGAGTGGCTTGGAGGAGTCCTTGCAAGTGGTGGTGTTCCCACTTATCTGCTGCCTTTGGCCTTCTAGATGGACATGATTGTGGGTTTGGAAGGTGCTGTCTGAGGATCTTTGGTGAATTTGCTGCTACTGAGCGTCGGTGGAGGAGGGAGTGGATGTAGTATCGATCAAGCAGTCTGCTTTGTACTGGATGGTGTCAAGCTTCCCAAGTGTTGTTGGGGCTGCACTCTTCCAGGCAAGTGGGGAATATTCCATCACACTCCTGAGTTGTGCCTTGTAGATGGTGAATTGGCTTTGAGGATTATTGCCTGTAATAGTGTAAAAATTGTTACAACAGTTCTATGGGTAAGTTGATGTAAGGAGTGCTGTCTGTTATTGTTCACCAGCTCCCTGGTTCTGACACTGGGCTGATGTAGTGGAATGTGGTGTGGTGGGAAACACAGGAGGCAGATGCTTCAGAGGCAAAGAAAACTCTGATTTTATTGAAAGACAAGCAAATTGAATATATTTACAGGAAAATGAGAAGATGAATATCAACCCCAACTACTGATGACTCAGACCTGTCTCCCAGTTAACCTGATCCCCAGTTAAGCTTTACAGCCAAGACTTGATATGGTGGGTAAACAGATACAGTGATTGGCTGTTACCAACGCTAACAGGGCAGAGAGAGAGTGAGAGAGAGAGAGATTACGTGCTAACCTATTCCATTTCCCTTCCTTCAGGGTGTCCTACACCATTAGCACCCGAACCCCACCTTCCCCTATCTAAGCTGGGTTAGAGGGTCTCAATGACATTAGGCTCACCACTGGAGTGGAATGTGATTTTGGCTGGCTCTTTTCCGCAGTCTCTGGCCGTAGCTGGGAGTCTGCGGAGGGCCGCAAGTGCTGCCAACAGTCAGTCTGGTGGTGTCCGCTGATGCGGTTAGGCGCATTGGACCTTGAGTTCTTTCCTTTCCTGATTGCTCCGGTTGGTGTCTTGTGTCTCTGGATGCTCTCGGTCGCCTCCAGACATCGATGGGAGGTTTGTGGTTGGTTGATGGTGTTCGATGGTTGTGAGGGATTGCTGTCAGTGTGGAGGGTTCGCAGAGTCCATGACTTGGAGGTGTCTGTGGAAACTTATCTCTCGATCGGTAAGTCTGACTGATTTCCTTTCCCTTCCTCGGGGCTTTGGCTCAAGGGCTCCTTCGCCTGCAGGGCCTGATCCTTGTTCAGACTCTCAGATTTCTCTCATGAACCGCTCACACTGGGCACACACAGAGCCCACCTCAGAGCACACACCTGATTGAAATCAGGGCGTGTTGCTGGTATTACAGTGCACAGTGCTGGGATCGGGGTCTCCAGTTATACCCAACTGTAGACTCCTTATCTCCCGCCGAATCTGGTTTCGGCTGCCGAGCTATTGTTCCTCCTCTCGGGGCTAAATGAGCTTCCTGATCACTGGAGAAGGTGTGAATGGCTTTTCCCTTGAGGTGAATGGTTTCGATGGTTTGGAATATCCAGTATTTCCCTTGGATGGGTATTTGTTAAGTTTTGAATAGTAGTGTGAATGTTTTTACATCCAAAGGTGAAACAGGTTTACATGTAGCACAATGGTGTAGAATGTCTGTGTGCCTGAGCACTGGTTGGAAATTGAATAGCTTTGTACCTCTGTAGGCTCCAGAAAGTCTGAAGTTGTTGAAGTTGTTTGTTTCCTGCAGTCTGGCTTCCATTGTTTCAGCTGGGGCATGAATGGGGTACTTCCTTTAGTGTCTGTAAACTAACCCCTGTTCCAGACAGGGGTCTGAAGAAGGGTCCAGACCCGAAACGTCAGCTTTCCTGTTCCCCTGATGCTGCTTGGCCTGCTGTGTTCATCCAGCTCTACACTTTGTTATCTCAGATTCTCCAGCATCGGCAGTTCCTACTATCCCTGTTCCAGACATCTGCCCCTGGGCTTACATATTATCCAGACTGTCCCTACCAGCCTTTTTCTGGTTCAGTTGCAGCCCATGGTTTCTTGAGTCCAAAAGTGCAGTGACTTTTAATCCAATTTAATTTCCACAAACTTCTGTCATCGGAGGGTTTCGGTCCAGGGTATATCCAAAAACTGATGGGGATTTTTGCCCCACCTTACATTTACTCTTCCTTCCTGAGAATATGCAATTTAAATGGTAATTCTGCAGTCTATTTACAAACTTCTCTCAACACCATTATAAAGTGGACACTAAATGACACTTTAGATTACAGTGTAGTCAGACTTTTCAATTTCCCTATCTTCATCCCCACTTCTTTACCTCTCTGAGGAAAATATCTTGTCCCCATTCTAAGCTGATAGAATCTACATTAAGGAATTCACCATTGACCTGATGCACTACACAAAATGAGTTTGATTGGCACTGTCATTTAAACATTAGCTCTTCAACTCATCAATTGAATATTATAAAAATGTTAATTTAAAATCAATATGTTAACAGTGATAGCCACGTGTATTTTATGTCAAAAGTTATTGTGCTTTCCAGACCTGCTGACTGGGAGCTGATTTCTTAATGTTGAGCTGTTCTAATCGTATTATAGTTTTAAATACTCAGAGTGTTTTTACAATAGAGTTAAGTAAGTTAAATGAGCTCCAAGTCAATTTATGATGATGGCTCAAGGGACAAGTATTTGACAAAGTAATGGGACTAATGGTGGACAAGTCACCAGGATCTGATGGCCTGCATCTAAGGCTTTGAAATGAAGTGGGTGTAAAAATAATGAAGACATTGGTCAAAATGTTCCAGAACTGACTGAATTTCAGGAGGGAGTCAGTGAATTACAGAACTGCCAATGTGACACACCTGTTCAAAAAAGGAGAGAGACAGAAAGCAGGAAACTAATAGGCCAGTTAGCCCAACATCTGTTGTTAGGCAAATGCTAGAGTCCTTTCTTAAGAAAGCAATAGGAGCACATTTAGAAAAGCTTAATGCTATCAAAGAGACAGCATGATTTGTGAAAGGAAATCATGTTGACAAATTAGCTGGAGTTCTTTGAGGAAATAGCAAGGAAAATGGACAAAGGGGAATCAATAGATATAGTGTATTTAGATTTCCAGAGGCATTCAATATGATGCTATACAAAAGGTTACTGCACAAGATAGGAGCTCACAATATTTGGGGTAATATATTAGCATGGATTGAAGATTGGTTAGCACACATAAGACAGAGAGTTAGGATTAATGGGTCTTTTTCAAGCTGGAAAAACATAGCTAATGGAGATTCAAAAGTATCAATTCTAGGGCCTCAATTATTTAATATCTATGTATCTCTGAAGCACGGGCAGAGTGTAACATTTCCACATTTGCTGATGATACAAAAATAGGTGGGACAGCATGTTGCGTTGAGGACATAGGAATCATCAAGGAGTTATTGATTGGTTGAGTGAACGGACAAAAACTTGGAAGATGGAATTTAACATAGGAAAGTGTGACGTTATGCACTTTGGTAGGAAGTATCAAAAGCAGACTATTATTTAAGTGGAGAGAGATTAAAAGAAAATTGAATGCTCTGGTTATTCTTGTGCATGAAACAGAAAGAGTTAGCATGCTGGTGTAGCAAGCACTAAAGAAGGCAAATGGAATTTTGGCCTTTATTGCTAGTGAGTTGGAGTTTAAATATAGGGAAGTTTGTTACAACTGGACTTGGTGCTGGTAAGGCGGAACCTGGAGTACTGTGTACATTTTTGGTCAACATTTTTAAAAAGGGATATATTGACACTGGAGGCTTTTTAAAAGAGATTCAGGAGGTGCATACATAAGGCGCAAGAGGGTAACTAGAGAAAAGGTTGGCCCACTCAAGGACAAAGGAGGGAAGTTATGCGAGGAGTCAGAGAAAATGAGTGAGATTCTTAATGAGTACTTTGCGTCAGTAATCACTGAGGAGAGGGAATGACGGATGTTGAGGTTAGAGATAGATGTTTGATTACTCTAGAGCAAGTCGGCATAAGGAGGGGGGAAGTGTTGGGTATTCTAAAAGGCATTAGGGTGGACAAGTCCCCAGGTCCGGATGGGATTGATCCCAGGTTACTGAGGAAAGCGAGAGAGGGAATAGATGGGGCCTTAACAGATATCTTTGCAGCATCCTCGAGCACGGGTGAGGTCCCAGAGGACTGGAGAATTGCTAATGTTGTACCCTTGTTTAAGGAGGGTAGCAAGGATAATCCAGGTAATTATAGACCGGTGAGCCTGACGTTAGTGGTGGGGAAGCTGCTGGAGAAGATACTGAGGGATAGGATCTATTTACATTTGGAAGAAAATGGGCTTATTAGTGATAGGCAGCATGGTTTTGTGCAGGGAAGGTCATGTCTTACCAACTTGATAGAATTCTTTGAGGAAGTGACAAAATTCATAGATGAGGGAAGGGCTGTAGATGCCATATACATGGACTTCAGTAAGGCATTTGATAAGGTTCCCCATGGTAGGCTGATGGAGAAAGTGAAGTCGCATGGGGTCCAGGGTGTACTAGCTAGATGGATAGAGAACTGGCTGGGCAACAGGAGACAGAAAGTTGTAGTGGAAGGGAGTTTCTCAAAATGGAGAACTGTGACCAGTGGTGTTCCACAGGGATCCGTGTTGGGACCACTGTTTTTTGTGATATACATAAATGATCTGAAGGAAGGTATAGATGGTCTGATTAGCAAGTTTGCAGATGACACTAAGATTGGTGGAGTAGCAGATAGTGAAGGGGACTGTCAGAGAATGCAGCAGAATATAGATAGATTGGAGAGTTGGGCGGAGAAATGGCAGATGGAGTTCAATCCAGGCAAATGCGAGGTGATGCATTTTGGAAGATCCAATTTAAGAGCGAACTATACGGTAAATGGAAAAGCCCTGGGGAAAATTGATGCACAGAGAGATCTGGGTGTTCAGGTCCATTGTACCCTGAAGGTGGCAACGCAGGTTGATTGAGTGGTCAAGAAGGCATATGGCATGCTTTCATTCATCGGATGGGGTATTGAGTACAAGAGTTGGCAGGTCATGTTACAGTTGTATAGGACTTTGGTTCGACCACATTTGGAATACTGCGTACAGTTCTGGTCGCCACATTACCAAAAGGATGTGGATGCTTTGGAGAGGTTGCAGAGGAGGTTCACCAGGATGTTGCCTGGTATGGAGGGCGCTAGCTATGAAGAGAGGTTGAGTAGATTAGGATTATTTACATTAGAAAGATGGAGGTTGAGGGGGGACCTGATTGAGGTCTACAAAATCATAAGAGGTATAGACAGGGTGGATAGCAAGAAGCTTTTTCCCAGAGTGGGGGACTCAATTACTAGGGGTCACGATTTCAAGGTGAGACGGGAAAAGTTTAAGGGAGATATGCGTGGAAAGTTCTTTACGCAGAGGGTGGTGGGTGCCTGGAACTCGTTGCCAGTGGAGGTGGTAGAGGCGGGCACAATAGCGTCATTTAAGATGTATCTAAACAGATACATGAATGGGGAGGGAGCAGAGGGATACAGATCCTTGGAAAATAGGCGACAGGTTCAGGTAGAGGATCTGGATCGGCTCAAGCTTGGAGGGCCGAAGGGCCTGTTCCTGTGCTGTAATTTTCTTTGTTCTTTGTTCTTTGTGCATGCCTGGGATGATGGGGTTGTCTCATCAAGAATGGTCAAATAGGTTAGGCCTTTATTCATTAGAGTCTAGAAGAATGAGGGGCGATCCTACTGAAACATCCAAGATTCTGACTGGGTTGACAGGATAGATGTTGAGAACATCTTTCCACTAATGTGGCAATCTCAAACAAGAGGACATAGTTACAGAATAAAGGGACACTCATTGAACATTAAATTTCTTCTCTCAGAGGGTAATGAGTGCCTGGAATTCTCTATCCCAGAGAATTGAGGAGACTAGATCAAGAGAAGATAGATTTTTGAAATATTGGGAAGTTGATGACTGTGAGGAGGCATAAAAGAGGAGCTGAAACCTGGGGCAGATCAGCCATGATCTTATTGAATGGTAGGACAAGACTGAGGGGCTGAGTGGTCTGCTCCTTGTTGGCTTATGCTCTTATGATACATGTTTAATCTTTTTTAACAGCTGATTGTGTCCTAATAGAAAAGTAATTTGCAGATGAACATACTAAGCAAATAAAATATGGATCATCAACCCACCTTTTGTGTGTCCAAATTTGAATAAGTGATCAATTCGGTGTTTTTGTTTTTCTTTTGAATGTTTAAAACAATAGTGGGTGGATATTTTCTTATTCATTCATAGGATGTGGGCATCACTGCTCGGAACAGTATGTACTTCCCATCCCTCCAGGTCCTGTTTTTGATACTGGGCATATGTTTAGTTCAAATTTGTATCAACTGTAAATAATGGCATTTTCTATGTTAACCTTTTCTAGAGCAAGATAAACAGAAAATATTTATGGAACAATGGATACCCAGGGTGATTATAACACTGTAATTCAAACAAGGGATTCAATTAATGGTATACATCTGTCATAGGAAAGATGCAGTGCTTTAGAACTGTCAACTGATCCTGGAATTAATCCCATGATCTCTCTGAAACGAGTGCTTTTGATCTGTATACTGAGATTCAAAATGACTGAAACCATTGTAATTGCCTGCTGGGCAGATAAAGTGTGCATTAATATCCCTAGATTAACATTCTAGTTTATTGACATCTGTATGAGCACAGCTACGTTAATAGAAGCAAGTTATCAATTAACATCTGCCTGGCCCCAGTGTTGGCTTAGCAGCAATCAGCATTTAAAGTCTCAAGAGGGCACACTTGCGCTTTACACGGTATAAAACACTCAATTTTATAAAACAGCACATCTTCTGATTTGATGCTAGTAACTACACTAGTGGTGCTTGTGAAAGCATAATTATGAGATGAGAAGAGTGGAATTCAATTCCTATTTGAACCAGGCACAGGCACTTCACCCAACTAAAGCCAGCATTGCTCAAATGGGTCAGCACCAGAGTTCGCTTTCTTTTGAAAGCGGATAGCAAAACACCAGCTCCCAGAACAGCATATCTGGAAAGTGGAGAATGGATGTGGAGAAAGGTGATATGGCTGAAATGAGTTAGCAGCAGGCTGGAGAATTTTATATGCCCAGAAGGAGAATTCTTATTCCATGTGAACACTAATAAAAAAAAAAATCTCCTTTTCCAGTTTCCAAGTTTTGTATACTTATTAAAGATTACTGTTTATCTTTTGTAAAACCAAACTCAGAAAAATAGACTGTGTGTTGCAATCGAGAACCTAATGAAATATTTCACATTGCTGATTCCACTTATTGCTCACTGTCTGCTGGAATAAAAAATGGCATTTATTGCAAAATGTTAGCTAACAATAACATGGGAAAATTTCACAAGTCAATTTGAACAAGCAGAAGACATATCAATTGCACATGCACAATTCAGTTATTCTACTAAAGTATGAAAGGGAATTCTAAAAATTACACATACTCAGTTGTACAAGTAATATTTGCAATTTCCTGCAAGTGTTGTGTGTAAAAAAATTCTAATCAAATTACTGGCTTTTGGGATGCTTGCTGTAAAATAAAATCTTTAATGATTATAGAAAAAGATTGCAAACACAATTCTAAAATAAATATTAATAGTGATATTTCCTGTACTTTTGATTGGTTTCATTTATTGTATCCAATATAATTCGTCACAATCTGAAGTAATTAGAGGTACAGAGGAAAGAAAGCAAGTTCTAGCACAATTATAGATAAAGGGTTGCCGAGGTTAGAAAGTACAGAAGCAGAACATTCAGTCCAGCCAGTCCATTGCAGCCTTTATTCTCCATTTCAGCCTCCTCATATCTTTCCATATCACAATCTATTATAATCATCTATTCCTTTCCCTTACAAATGCTCAGCTAGCTTCCTGTAACTCATTTTAACCATTGCCTGTGAGAGGTCTGCATACTCATCACTGGGTAAAGCAATTCTGTCTGAAATCCCTATTACATTTCTTGGTGACTCTCTCATCACTCTGGTCTCTAGCGACACTCTTCAGCAAACATGGAGACATTCTGCATCTACTCTCTAGAAAGCTTTTATAATTTTAAAGATATCAATTAGGTCACTTCAAGTTTCTTTTTTCAAGTGAAAGGGGCTCAGTCTGATCTGTATACCCAAGCACTTCCAGTATCATCCTTGTATATCTCCTCTGCACCCTCTCCAGTGTCTCCTTATACATTTATAATACACTGACTAGAACTGCACAGCAAGCTCTGAGCGTGGTTTAGCCAAGTTTGATGCAGGTTAGGCATAGCTCCCCTACTTTTCAATTCTACACATCTAGGTATAAAACTTAGCAATTAGTTTGATTTTTTACACCTCAGTTAGTGTGTTGAAACTTTAGAGATTGGTTTACTCTAGAGCTCTTTGTTTCCCTAACCCCTCCCAACTAGATTTGTATCACCCAAGTAATTAGTGACTCTAGTCTTTCTACTACAATTTTCTACCTCACAGTTACTCGTGTTGTAGCTAATTATTTGCCTGTTCTACAAATCTATTAATGTCTTCCTGTAATTTGTTGCATCCATGTCAGAATCAATTTGTACCACCCTCTTCCAGGTCTCTTAAATAGTGCACTGAACTATCAAACTTCATTCAGTGCTCAATTCCAGGGGTGGAACTTTTGTCACAGTACTCACATTTTGAAGAGGGTTAGCTCAGTTTTTCTCAGGACTTCCAAAGAATACACCTGATTTGTATATCTGTAATACATGTATATCTGTAGATATACGTCATCTACAAAACATTTAGGTAAATTGTTGCAAATAAATTTTACAATAAACGGAAATAAATAGAATCAACCATAGGTGGATAGAAGAAATAATGCTAAGAATAGAAATATTAAGTGTAACAGAAAATTGTCCAGAGTTTCTTTTGCTGAAGTTATGATAGACAACCAAGAAAATCCCAATGGAAGCTCAACCCTTGGGAGGTGAATTTGGGAAATACATAATTTTAGTTTTAACAAACTGGGATAGACTACTTCACTAATTCAAAGAACACTATTCAAATTCTACTATAAACTTCGAATAATTAGCAGGAAGGGAGTCAAAAACCTGACTCTACATATGGACTAGAATTTTCTATTTTGGAGTTTAAATATGGCAGTGAATGTCTTAGACAGTAGCACATCCACCATGGCCCATTACTACCCCTTCATCTCATTTCATTATCATAATCAAACTGTTTCTGTAATGATTTAAAATGGTGAATTATGTGGCCAGTGAGCAGAAGCTCTCACTGCTACTGGAACCTTCTGGGCTCTCACATATTCAAAAGCCCATGAGCCCCATAAACTTCACATCCCTCAGGATCTCCCCCTGCAACCCATCGACATGATGCTGCAACTTCCCACCTTCCCCCTGAGCCCCTGGTATATGAGGTAACTTTCCCAAGTTCTCCCACGCCCTCATCAGAAGCCAGGGTGCTCCTGACTGTGGATGAATCCTCCTCCCACATGACTCCCTTCGCATCCATGCTTTACCGTATCCAGCTCGCTTACAAATACTTTACAGTTGTCATTTTCCCTTTTCTCCAGTCTGCAGTCCTCTTCCCAAAGAAAAGGTTTGACAGGTTCCTCCCTTTGGCAGAGGGCTCTTTCAGTTCCAACTCCTTTAGTTTCTGTGGACAGACCAGATGGACTGACTGTGGCCCAGCCCCTCGAGCGACCTGATCAGAGACACTCAAACGAGAACATCCCAGGCCTCTGACTGATGTCTGTACAGCTCCAGGACAATGTTAGCACTTTCGCAGAGCTGGTTTGCGCTGGAACCACAGGACAGACCATGACCTACTCCCTGGACGCCACCCTCCCCCCTCCCGACTGAGAGAACACTAACCAGATGCCTGACTGTGACCAATTCCCTGGACTGGTATCAGAGGTTGCCTTGACTTACTGTGTTGGGATCCCCTGACTGACTGGTCTCTCCATGGACTTCAGTAAGGACTATTCCCCTGAGACTTTGAGACATGGCTGCCTGCTGGCTGTCCATGCAGTGTGCTTACAGTGTAAGCTGCTAGCACATGGTACAGGTGAGAGATTGATGTAACTCACTGCTGTACAGCAAGCTGTGCGCCCCCTAGACTGAGGACTGCTGAGCAGCAAGGCAAACTACCTCGTGTGTGACTGCATGAAAAGGTACAACAAGGCAAGGCAAGGTAGGGATGATATGAGTATCCAGGCAAACGAGCAGTAAGAAAGCAAGGGAGCAGCCCTGAGATGCAGCCAGGTCCATGAATTATCTGAGTGCCTGTTCTTTCATACACAGCATCTGGATTTTCCAAAGAGAGACAATCACACTCAGATTGCCACTCGCTCTTTTTTTTTATATTAATAAGGAGCTCCACATTTCTGCGAGGTGATTCCTATTGAGGGACCATCAGAAATTTGGAACATATTTTGAATCTGACAGGTCTCTCACAATGCGGGATAGTCAGGAGAAGACAAACCATGTCCCCTTTCTCCCAGTCATCTGTCCCCATATTCTACGATTTAAATGTTCGGCATCACAGACAGACACTTTGATAGCTCCCATGAAAGTGTACATGAGAGGTTAGGGTTTCAGGAAGGTAGGCTGCTAGGTGCCAGGGTACAAAGTAGGAAGAGGGCCAAGCAAGTGACAGAGTGTTTTGGTCAGGTCAGACTGGGTGAGAGATATCAGGTCCGGTGAGGGGGCTGGGTGTTGGGTTAGCAGCAGACTGTCATTACGCTCCAGTTGTAGGGGAATATCCAGCTGAATCTTTAATTTCCTAGGCAATTATATTGGAGACTGTTATGATGGGGGTTCCACAAGGTCCCCTATGAACAACTCCCATATAAGCTGCAGAAATTAACATCGGAAAATGTGGACCATTTTTAGATTTCTACCCAATGATAATATTAAGTTTATACATAACTTTTCTGTTCTACAAGATTTGTTTGTTATGGTTTAAGTGCATAGGTCAATTATCATCTGTGGTATGTGATGTCTAAGAAACAAGTCTCTTATCATGATATGGGCCTTTTCCTTGATACCAATGTTTAAAGATTTGTAGATATAGTAGGAACTGCTGATGTTGGAGTATGAGATAACAAGGTGTGGAGCTGGATGAACACAGCAGGTCAGGCAACATCAGAGGAGCAGGAAAGCTGACGTTTCGGGTCGGGAGCCTTCTTCAGAAATGGGGGAGGGGAAGGAGGCTCTGAAATAATAGAGAGAGAAGATGACAGAGGAGCAGATAGGTGGAGAGAAGACAGGCAGGTCAAGGAGGCGGAGATGAAGCCAGTACAGGTGAGTATAGGTAGGGAGTTGGGATGGGGGTTGGTCAGTGAGGAGGAAGGGGTGGGTAGGTGGGAGGGAAGATGGACAGGTCAAGGAGGCAGGGATGAAATGGGCTGGACTTGGGATGAGGTCAGGTGTAGGGAGATTTTGAAGCTTGTAAAGTCCACATTGAGACCATTGGGCTGCAGGGTTCCCAGGTGGAATATGAGGTGCTGTTCCTCCAGCCTTCGGGTGGCATCATTGTGGCACTGGAGGAGGCCCAGGATGGATATGTCGTCCAAGGAGTGGGAGGGGGAGTTGAAGTCATTCGCGACTGGGAGGTGTTATCGTTTGTCACGAACCAAGCGTAGGTGTTCCACAAAGCGGTCTCCAAGCTTCTGCTTGGTTTCCCCAATCTAGAGGAGGCCATGTTGGGAACAGCGGATACAATATACCACATTAGTGGATGTGCAGGTGAACATCTGTTTAATGTGGAAGGTTTTCTTGGGGCCTGGGATGGAGGTGAGGGTGTGGTGTAGGGGCAGGTATAGCACTTCCTGCAGTTGCAGGGAAAAGTGGCAGGGATTGTGGGGCTAGCTGACGAGGGAGTCGCGGAGAGATTGGTCCCTCCGGAAGGCAGATAAGGGTGGGGAGGGAAAAATGTCTTTGGTGGTGGGGTCGGATTGCAGATGGGGGAAGTGGCGGAGAATGATGCGTTGAATCCGGAGGTTGGTGGGGTGGTACGTGAGGACGAGGGGGATTCTGTTTTGGTTGTTATTGCAGGGAGGGGGTGTGAGGGATGAGTTGCTGGAAATGCGAGAGATGTGATTGAAGGCGTTTTCGACCACTGTGGAGGGGGAGTTGTGGTCCTTGAAAAACGAGGACATCTGGGATGTCCGGGAGTGGAATGCCTCATCTCGGGAGCAGATGCGGCGGAGGTGAAGGAATTGGGAATAGGGGATGGCATTCTTGTAGGAAGGTGGGTGAGAGGAGGTGTATTCTGGGTAGCTATGGGAGTCGGTGGGCTTGTATCTTTGCTTTTATATGTCGAAACAGTTAACTTCTCCCTTCTACCACATTTGCTGTAATATTAAACATGGTAAGGGAAACTATTTCAGAGATAGTAGGAACTGCAGATGCTGGAGAATCTGAGATAACAAG
>NC_063332.1:74933558-75088792 GCF_021869965.1 Rhincodon typus
TCTGATGCTGCTTCGCCTGCTGTGTTCATCCAGCTCTACACCTTGTTATCTAAGGGAAACTATGTTGGGTATATTAATCATTTAAAATATATTGAAGCATTGTAGCAGTTTCTCTTTAAACATCTCGATGAATTCACCTACTAACAACCCAACATCTAGGGACTCTTTCATATCCTTAGGCCATCTTGGTGAAATGTCACTGGACTCCACTCAGGCTGGTGTATCTTTTCTGTGATGGAACATCAAGATCAGAACAATTCAAATAAGATCATTTAATTTAATGGATTTTATATTCTGTTAACTTAGTGATGTAACCCAACATACCTTAGGTCTTCTTGATACCTAAGAAGGCTAAATCTCCGATTTGCCTTTTCCATTCCCCTTCATTAATCAACAGTATGTTTGACAAACCCTGAATAGAAAGACTACAGCAGGTTCCAAGCACCTATACAGATTACCCCCGGGGAAAAGTTGTACAGGTCGATACAGAACTCCAACAAAAACAACTTGGCTAATCACCCATGTTACTGCAATTAACTGTTCTGTAGTGATTTGTCAGAATGATAACATCTTGGGCTGAATGTCAGGGTTGTATCTCACCATGAATGCTGTTAATGAACAGTTTTTCTAAGATCGATACTCGTTCTTTAATCTTTGTTTTCTTTTCAGAAAACATTTTAACTTTACTGTCATGAATTTGGTCTAGAAAGTCTGTTAGGGATTGCTGAATGATAAGTTACAGTGAGAAAATCAGCTGTGCTAAGCTGATAGCACTTGGACTTTTGAATCCAAAGGTTAAAGGTTCAATTCAGGAAGTTGAACACAATATCTAAGCTTATACTCCAGTGGTACTGAGGGAATTCAATACAATGAGTGGTGCCATCCATTGGAAATGATGTTAAACCAAGGTCCCATTTATGTTTTGGATGGATGTGAAACATCTTAAGGTGATAGGATGTAGGAACAGAAGTAGCCGTTCGGCCCGTCGAGTCTATTCTGCCGTTTGATGAAATCATGGCTGATCTGATAATCCTCAACTCCACTTTCCTGAATTTTCTCCATCATCTTTGATTCTGTAACTGATTTAAAATCTGTATATCTCAGCCTTGAATTTACTGAAGGGCAGCCCTCTGAGGTAAAGAATGGCACACATTCACTACCCACTGACAGAAGAAATTTTACCTCATCTCTATCCTTACTGGATGACCCCCTTATGGTTATGCCATCTGGTCCTAGACTCTCCCTCAAGATGAAAGAAACTCCCAGGATCTAGCCTATCAAGCCCCCAAAGAATCTTGCATGTTTCAATAAGGTCTCCTCTCATCTTTCTAAGCTCTGGTGAGTACAGGCCAACCCTACTCAATATTTCCTCAAAAGACAATCCCTCCATACCCAGGATCAGGCTAGTGAACTTTCTCTGGACTGCCTCCAATGCCAGCATGCTTTCCTGAAATAGGGGCCCAAAACTGTTCTCAGTATTCCAGCTGTAGTCAGGCTAGCGTCTTGTATAATTTTAGCAAAACCTCCACACTTCTATACTCCATTCCCTTTGAAATAAAGACTTAAGTCACAATTTCAAGATAACCATCAACCAAAACCTATAAAGAGACCATTTGGTCATTATCACATGGATGTTGGTAGAAGTTGTGTGCAAATTGCAGTTTCCGACAATGGTGACTGCATTCTTGTAATATTCTATTGGCTGCAAAACACTTTGTGCAGTTGCAAGAGTGCTACATAAATACAAAACTTTATTTATTTTTACTTTACAGTGCTCCTGAAGAATTGAAGTTCATCTAAAATTCACCAAAGACCCTTACGTCTGTACCTTCCAAACCCACAACCACTTACATTTTGAAGGACAAATGCAGCAAATACCTGGAAATACCACCACCTGCAAGTTCCCCATAAAGCCACACAACATCCTGATTTGGAAATATATCACCAATCCTTTAGTGTCATTGGGACAAAATCCTAGAAATTGCTACCAAAGGACATTGTGGGTCAAGCCACAGGACGTGCACTGCAGAGGTTTGGAGAAGGAGGCTCATCACCACCTTCTCAAGGGCAACAAGAAACTGGCCCAGTCAACGATGCCCACAAACCATGAGTGAATAGACAATAAAGTTCATGACCAATATATAGTGAAGCACACTGAAACCAAAGTACCTACAGATACTTTACACTTTGCCTACCTTTCTTAATGGAGTCTGACTTTTTGTCTGCCCTCTCTCGCCATGGAATGTTGATGGATGGGAAAAAAGATTTTATATCCTTTGTTTCCACTTCTTCATTCCTTAATCTGTATGGTTGGACTGAGGTGTCATTCTTCCCGTCTTCTTTTCTCACATTTGAATCAAGTGGATTCTTTGTGTTTTTATGATCTGCGCTCTTGTTTAAGGTATTGTGAGGGGACGGAGGTGGAGTGAACCGTATAGGCTTGGGTGCTAAAGCAGGTTTCGGAGATGGTTGTGGCCTTGATGAAACTTTCTCATTTGAACGTGTGGCAAGTTTATTTTTAACATGTTTTGCCACGTCAATACTACTTAGATGCGTAATCCCAGTCTGTGAAATGTCTGAAATGCTATTTGAGCTGTCTTTCAAAATGTTACTAACCTTATTATCTTTGTTATAAGAGAATTGCTTACCAGAAACAGTGTATGATTCACCTTCTTTTTCTTTTGAGGCCAGGAGTACTGGAATTCCTTCCATACTGTCTCCAGCACTATATCGTTTCTTCCGTTTTTGTTCTCCTTGCTGTTCATAGTGGAACCGAAGGGAATAGTGGGTCCTCCGTAATTTTATACCAAATGGGGATGTATCCATTGCACCTTCAGTTTGTGTGATCACATTGGTAGCAGCTTGGTTAATAACTGGAGGTTGAGCTTGCGGGAGTGAATGCTCTTTCCTTTGCACAGCAGGAAGACTTGGAACTAGAAACGATGGAAGATCTTTGGCAAACTTGTAACCTTCGGCAACATCCTCTATCTTAATATTGTGATTATCTGAGTGTGAGTCATCTTGTGTGTCTTTGGTTGCATCTTGTGCAATGTTTTCGGACGTCAATGGCCCACTAGGTTCAGAAAAATCCAATGCGCGATTATGTGCAAATACAGTTTCCTCTGGTGTAGTTTGTTTCTCTGCTTTGTGCGAGACATTCATTTTCTCAGAATTGTTGATCTTATTGCCATCTGCCCATTTCTGCCATGCAGGTGTTATGGAGAATTTTGCATTCGCAGATAAAGTTTTTCTCAAGCTGCTATGCATACTGGAAGCTCTGAAGGTAGTCCAGTCATCACTAAATCTCCCATGTACTCTTCTTTCTTGAAACCTTTCATCTGAACTTTTAAGTATTTTAGCCCTAATGGTAGCCCACTCAGTTAAAGTTGATGATCTTGCCTGCTCGAATGATGGTTCTGGATTGAATTTGGATTTACCAATTCTACTTCTGGCACCCTGATTGGATTTAGATGGCTTTTCAACAGGTGGTAAATCAACAGTTTTTCTCTCTTCTGAAAAACCAAGCAAAGTCTTGCAAGCTGTGTCTTTGATCTGTTTCAGATCAACGGCTGTACCACAAAGCTGTGCTCCTGTAACCAAAATGGCAGTATGAGGAACATAAATTGAAGATGAAAGGCCGTTACTTGATTTTGTAGAGGCCTGTAACTCATTCACATCTAAAGAAGAAACAGCTTCTCTTGGATGGGTCACAGGGGTCAGATTAACTTTCTGAAAAATGATTTGCTTTTCTCCTGAAGAAACTTGGAATGAAAATGGACTCGACATTCTTTGTCTTTGGTCTACCTCCTTCCATCTAAGTTCCCCTCTGCGTTGCTCCTCTTCTTGTGTCTCAATGAGTTGTTGCGTTTCTTGATTTAACAGCTCAACATCCTTTTGACTCTGTTCTTCCCTTTGTTGTTTCTTCAAATCATGCTGTCTTTCTGTTTCTTTCTGTTGTCTCTGTTCTTCCAAACTGTGTTTTCTTTGCTCTTCAGTCAATTGGTTGTTTTCAGTAGCATGGAAATGTAGGTCTTCTTTCCTCAGACCTTCTACCTCAAAACATTTTTGTTCCTCTTTTTTCATTTCCAGCTCCATCAACTCATGATGTTGCTTTTCTGCATCACTTTTCAGTTTGTCCATTTCATCGTATCTTTTTTTATCCTCATATAATTTCTGCTCCTTCGGTTCACATTTTTCTTCTTCCTCATCCAACTTTTGCTCTTTTACTTCATAGTTTTGCTCTTCCTCAAATGGTGGGTCGTCCTCTGTTTCACCTATCGCTTCTTCTTTATGTAATTTCTGGTCTTCCAATTTGTGAAATTTCAGTTCTTCCTCATATAACTTCTGTTTCTCCATTTCACAACATTTTTGGTCCTCCTCGTGTATTCCTTGCTTCTCCACTTCATAAAACTTTTGTTCTTTCTCATGTGCTTTCTGCTCCTCTAATTCACCACATTTCTGTTCTTCCCTATTTAATTCTTCCTCATTTAGTTTCTGCTTTTCCATTTCATAATGTATCTGATCTTCTTCTTGCATTATTTGTTCTTCAGTTTCCTGTTGGTTGTCTTCCCATCTCTTTTGCCCCTCCAACTCAGAATGGCTTTGTTCTGCCTCCTGCCTATTGAGCACCTTTGTTTCATCTCTGCATATTTCCTTCCCACCTTTAAGATGGTTTTTCTCTCCTTGTCCTTTTCCCTCTTCTATTTTGTAATGTTTTAGGTCCTTCACAACACAAATCGTCTCCTTCTCTTCCAGTGCAAAGTCAAATTCATGGATCGTCGCGCTCCGCATTTCCTAAAAGTTGCAAAGATGATAATTCATTTCAAACATTTTAAAATAATTTGCACATTTCTGCAATAATAATTTAAATATGAATTATCTTAATCTTAGCCTCAAAAGATAAAGCCCTCTGCACCATTGTGACAATTCAGCACTTCTTCGAGCAACGGTGATAACTTAGTGATAGATCAATCCATGAGCAAAGGCTCAACACATGTCACCGCGCTCACATATCATCCTGCTCACTGTACTCACATATCATCCTCCTTACCCTGGTCACATGTCATCCTGCTAGATATAAGATGGGGGCAGCGGCAGGAGTTGGCGGCGTTCTGGCTCCTGAGCACATCCGCTCCCCAGCACCAGGCTGGCGCATCCTTCTTTCTCCTTCCTTTCTTCTTTTCTCTTTCATCTTCATCTTTTTCTTCTTTTCAGCAGCAACAGCGAAAGAAAGCAACATCAGCAGGATCAGGCGGCCCGAGGTGGCCAGCATGAGGGGCGCAGCAGACAGGCTGATGGGGCAGTGGGAACACCAACAGGCAACAAGGTGACGAGAGTGGGCAGTCTGGGGCGGTGGGGACAAGGTCAAGCCCAAAGCAGGGGTGGCCAAGCCCTTATGAGGAGTGCGCTGCCAGCATGTCAATTCCAGCAAGACTGGACAGAAAGGCAGGATGTTCCCGATGACCAGGGAGTCCAGAACCAGAGGTCACAGTCTAAGGATACGGGGTTGGCCAATTAAGACTGAGTTGAGGAGAAAGTTCTTCACCCAGCCCGTGGAATTCTCTGCCACAGAAAGTGGTTGAGGCCAAAACATTGAATGTTTTCAAGAAGGAGCTAGATGTAGTTTCTAGGGCCAAAGTGATCAAAGGATTTAGGGTGGAAGCAGGAACAGGATGCTGAGTTGAATGATCAGCCCTGATCATATTCAATGGTGGAATAGCCTACTCCTGCTTCTATTTTCAATGTTTCTATGTTTATGTTTAAGGACAAATGCAAGAGCAACAAGGATAAGAAAAAGTGTAAATTATAAAGGTATAGATAGAGCAAACAGGGAAAGATTATTTCCACTGGTTGGTGAATTATTAATAATTAATAATGAGTTAGTAGTATGAGGGCAAGGATGTGGGTAGGAAAGATTTCCTTAGATATGGCTATTGGAGATTGTAATACTTTGCCACTGGGAATGGTTGAGGCAGAAACAATTGTGTTAAGGCAAATGGGTTAAGTATTTGAAGCAGAGGAGGGTACGGGATTCTGGTGTAAGGCAAGCAATGGTTTTGGATAATCCTCTCATAAAGCCAGTAGAGACACATGGGCCAAATGATTACCTTCTGTGTTATAAATATCTATGGTTCTATGCTACACTTCACACAATCTAGTCTACTGCATTCACTGCTCACAATGTGGTCTCTTCTACGTTGGGGAAACGAAGCACAGTCTGGGTGACTACTTCACAGAACCCCTACATTCCACCCGCAAAAATGGCCCTGAGCTTCCAGTCACCTGCTACTTCAACACACCACCCTGTTCCCTGGCCAATACCTCTGTCTCACGCTTGCTGCAATGCTCCAGCAAAGGTTGGAACAAGCTTGGAGAACAATATCTCATTTTCTGCTTGGGGACCCTGCAGCCTTCTGGTTTTAATACCAACTTTAATAACTTTCGGGCTTGAACTCTCCTGTGTCCTAGCCCCCACCCCCATACACTAGGCCTTGCAGTCACATAGTCTGCTATTACACACAACACATTGTTAGCCACTAACAGTCTCCATTAACAGCTATTCACTCTCCTATCCAGATTGTTATCCACTCCTTTGTCTGTCCAACTGTTTTTTTCTCTCTCTTTGGGTTCTATCCCCACCTATCGTTTACTTCTTCCCTCCTCCCCCCATCCTATCTTCTGCATAAAAACCCACATTTTCCTAGCCACCATCAATTCCTAGGAAGAGTCACTGGACTCAAGATGTTAACTCTGGTTTCTATTCACAGATGTTGCCAGACCTGCTGAGCTTTTCCAGCAAGTTCTGTTATAGTTCTATGCAACTGCTTAATATATAAGTACTGTAAGAATTAATAGTTTAATTGTCCAGTTCAAACAATATTTCAGAGCATATAAAAATATGTGATTTTCTTTTAGAGCTTGAACTGTTATCTCACTGATATTATATCACATGGGTCATGTGGCGTTTGAAAACTGTTCCAAAATGAAGAACAAAAACATACAAAATTCTCACAATTAACAGTACATGTACCTGTGCAAGTCTCCCATGTTTCTTTGAGATCCTTTGATTTCTTGGCTTGACAGAAAGTTTATGTTTCGCAGCAGTGTTGTCCAGGCGGCTCACAGACTGTGGAACAGCATCCAGGTTAATTGATTCAATGGTCCCACCAGAAGTCACTAATGACAGAGATCTACTGGGCCATGAAGATCGAACAGTTGAAACCTTAAAAAAAACACAGCTGTCGTCATTACGAACACCTTATGTTTTAAAAATGAAAATAGTTACAAAATACATTAAGGAAATAAATGAAAATCTTGTTTGAACTAAAATTAAATCCTGTTTAAACTAAAATTAAAAACAAACTGCTATGAATTCTGGAAATATCAAACAAAACAAAAACCACTGGGACAGTTCTTTCCAAACTGGTGGAGGTCCTAAAGTCCCACCCCTCATTTCAGGAAGATCTTATTTTAGTCAGGATGGGATTGTGTGTAGTTGAGGAGAAGGAATGGGAACAGGACATAACTCCAAATATGGGAAGATTGAAATCAACAGGGCCATTTGAAATCAGTGCTGAGTTCAAACAAACTACATTTTCACAAGGTTCCTGCATGATGGAGTTCCAGATCTTTAGATAAGTCATAAATGTTTTTAAAGGGCAGATAAGTTGTACAGAAGTGTCCGCAAGTCAAGTCATCAAATGGCCAACACATGTGAAGCAAAACTTCTGCCTGCATCCAAGAGTTGGAAAAGGATATGCCCTAGCAATTTCAATGTTTGTTTGTTGACATATTCCTAAAGGCTATCAATATAGTGTTATCAATGCTTAGCTGTCTTCCACAATCTCGCAGTGGAGGTACTGGTGGAGGTTCTGGTGGTGGTGGGAGGGGTGGACGTGGCAGGGAGGAGTATAAGTGCACTGTTTTGCTGTTTTGTTTATAGCTCAGAGAGGTGTTTTAATGCATTGGTTGTCTTCAATATGAGGTTATGAATACAAATGTGATTGTTTTGATATGAGCCTAAGTACTTAAGAGGATTTAAACAGTTTGATTGGGCTTTCATGAATGGAGGTTTTGTTTTAGATAAATGTGAGGTGCTGCATTTTGGAAAGGCAAATCAGGGCAGGACTTATACATTTAATGGTAAGGTCCTGGGGAGTGTTGCTGAACAAAGAGACCTTGGGGTGCAGGTTCATAGTTCCTGGAGAGTAGAGTCGCAGGTAAACAGGATAGTGAAGAAGGGATTTGGTATGCTTGCCTTTATTAGTCATTGCATTGAGTATAGGACTTGGGGCGTCATGTTATGGCTATACAGGAAATTGGTTAGGCCACTTTTGGAATACAGTGTTCAATTCTGGTCTCCCTGCTGTAGGAAGGATGTTGTGAAACTTGCAAGGGTTCAGAAAAAAATTTACAAGAATGTTGCTAGGGTTGAAGAGTTTGAGCTACAGGAAGAGGCTAAATAGACTGGGGTTATTTTCCCTGGAGCATCGGAGGCTGAGAGATGGCCTCATAGAGACTTTTTAAATCATGAGGGGCATGGATAGGGTGAATAGACAAGGTCTTTTCCCCAGGGTGGGGTAATCCAAAACTAGAGGGCGTAAGTTTAAGGTGAGAGGGGAAAAATTTAAAAGGGGCCTAAGGGGCAACTTTTTCACACAGAGAGAGGTGTGTGTATAGAATGAGATGCCAGATGAAATGGTGGAGGCAGGTACAATTGCAACATTTAAAAGGCATCTGGATAAGTATACGAACAGGAAGGGTTTAGAGGGATAAGGGCCAAATGCTGGCACATGGGACTAAGTCAGCCTGGAATGCCTGGTCAGCGTGGATGAGCTAGACTGAAATGTCTGTTTCCATACTATGACTATCTGAGCATAGCTTCTCTGATTGACCTAAGTTGGATACTGGGCACTTTGACACATATGGGTACGGTGAGAGGGTGGGATTGTTGAAGAGGTGTAAAAGGGTATTAAAAGAAACCACTGGAACAAAGTTTTAGAGAATCAAACCTACCGACTCCCACAGCTACATAGAATACACCTCCTCTCACACACCTTCCTGCAAAAAGGCCATCCCCTATTCCCAATTCCTTCGCCTCCGCCGCATCTGCTCCCGCGATGAGGCATTTCACTCCCGGACATCCCAGATGTCCTCGTTTTTCAAGGACCACAACTTCCCCTCCACAGTGGTCGAAAACGCCCTCGACCGCATCTCTTGCGTTTCCCGCAACTCATCCCTCACACCCCCTCCCCGCAATAACAACAAATCAGAATCCCACTCTTCCTCACGTACTACCCCACAAACCTCTGGATCCAACGCATCATCCTCCGCCACTTCCGCCACCTGCAATCTGACCCCACTACCAAGGACATTTTTCCCTCCCCACCCTTATCTGCCTTCCGGAGAGACCGCTCTCTCCGTGACGCCCTTGTCCGCTCCACATTCCCCACTAGCCCCACCACCCCTGGCACTTTTCCCTGCAACCGCAGAAAGTGCTATACCTGCCCCTACACCTCCCCCCTCACCCCCATCCCAGGTCCCAAGAAAACCTTCCACATTAAACAGATGTTCACCTGCACATCTGCTAATGTGGTATATTGTATCCGTTGTTCCCGATGTGGCCTCATCTATATCAGGGAAACCAAGCAGAGGCTTGGAGACCACTTTGTGGAACACCTATGCTCGGTTCGCGACAAACGACTGCACCTCCCAGTCACGAACCATTTCAACTTCCCCTCCCACTCCTTGGACGACATGTCCATCCTGGGCCTCCTCCAGTGCCACAACAATGCCACCCGAAGGTTGCCAGAACAGCACCTCATATTTCGCTTGGCAACCCTGCAGCTCAATGCTCTCATTGTGGACTTCACAAGCTTCAAAATCTCCCCAACCCTCACCGCATCCCAAAACCAGCCCAGCTCGTCTCCACCTCCCTGACCTGTCCGTCTTTTCTCCCACCTATCCGCTCCTCCAACCTCAACCACCACCCCCACCTCCTACCTACCAGCCTCATCCCTGCCTCCTTGTCCATCTTCCCTGGACTGACCAACCCCCATCCTAACTCCCCACCTACACTCACCTTTACTGGCTCCATCCCCACCTCTTTGACCTGTCTGTCTCCTCTCTACCTATCTGCTCCTTTATCCACCTTCCATCTGCCTCCCCCCCCTCTATTTATTTGAGTCCCCTTCCCCTCGTCAATTTCTGAAGAAGGGTCCAGACCTGAAATGTCAACTTTCCTGCTCCTCTGATGCTGCCTGGCCTGCTGTGTTCATCCAGCTCTACACCTTGTTATCTCTTATTTTAGAGAATCAAGGCCTTTTTAACATCCACCTCAGCACTTGGCAGCCACTGTGACCTCCTAGATTTGTCTGTCCTCCATTCCGCTTATGTGAATGCTGACATTAAGCACTGGTTTAGTGGTATCACTAATTCAGAAACCCAGATAATATCCTGGGGAGGCAGGTTAAAATCCTGGCTTGGCAGATGGTGGAATTTCAAATCAATAAAAACATGGAATTAAAAGTCTACTGAGGACATTGAAACCACTGCCAATTGTCAGAAAAAAAAACATCTGGTTCACTAATGTCCTTTAGGGAATGAAACTGCTTTGTCTAATCTACGTATGACTCCAATGTGGTTGACCCTTTACTGCTCCCTTAACTGGGCAATAAACGCTAACATCGTCTGTAACACTCAAAATCCTGTGAATGAATATAAAAACAAACTCATTCAGCCTGCTACTTGAATACTTTCTCCCAAGGCAGGTGTGGCAAACTGAGAAATTTCCTGTCGCCTCTACCTAATTCAGGAGTGAACATGCTGGCAGCTGTGTTTAACTTGCTGTGTGTTTCCAACACTTACTGTTTATGATTAAGAACTGGTGTACAGTACTAGATTATGATATAATTAATCTTATTCTATCTGGAATATCAGACTGAAGACTGTATAGATATTGTAAAACAGAGTCATAGACCCGTACAGCATGGAAACAGACCCTCTGGTCCAACTGGTCGATGCCAACCAGATATGCCAATCTAACTTAGTCCCATTTGCCAGCATTTGGCCCATATCCCTTTAAACCCTTCCTATCCTCATACCAATTCAGATGTCTTTTAAATGTAACAATTGTACCAGCCTCTACCACTTCTTCTGGCAGCTCATTCCATACACGCATCTCCCTCTGCGTGAAAAAGTTGCCCCTTAGGTCCCTTCTAAATCTTTTCCCTCTCACCTTAAACCAATACGCTCTAGTTTTGGATTACCCCATTCTGGGGAAAAGACCTTTTCTATTTACCCTATCCATGCCCCTCATGATTTAAAAAATCTCTATAAGATCACCTCTCAGCCTCTGATGCTCCAGGGTAAATAGCCCCAGCCTATTTAGCCTCTCCCTGTAGCTCAAACTCTCCAACCCTGGCAACATTCTTGTAAATTTTTTTCTGAACCCTTGCAAGTTTCACAACATCCTTCCTGCAGCAGGGAGACCAGAATTGAACACTGTATTCCAAAAGTAGCCTAACCAATGTCCTGTATAGCCGCCACATGACCTCCCAACTTCTATACTCAATGCACTCACCAATAAAGGCAAGCGTACCAAACACCTTCTTCTTTATCCTGTTTACCTGCAACTCCACTCTCAAGGAACTATGAACCTGCACTCCAAGGTCTCTTTGTTCAGCAATACTCCCCAGGACCTTACCATTAAGTGTATAAGTCCTGCCCTGATTTGCCTTTCCAAAATGCAGCACCTCACATTTATCTACATTAAACTCCATCTGCCACTTCGTGGCCTATTGGCCCATCTGATCAACTTCCCATTGTACTCTGAGGTAACCTTCTTTGCTGTCCACCAGACCACAAATTTTGGTGTCATCTGCAAACTTACTAACCATACCTCCTATGTTCACATCCAAATCATTTATATAAATGACAAAAAGCAGTTTACCCAGCACTAATCCTTAGCACACAGCTGGTCACAGGCCTCCAGTCTGGAAAGCAACCCTCCACCACCACCCTCTGTCTTCTACCATCAAGCCAGTTCTGTATCTAATTTTGTCATTATTGTTATTTTGTACATTTAATTCTCAGCTTGCATGTTGTAAGTAAACTGATCATTTTTTAGTGATGTAAAATTTTGTTACCTGCTCTTCTGCTTCAACTTCTGTTTCATCTAAACTCAAGGAGCTTAGACAATTGGATGGGTCATTGGACTGCATAAGGGAAAATGAAATGGAAGGATGGATTAAAAAATGCTGATGATTATAAAAGTGAACATAATTATGGAAGATAAAATAAGGAGAAAGCTACTCAAATCTGAATGGAAAATGTTGACATTAAACAAATGTAACAAAAAGTCTTTTGTACCTTTGAAATGCATACTAATTTCATGTCCAAGGCTAAATTTGTAAATAGGCAGCAATATTCAGTTCACCTGATCTTCCTATCATTCCATACAGTCTATAAGACCATAAGAAATAGGTGCAAAATAATGCCATTCAGCCATCAAATCTGTTCCACATTCAGTCATGGCTGATATGTTTCTCAACTCAATTCTTCTGCCTTCTCCCCATAACCCTTGATCCCCTTACCAATCAAGAACCTATCTATCTCTGTATTAAATACACTCAATGACATGCCCTCCACTGCCTTCTGTGGCAATGAGTTCCACAGATTCACCACTCTCTGACTGAAAAAGTTCCTCCTCATCTCAGTTCTAAAGTCATTCTTCCACTCTGAGGCTGTGCACTTGGGTCCTAGTCTCTCCTACTAGTGGAAACATCATCTTCATGTCCACTCTATTCAGGCCTCTCAGTATTCTGTAAATTTCAATCAGATTCCCCCCATATCCCTCTAAACTCCACTGAGTACTGAGCCAGAGTCCTCAACTGCCCCTCACATGACAAACCCTTCATCCCCAGGACCATTCAATACCAGCATATCCTTCCATATATACAGGTCCCAAAGTTGCTCATAATATTCAGAATGCAGTCTGGCCAGAGTGTTATACAGCTTCAGCACTGCATTTCTGCTCTTGTATCTTAGCTCTCTTGAAGACTGCATTTGCCTTCCTAACTGACAACTGAACCTGCATGTTAACCTTAAGAGAATCCTGAACTGGGACTCCTAAATCCCTTTGTGCTTCAGCCTTTTCCCATTTAGAAACTAATCTGTGCATCTATTCTTCCTGTCAAAGTCTCAGACTTACTGACATTGAATTCCATCAGCTACTTCTTTGCCCATGCTCCTAGTCTGTGCAAGTCCTTCCGCAGCCTCTCTGCTTCCTTACTGTGCAGAGTCCAGTTTCTGTCCTTTCATCTATCTTTGTGTCATCTGCAAACTTTACAACAATGCCCTCTGTTCCTTCTTCCAGATCGTTAATGTATAAATGGAATAATTGCGGCCCCAACATTGACCCCTGTGAAACAGAAAACATTGAATGACTGCCATGGAATTGGGATTAATTTCAAGAATGCACTCCAGGAATAATGATTCTAATAGTTGCTTATATGATGTTTAGCATACTGATAAAATATACTATTAATGATGTCAGTTTTAAAATCTATATCTGCATATATTGGAGCACAGAAATTCAGTAGTGCTCATGTTTGGGCAGCCTGCCCACAGAGTATAAACAGGCAGGAGGAAAATGAGGAGATCTAAGGATGCTGGAATTTTGGACCTTAGACCTGAATATCAGAGAGATACCACGGGGTAGGAACCCACACAGGTTTGTCTATCAATGCTCAGGAAAGGAATGAAATAAGATCACAGGGGTCTGCAGAAGGTTGGGCCTCAGATGCATGATCCAAGGTTAATTGGGGTTCAGGGAAAAATTGTTGGGAGTTTCAAGTTGGGTATAGGAAGTGCTGTTGGCATTGGCTGGGTTTTCTGGACTACGTGTGAGGATCAGATCCAGATTTGGGAAAAGTGGTCTCCTGGATTTTGGAGTTGGGGGTATGGTCAGCGATCTCAGAACCAGAAGTTGTGATGGTCAGTACTCAACATGTTTGAACTGCATGTTGTATGTTGTTGGTTTTCGTCAAGCCAATCAGTATTATTGCTGGTCATTGGCAAGAGAAATAGTTGATGCATACAGTTCTTGACTCTCATATTTCAGTGGCAAAAGGACATGTTCTGTTTGGCATTTATAAAATCTTGTTCTGCAAGCCCAGTATTGCTCATATTGTGGCTGCAATTTTGGACATAAATTGGCACCTGCAGTGCATAAAATGATGCACTACAGAGTCCAGCTTCTAATCCCATTTGTCTCTCAGTCCTGTTGTGCAGTGTGAATTTGTTGCAAAATCTACCTGATTGTCTGTTCTCATGTAATTTGCCTCCTACTTACTAATTTCTAATTGTCACTTCAAAGATTTTCTTCTGGTTAGTTACAAGAAATAGAAGCATCAGAATCTTAAAATCTTTTTATCCTTAAGGTAGTCAGGATAGTGAAGAAGGCATTTGGTACGTTTGCCTTCATCGTTCAGAGCAGTGGAGTTGGGACATGTTACATGAGACATCTGTAAGGCCATATTTGGAGTACAATTCTGGCCCTGTTATAGGAAGGATGTTATTTAACTAGAAAGGACACAAAACAGACTTAACAAGGATGTTACCGAGACTGGAGCGTTTAAGTTATAAGGAGTGGCTATACAGGCTAGGACCTTTTCCTGGAACATAGGAGGCTGAGGTGTGACCTTATAAAGGTTTATAAATTAATGAGGGGCATAGATAAGGTGAATAGCCAAGGTCTTTTCCCCAAGGTAGGGGAGTACAAAACGAGAGAGCATAGATGTGGAGGTGCCAATTTTGGACTGGGGCGGACACCTAAAGATGCTGAAAGACACCCTCATAAGAACGGGATACGATGCTCAACTCATCAATTGCCAGTTCCAAAGTGCCACAGTGAAAAACCACAATGACCTCCTCAGAAGACAGTCCCAGGACACAACTGATAGAGTACCCTTTGTCATCCAGTACTTCCCTGGAGTGGAGAAACTACGCCATGTTCTTTGCAGACTTCAACATGTCATTGATGACAATGAACATCTTGCCAAGATCATCCCTATGCCTCCACTTCTCACCTTCAAACTTAAACAGACCATCATTTGACCACAAAACCACACGAACCTGCCAATGGAAAGCTCTACAAGACATGTCAGATCATCATATGGATACTACTGTAACACATGGGAATACCACCCACCACGTGCACAGCAGATACTCATGTGACTCGGCCGATGTTGTCGACCTCATACGCTGCAGGCAAGGATGCCCCAAGGCATGGTATATTGGCAAAACCATGCAGACACTATGACAACTGATGAATGGACACCACGCAACAATCGCCAGACAGTAATGTTTGTAATACAGGTACACAATACTGCAGATCTCTACTGTTTGATTTTCAAGTATCTCTGGACATCGGAGTTCGTCTAAGAAAAATTAACAAACAAAAAAATTCACAGCTGACCTTGGAGAACCCTGTGTAGGAGAGCTCACAGCAGGGGAGCAGCTAAGTGGCTTTTTAAAGTGTAACCTTACTGTTTATTTTGTAAAGATGAGCTGCCAGAGGAAGTGGTGGAGGCTGGTTCAATTACAGCATTTAAAAGGCATATGTGAATAGGAAGGATTTACAGAGATATGGGCCAAATGCTGGCAAATGGGACTAGATTTATCTAGAATATCTGGTTGGCATGGACGAGTTGGACCGAAGGGTCTATTTCCGTCCTGTACATCTATTTGGCCTTAACAATAAAACAGAAAATAATGCAAAAGCGATGAAGATAAAATAACATAAATCAAATTATTTATATATAACACAATTTTAAAATTTCAAAACACACATTAAATACTACTTCATTAATCCCCAAAGCACTCCTTTATAGTATATTCACACCAGACAGAATTCCCTTCTCTTCCACATCTGTAGAGATTACATTAATTTAGCTTAATTTAACTGTGGCAAAAATTCCTGGATTTAAGACTGATAGCCTCTTCTTGGACTGTTTATGGAACCAGGCTTAGATTTTCTCATCTTCAAATGATCCTTTCAGGGGTTTAAACCAATATTAATTAAATATTTGTGGTCTGGAACTTATAAACTAAGGTGACATTATCCTTTTCTTAATAGTCCTAAAACTACCTCTGTTTCTTAGGTAAATGCAAAGCCATTATAATCTTACCAGACCACAGGCTGTTCTCTCATTTGAGAGAGAGAGGGGGGGAGAGAGAGAGAGAGAGAGACAATTAGTATTGGTTTAACCTGAGGGTCACCATGCCTCAGGCGAGGGGAAAGGTTGAGAAGGAAGTCAGCTGATGCTGGAATTAAGCCCATACTGTTGGCATCATTCTGCATCGCATAAAAGCTGTCAGTCAACTGAGCTAAATTGACCCCTAATTCTTGTTTGCACATGCAGCTTCAGCTAAGACTTCTGCAAACTTCTCACTGAAGCTAAAAAGCTGTATTCCCTCCCCCAAAACCATGGGTGCTTCCTATAAGCCCAAAGAAACAATTCCAGAATCTTCTACCTGAAAGCCCAATGCACCACCTTGTTTACTTTGTTTGCTTGTAAATTCTCCCAATGTAAACTAATTTTCATTAGGCTCCCTGAACTATCTCTGTCAAACTGTTTCAAAAAAAAGAAATCACTATGGCTACAGAAATACCCACAAGTTCAGACACTTCAGAAACACAGAGCAAACCCACATACCATTAGTTCAAAGTCTAAACATAAATGATATATAAATCACACATCTTACATCACAATGCCTATTCAACTGATCTCGCCCATCTCATTCTCCTAAACTAGTAATATTTTCTGCCCTCAGAGAATCCCTACAGTGTGGAAACAGGCCCTTTGGCCCAACAAGTCCACACTGACCCTTGAAGCATCCCACCAAGACCCATCCCCCTAATCTACACATCCCTGAACACAACGGGCAATTTAGCATGGTCAATCCACCTAGCCTGCACATCTTTGGACTGTGGGAGGAAACCGGAGCACCCGGACAGCCAGTCACCTGAGGGTGGAATTGAACCTGGGTCCCTGGCACTGTGAGGCAGCAGTGCTAACCACTGAGCCACCATGCCACCCCAAGCTTCCTACTAACTCATGCTAGACACCTCACCACAACCCACCTGCATCACCACTAACTGCTGCTCCACACTCATCCATAATGCTCAATCCATTTCTTTGTCTCATTGTAGGAAAAAAATCCACTCATACCATTTGTAGGATCTTTTGATCTCTGCCTATAAATACTGTGCCTGTATGTTTCTCTTCACTTCTACCGACAAAGGAGCAGCACTCCAAAAGCTTGAGATTTCAAATAAACCTGTTGGATTGTAATCTAGTGTTGTGTGACTTCTGACCAGGAAACAAATAGCCCATCATTCTCCAAACTGATGCCTCCACATCAACCCAACAAGCTGACATGTGATTCCCATATTGGTTGCACTTGACCTGCCATTATGACAGTGGCCCAGTCAGGGAACAGCAAGGACACAGACGCCCAGTCTCTGGTAGGCCAATCTCTTGACTGACCGTGTCAACCCCTGGACTGGAATTGAAGGAATACCTTGACTGAGTGTGGTGGCACCCTTTGACAGACCGTAGGTCCTTTGCCCCACTAAGGTGTGCTCCCTTTTGAATGGCCATTTGCTTGAAGCATAAACAGTGTGCTTGCCACAAAAGCTTTGCTGTGTACTGCAGGTGTGATACTAACGTAGCCCAGCACCATACAATGACACGCCTATCTCCTGGACTCCCCACTACAGACAAGCTGCCTGCTGTCTACACTGAAAGACAACGCAGGCTACAGAGGCTGCTATTCCATAACTTAGCACTAAAGACCCTGTATAATAAAAAGCAGACACAGAGTCTGGCAACCTCCTAGTAAACAGAAAGAGTACAAGTGCGAAGAAAGCAAGCCATGGACCATAAGATGTATCCTGTGTAGATGCATGAGGTAGGTGTATGCGAATGTTCCCTCTAAGCTGTGTGGCTGTTTGAGTGTGCAACCACTCTGATGTTCTGTGCATGGCGATTGGAGTGAGCACGCCAATTGTGGCACTGACAAGTTTCTCGGGAGAGCCATACAAACAAGACAAGTTCAGCAATTAGCAACGTGTAATGGAAATAAGGTAGTCATCCCTCAATACCAAAATACTGAAGTTACCATTCAAAGTTTAAAGGCAAAATCGCAAACGTCTTTTTCAAAGTTGTAGTTGAGACTTATTTTTCATTCTCAGTGTCTTTTCTCAACTTTCTCTCCATTTCCCACGCTGCTCCAGGAAGCAAAAATTCCACACCAGGTTTGTAAACAAAGAAAAAAGTCACAAACTACTTCTCATGAAGCAAATGTCCCTTTAATCATGAAGGGTCTAATTTAATTAACTACCACAACTGTAAACAGCTTCACTGAAATTTCTCTTTTCACAATATACATGTTCTGAATTATGCTTCATTGATCCAATCAAACAAAGCAAAGCTTTCTAATTAGACCTTTTCTTTGTGGGCTTTTAATGACAAATCTGCCGACTCATTATCAGAAACCGTCAATTTCAAAAGAATAAAAAAGTGATGTAACACTAGCCCACAAATGTCCAGCCCTCCTTCTGAAAGTGAGACTCACAGCCAATTTTGTACAAAGCGTTAGATTTACAGGCAAAATCTAGTGATGATTGATCACTCACCTTAGTGGTTGAGGCTGGTAATTTGCTTTCCTGCAGAACAGGTTGTTGCAATGGACTGCGAAGAAATCGATCAACCTCTGAATTGGCTCCAGTATCTTCCATTCTTTTCCCAGTGAGAATCAGGGGGTGCTGGCCAAATTTGATATTTTTTGCCAGTTGATTCTAAGAAATAGAACAAAATGTAAATAAATTTCTAATCTCTAGCGTTTCAAATTCTTTGGTGTCAGTTCATAGAAAATAAGAATTAATCTCAATAAAATCACTCATTACATGCTGATTATTCTGTACTTACCTGCTAAAGTGAGCCCTTGACCTAGGTACACTCTTCTCAATCATCAGTCCCTTAAAGTACCAAGGTGACAAATTACATTTAACAAAGCCACCTTCTTCCATTGGCTCCCTTGATACACCACTTGTAGCAATGTATACACAGCCCTTTTGACCAAAAAGGTATGGTAGCAATTTACCTGAAACTATAAATCAAACACTTTGATAACTTACGGTTTTTTGTTCTATCCAGGAGGGGAAATTCTAGATTTTAAAAATCTTTGGACGCTTCTATTGAACCTATTGGAATATCCAACTGTGAAGGATCAATTTTCAGAGAGGTAAACAGCTGCAAACCAACAAATGACAGGGTAATAATACTGACTACGACATTTGATGTATGTGCCACAACAAGCAGTAAGATCTGGACAGCATTCAGGCTTGGGCTGAAGGGTGGCAAAGTATACCAGTGCCTCACAATGATCATCTCCAACAAGAGAGAATTGAACCATTTCTCCTTGACATCCAATAACACTATCATTGTTGATTCCCACTGTCAACATGTTGGAAATTAACATCAACCAGAAACTGAATTAGAAAGTCTGTATAATAACAGTAGCTGGAAAGTCTGCAGCAAGTAACACAAATCCTCACTCCCTAGATCCTACTCACCATCAGCATATGCCTGGGCTGTGATGGTATACTGTCCAATTTCCTGGACAGGGCCAGCTCCAGCAACACTCAAGAAGCTCAAGACCATCCAGGACAATGCACTCTCTTTGACTTGCAACTTAAATATTCAATTCCTTCAGCTGACTCACAGTGACAGCAGTGTGTACCATCTACAAGATACACTGCAGCAACTCATAAAGACTCCTTAGAAACCCAAGATCTCCTATTGTATACCACCTTATTTCCAAGAAGCAGATAATCAGAATTACAAATAATTGTACAGTTAAGTAAATAGATCCTCTTTGCTCAGCTAGCATTGGACTAAAGGGTCTTACTTGGAAAGTGCTAAAGTGGACAGTTGTAAACATGAAATACTCTATTTTGGTACACAATACAATGAATGAGTAAAGTGCATATATATTATAGGCAAACACAAAGTTATTTCAGAAAAGAATCTTGCACAAGTGATTAAAAAGCTGTACATTTAAATAAAATGTACAATATCAAAATTATTTGGTTAATTAATTTCCTGTATGTTTCACATGTCAGCAGAAAGCATGTACAAAAGCTGCTACAGATACAACTCCTCCACTATGTTCAGTGGAACCACATTGCATTTAAAATAACAACTTGATCATCTCAGATGCGTCATTGTTCAGTGTAACCAACAGTCATAAACAAGTTTGCTGAGACTGGTTCAAAATCGGTTGAATTTCTGAGTTATAAGATGAGACAGAGCTGAGTTCCTTATAATCAGCATTCCAGATATCCCCACAGTTCAGTGTATAGTGTCAATCAGCAGAAGAACACCGTGAAAAAAATGAATTGATTAATCTGAAGTAGAGAACTGGATGTTTGCAAAGTCATGGATATTGTGTGGACCTTTGAAAGAAGCAGGTGGGACCCAGCTCTGGAAGTTGAGTCTCCATTTCTAACAGATCCTATTTTCATGCAAAACAGAGAAAGGGGTACGGGGAGGGGTCAGGACATTACTCACATGTGGAAAACCCAAAGTTAGTAGCGCCATTTTATTTCAGTGTTCAGATCACATTTTCACTGGAGTAGTGTGGGAGTTATGAATCTTTAGAGAAGTTTCAATGCTTTTTCAGGCAGATAAGGTCTGTAAGAACTATCAAGCATCAAGGTACTTTAATGGATTGCTCCTTAAGAAATGCTAACAACTGCCTATATTTGTGGGATTGAAAAGTCTGTTCTGGCAGTTTCAATAGTTGCTTGTTGACATAACCCTAAGTGTTTTAATTATAACATTATTAATAGATGGCCACTTTCCTCAACCTATCATTATCGCAATGTGGGGATGGGGTTTGTAAACCCACAGTTTGACAGCCCGAAGATGTTATTAGACGAATAGAGATAGTAGGAACTGCTGATGCTGGAGAATCTGAGATAACAAGGTGTTGAGCGGGAGGAACACAGCAGGCCAAGCAACATCAGAGGAGCAGGAAAGCTGACGTTTCGGGTCGGGACCGAAGGGTCTAGATCCGAAATGTCAGCTTTGCTGCTCCTCTGATGTTATTAAAGGAATAGTTGCCTTTTAATGCAGGGTTGTGAATACATGCCTGTTTATTCTGGTTAATGTAGTGATCTCTATAATAAATATTTAGGACTTTATTTTATTTCATTTCAGTATGGTACCTGCGGTCTGCCGAAGGTGGATATTGAGTGAGTAGGCATGGGCGGGGGAGGGTAAAAGGCAAAAGGTGGTGTGTTGGGTATGGATTGTTAAAAGTTGACATTGAGTTGGCAATAATGTCTCGAAGTATCAAGGGGATGGGTGGGAAAGCATAGATTTGAGAGTGGTTGGTAGGTCAAATGGTGTGAGGGGTGAGTGCTAGAAAGTGATATAATTCCCACAAAACAGTGGGAATGATATCTCATAGAACTAAACCAGGCCTCTTTTAATGGCCTGCCTTAGCACCAAGCTGTCTCTTTGGTCATTTGCAAACTGTATTTGGGGTGGGGGAGTCTGATTCCATCTCACACCCTCATCTAGTGTGAAAATCTATTCAGAGCACTTTCTCGATGGTGAAGTGGGGTGGGGATGGGTGGCGTACCAGGCCAGGAAATGTTGCTACTAGAGATGCCCACCTCAGAAGTTAAAATTTATCCTAAAGATTCAAACTGAATGGTCCTTAGACTAAAGCATAAGACATGCCAAATTACAAAAATAAACACATCGGATGTCTTCAAACCAGCTTGCTCTCATCTAGTACTTGCAAGGTTAGAGCTTGAAAAGATCAAGAAAAAATCTACCACCTGTGTTGTGGATAGTTAACCAGAATATAAATCATTTAAAATCATGCTGCTTATTTAGTGGGCAACTGTTCAAGTTTGCCAGTTCAATACCCAGGGTGCAAGTTGAAGATGTATTTTCTTGTGTCTAAAAGCCACTATTATATGTTGCTGCTGGGATAATAGTTGCACATATCTTTCAGGCAATGAATACAGGTAATAATTCAATCTCTAATTACTCCGAGTGAAAGGTTAACAATACCAATGAGTCACAGGAATACGTAATCATAAATTCAGAAACTTTCCTGAGCTGTAGAACAGCCAGAAAACTGGCCAACAGACTCTGAGATATACACAAATTTAAAGATGCCATAATTTAGAAGCATGCTATTACTTTCTTGTAATTTATATACTTCTCTCATGTTAAGCGTCAAATTCCTGTTCGTTGGTCTATTAGAGTATATTTGTAATGAAATTTTTAAAATATTCACAGTAATTGACAATATAGGGATTAACAAAAACCCCTGCAGTGCATTTGGCTTACTGAATATATTTTGAACACTCATGGGATCTCCTAGACTTCAGAAAGCTGTAGTCTTATAACTTCTATTAGGCCATAGACAAACAATGGAGCAAGTTCATGAATAATAACACGTAAGTAGTAGCAAAGGAAAATATAATTACAGTGGTCTACAGAATATAAGCTTTTTCCTTGATAAAGAAAATAACGAACAGATACAAGATATTCTTATTGTTGCTTGATCTGAGATGTTTTACCAAACTCACCTCATTTATTGCTATCATGCTGTATTCTGACATTTGATTTCTTCTTCACCTTATTCTATGCCATTCATTGGATATCCACCAAAACACTGGTGTTCCTTGCACTTGGACTACCTTTAACAACCTGTTGTGCACCGGGCTGAGCATTGGCAGTCTGAAGCTGCCCTGCATGGTCAAGGCCAGAGTCTGAACATGTTGGAGAAGCTCCTCTGACAGAGTCCCGGAGCTCCTGGTGGATGGGCTGACCCAGAGAAGAGGCATCTTCTTCTCAGAGGATCAGCAGATGATGTTATGTCACCAGACCAAGACAGCATGTCACCGCCCAGGTCAGCATCTTCTCCGCAGTGTGTGGAGGAATGGCAAGCTGTGTCGTAAGATGGTCAATGACCTTCTCCTTTCTGCCAAATACCACACTCTTCTCTCCAACACCTCTAGCAGTGTCATTACATACACCTCCCACCATGAGGCTTTTACCCTTCAGCCTTCCACACCACTAACTCTGCATGTCCTCCACATGCAGTCATTTGGGACACCTAACCACCTTTTCCTACACTCACCAGTGTTAACACCATGGCACTCTCTGTCATTTTACCTCACTTCCCCCATTTTTTTCCCATGACAGGAGAAGACTGCCTAGAATAAGGCATAGGGTGGGGTGGTACCCAACATCCGTGTCCTCACCCGCTGTGAGGACAGAATCCTGCCTCTTGCAGGAGAAGTCCAGGATCACTCCTGCAGAGATGCAGAGACGTCCAAGTCCCACCAAGTAAGTAGGTACCAAATGCACAGGATGCAGAAGGAGACAGACATCTGGGACATGATGAACCTCTTTGTTATTGAACCTCTGCATCCATGCACAGGTTAGTGGTTGCCATGGAGAGTCAGACCCAGCAGCCTCAAGAGCTGCTGCAGATGTGCACTCCATTACCCCAGCCTTGGTTCCCAGGACTGAAGGTACGGAATCAGGACAGGGGAATCTTCAGCTCAGTCCAGATGCTACTCAAAAGGACAGAGGGCAGTGCTAGGAGACAGCTAGTTGGTGAAATCACTCGCTCAGGAACTTTGGCAGTTTCCTCCCAGGACACTACAGAAGGGGCTGTGCTCTTCACTCTGCCTTCCCTCGCCCTTCCTCGTCCTTGGAACCTTGGCCTCTGGCATTATACCCTTCCCAGCAATGTTCACATTGTATGTAGAAACAAAGCGATAACTGATGCTTTGTCCAGAATTGAACATTGTTCCAAATGACCTGTGCCCTCAAATAAGTAAAGCTGTATTAATTAGACTTAAAGAGTGAACAGATGCATACATGATTTTTTTTTTTTAAAATGTTTCCTATGTTTTGCTTATATAATAAAGTGAATCTAAGCCACATTTCATTTCTCCCAAGAATGGAGACATTATGAAGAGCTGTGATACAAATATTGTCTGCAAAAGAATATATGGACGCATATAAATATATTGTGAAGTTTAAAGCAAAGGACACTTCGTTAATGAAAGGGCACTGATATAACAACAACATGTTACACCTGCGGTCAGGGAGCTCGGATGGTGTCACACAGCCAGGAGAACATTCAGAGAGAGCTCACATGACCCAGTTTGTGAGTGGCATAATTCTCACTCATTTTTAACTCACTGAGAGAGAATTTGAGAGCTGTCTGAGAAGCAACAGCCCAGCATACTCTCTGCTTTTCTTTACAACTCCTCTCCTTGGCCTTGTTTCTCTTCAGATTTGTGTATACTTGCAAGAATTTTGTATACCTTTACAAAATTCAACTGTTGTCAATACTCTTCGCATCTTTGCTTGAGAAAGTTTAATTTTGATAATAAACCAGTTATTCGTTGTAGATTATTACAGAAACCTGAACCTGACACAGTCCAAGACCCATATAACTGGCCATACCACGAACATGTATTGTGATGCCTGGAGGATTGGGGCTAGAAAAGCTGTAATAATGAATTCCCAATTCCAAATCTGAGTGTGGGCAAGGTGGGAGATGGTCATTTTCACCCCAGTACTGGTGTATAACACTGATGTTATGATGACAGGTATTGATTTTGATGAAGTGGAGAGGGGATTTCTACAATGGGTGCCAACTTGCAAGGTTTGTTACAGCATTAAATAGAAAATTATCCTCAGGGACCTCTTAATTCTATACATAAACATTAAAAATATTTCATATCACTGAAAGATCAGGTTAACCTAGGTTATTACAAGGTCAGATTCTGTATGGATGGCCTAGGAAATACGTAAACTTTATTCAAATGGTGCTAACAGTAGAAAAATGAGCATCCAGGCTCGTATACCAATGCCTCTGCAATCCATGTGGGACTGTAAGTTACACACACAGTCCTAGACAGCTGCAATGATACAAACTGTGGGACTGTAAGTTACACACGTAGTCCTACATGGCTCCAATGACACAAATCGTGGAATCCTCCACACTTGTTACATAGAATCTCAACAGTGTGGAGACAAGCCTTTTGGCCTATTCAGTCCACACTGACCCTTCAAAGCCCATTCCACCCAGCCCCAACCCCCTTGTTAACCTGCATTTCCCATGGCTAATCAACCTAACCTGCACATCCCTAGACATTACGGGAAATTCAGCATGGCCAATCCACCTAACCTGCACATCTTTGGACTGTGGGAGGAAATCAGAGCACCTGGAGGAAACTCATGCAGACACAGGGAGAATCTGCAAACTCCACACAGATAGTCACCTGAGGCCGGAATCAAACCTGTGTCCCTGGCACTGTGAGGCACCAGTGCTAACTACACAACCACCAAGCCACATAAGGCCTAAGGCCACAGAAGGACATGTGTTGACCATAAGTAGTAAATTACTGCTCTGTTTCCAAGTTTTGTGTCTGCCTTAGATATTCTCTGGAGTATAATGGTGCTGGTCGTTACTGAAAATACTTTGCAAACCTGCACTCACGAACAAAGCTCAGACATGGGTCATGCAAGATTTTTATCGGCACTCATAGAGACACCAACAGTTTGTGCCCGAATTATGCCAAAGTTCAGAGAGAAAGTAACTGATGGCTCCACTTAGCAGTTTGCCAACAGCAGCAAAGCAATTAAGTAAGAATTTGGCCTCGTGTGTATAATTTGTAAAAGTAGTCAGCATGTATTAGATTGAAAGTGAGAATCTTAGTAGAGCAGCAATGCCCACCTTACAATTATCTACAGGAACTTTCTAAGAAAGAGAATTAAAAACATTTTTTTGTAAATAAGAGTCTGAACTAATTCAAATTGGAGTTGGCTTGTGGCAATCATTACAATTACAAAGGCAATAAAAGCTGTACATGTTGGGTCTGGTCAGGACCACACAACCCACAGCACAGCCTTCCACTCAATACAATTTTGGAATCTGCTTGTTCTTGCAGCACCTCTCACCTGAAGGATTCGCACTTTTCCTGGGAGGTTTTCCTCGGATGTCACTTTTGCCATTGCTCCATCGCCTGTTGAGCCCTCTGGGCTAAAAATACTTTCATGTGATAATGCTCTGGTTCCCATGTTAGTGCTAGTGGACCTGTCAATATTTTATAAATAGGATACAAGGTACAAATTGCATTAATACCTTGCTTAACTTTATTTGTATTAAAACGGAGCAATAAAATCCTGTCACATTTGGTTTTTGACATTTTCATTGTTAATGTATTTTTAGGATGAGATCCCACTTTTTAAGATTAATTCTGAAAAGTATTTATGCATATATATTTTGTCAGTATTTTTACCCACTGGTGGAAAGTAATAAATGAATCACTCTTTAAAAGCTTCTAATAATGCAGCCTACAGTCACAATAAGGTTTCTCACTGCTTCTATATAATGTGAAGTGGATGGATAGGCATACATCAGCTAAAGCCTGAATAGGGGTGGCTGGATTGCCATAACCTACCACACAGTGAATGTGTGGATAATGTGTGGGCAGATTGAGAGGCAATGGAGTGGCATGGAGAATGGGTAGAGGGTTTGAGGGGTGAGGGCAAGATGGCCTTACTTTTTTTATTACCAGGACAAAATCCCATAGCACCAACTTTGCCCCAGAGAGACCTCCTTCATTAGCCTATCTCAAATGCAGCCTGACAATGACGATCCCGTCTTTCCTGGCATTTTCATTTGAGATGGGTGGCCTGTGCCTGAAATTCTCCTGACTCCCAGTACATCTTGCTACATTCTTGCTATTGAGGGAGACCAGTGAAGATTCACCAGACTGATTCCCGGGATGGTAGGACTGACATATGTGAAATGACTGGATCGACTGGGCTTGTACTCGTTGGAATTTAGAAGAATGAAGGGAGATCTCATAGAAACATATAAAACCTTGATGGGCCTGGACAGGCTAGATGTGGAAGGAATGTTCTCAATGTTGGGGAAGTCCAGAGTTAGGGGTCACAGTCAAAAAATAATGGGTAAGCCATTCAGGACTGATATCAGGAAGAATTTCGCCAGAGTTCTGAACCTGTGGAATTCTCTCCCACAGGAAGCTGTTGGGGCCAGTTCATCACATATATTCAAGAGGGAGCTGGACCTGGCCCTTGTGGCTTAAGGGATCAAGGGGTAGGGAGAGAATGCAGGAATGGGATACTGAAATTGCATGATTAGCCATGATCTTATTGAATGGTGGTGCAGGTTCAAAGGGCTAAAATGGTCTACCCTACACTATTTGTAAGTTTCTATGAAAATCCAGGCTGAGCTATTAGGTTATTTCTTCAATTCTTATGAATTTTGATTATTTTTAAGGATTGATATTGTCAGAAATAGAATTATGCTCTATATCTACCCGCTTAAATATTAACCCCATAAAACGGATTGCAAAAATAACATTGAACAAATAGTTTATTAACAATTGAAGATAGCAAGAACTGCAGATGCTGGAGTCAGATTAACACAGTGTGGAGTTGGAGGAACACAGCAGGCCTAGCAGCATCAGAGGATCAGGAAAGTTGACGTTTCGGGTCGGAACCCTTTTTCAGAAATTATTAACAGTGGAACTATGATTCCCCATTGCAGCTCTTTGACAGTTGCCTCAATGAGTCCAATTTTTGGACATTCATCCCAAGTTTTGGAAAAGCCAATTTAGAAGCATGCCTTGCTTTTTTCCATAAGCTATTCTATCTACATGTGCTCTGGTGCTGTATGCCTCACAAGTGAGTGCCTCATGTAAATGAAGGGCAATGCTTTTGTAGACACAATAGCTAATCTTAAAGGTGAAGCAAGTCTAAGGAGATCACTACACAAATAAAAGTGTAGTCAGAAATAACCTTTTTTTTCCTTTAAAGAGAAGGAATTTTTAGATTTTCTGTCTGATGGAAATCTCCCATTTTACATTCCCAAAACAACATTGCAGCTATTAGTGATGGAGAGAATGCTTCCTGTATCACGAAACAGCCACAGACATTTTAGTAGTGTTTGAAATTTTCCACTTATTTTACTTAAATTCTCAATACAGGCAATTCTGTCATTTTTTTTTTTGTAAGAGGTATCAGCCAAAATTGCAATAAATAAATAGGGTCATCCAATATCAGAAAAATTCCCTGAGAAAATCTTTATTCAGGTTGAAAGCTAAATTTTAAATTGAATTGCCACATGTCCAACTGACATCCTGATATTAAAATAGGAGGTAAAGGCTTTCCCCAGAATTAGACGACAATTATATCAGCTACTAATCAGACAATGGACCAATTTACTTTGGATTCATAGGAACAGGAGGAGACCATTAATCTCCTCAAGCCTGTTTCGCCATTCAATGAGACCAGGGCTGATCTGTGGCCTAACTCCATATACCTTCCTTTGGCCCACCTCCCTTAATACCTTGACTTAAGAAAAATGTTTTCATCTCAGATTTAAAATTAACAACTGCTTCGACTCAGTCAGCTATAACATATTAACATACTGAAATAATCCATTATGTTTATTTACATTTGAAAATATTACCTTTGTTTCTAAAGTAGTCAATTGTTCACATTGTAAACTTCACTGAAATCATTTAATGTTATTTAATTACAGATATAACTAATTTAGTATCTATGGAGTTGTGGAAAGAATCAGCTAAGAGATATGTTCCAAATTATATTGCTAATATTATAATAGATTACAAACATAAAAGCTTAACATTCTCCTTATCATGGCCTTCCATTGACTTTGCAGACAGGGAAGGTGAAAGAGATCATTATGGGTCAAAACAGAGGATACTGAATTGTCCACGCATTATATATTCTGCTAAATTTTTTCTAGCATCGCCCACTGATGCTTACATAGGTGTAGTCTAGTGTCTTCATTTGACACCTTCTGCAGAGCAGAAAACTCCTTCTCTACCTTTCAATAAAATGTCTCTCCACAGGCTAAATGCATCCATGTTAATATGAAGACAAATGTGTTTTTCCGAATTCAAAATTGTACAAAAGCTGAAAAGTCTAAATATGAATAACCACCTTTCCAAAAATTGGTAAGTCAAGTATTGATTTAAAGTTATTATGATACCAATCAATTAGTCACAACATAATTTTAATGTATTTTCAAGGATCTACATTATCATTGCAATCTACATTATACAAATTATGATAGTAATAGATGCAACTGTAAAATTTGAAGTATTTGAGGTACATCCACAATTAAATATTTGCACAATTAATAGGGTCAAATATCAGTCAAGTGCTTCCTTTAAATATTTTGTTTCCCTTGGTTATGTTCAAATTAGTTTTTTGTGCACCTGAATGTATCCAGGTCTTGAGGTTTGAATTTTATTTTTATCGAACTCAGTTTCAAATCTGGTCACTTACTAAATGTCGTGTGCTTCTTACAATCTTAGAAAAATACGTTAAACCTTGCTAAAATGCACCAAAAGGTTTGAACATCTTTCAGGCGTAAAATGATTTTTAATGCTTCAAATAATTATTTCTATTCAGTTGACACTGAATGTCACAGCTGAAACATAAAGGAAAGAAAGGCTGAGGGATGTTTCTTTTCATATAAGGTATTCCCTTCACCTCTGTAGTTGGAACGTACAGAAGTTTTGGAATCTAATAGAAACAAAGTAATAGATTTACAGACCTTTGGGTATGGAAGCATAGTGGTAGGAGACTGGATGAGCCTCATGGGGGCATTAAGAATCCAAATCATGTTAAAGTTGTGAAATTAAGTTTCATATATGAAGTAACCTGTAGAGATTTAGACATAGATCTCATCATCTGTACTGAGTCAGGTCTACAACAATGCAAATGCGCCCCAAAAGACATCACAAACCATTCAGTTGTATAACAACCATCAAAAAACAGAATAATAAGTGAGACAGGATCTGTAACAAGACTGTGGAAATTTCATTCTAGTACAATGAAAATAAAAATGGACTTGCTGATGACTAGTCTGCATCCATTGTGCATGTGTAGTTAACTTGAGGAGGAGACTTTCTTCTTATATATCTGAAGTGAATGAGGCATAGTTCAGGATTTCTGAAGAAGGGTCTACGCCTGAAAGGTCAGCCTTCCTGCTCCTCTGATGCTGCTTGGCCTGCTGTGTTCATCCAGCTCTACACCTTGTTATCTCTTTGTCATAGTTCAGGTCTGTTACTTGGAATGCTCCAAGATTCTGTTTCAGTGATGAACAAACAGTAATGTGTTAGAATAATAGTGTTGTGTTTAGAGGGAACCCAAAGTAACAGTGGTGCCATGTACCTGCTGTCCTTCCATTTCAAGGTGAGAAAGTCACAGTCTTCGGAAGGGCTGCTGAAGACCATTTGTAGCTGTTGCTCAGAGGCCTCATCACCTCCCCATTCACTCCAAGAACATAGAACAGTCCAGCAGAGGAACACGCCCCTTCAGCCCACCAAGTCTATGCCAACCATGCTGCCATTTCTGAACTAATCCCAATCAGGCACTTTTTATTTTGATGTGAGTGTTGCTGACTGGGCCAGAATTTATTGCACGCCTGTAGTTACCCATGAGAATGTGGTGATGAGCTGCCTCTCTGAACCACTGCAGTCCCTATATTGTAGGATGACCCACATGGTTGTAAGGTTAATAGTGGGGGATTCAATTCCAGGATTTTGACCCAGCAACAGTGAAAGAACATCATATATTTCCAATTCAGGATGGTGAGTGTCTTGGAGGAGAATTGGATGAAGTGGTGTTCCCATGTATCTGTTGCCCTTGTCATTCTAGATGGAAGTTGTTGTAGAAGGTGATGTCTAAGGATCTTTGGTGAATTTCTGTTGTACATCTTGTAGTTAGTACACGCTGCTGCTTCTGAGCAATGGTGGTGGAGGGAGTTGATGTTTTTGGATGTGGTGCCAATCAATCAGGCTGCTTTGTCCAGGATGGTGTCAAGCTTCTTGAGTGTTATTGGAGCTGCACCCATCCAGGCATTCCATCACGTTCCTGACTTATGCCTTATGGTGGACAGGCTTTTGGAGATTCCTAGGGTCTGACACGCCCTTGTAGCAACTGTGTTTATATAGTGAGTCCAGTTCAGTTTCAGGTCAATAGTAACCCCCAGGATGTAGATAGTGAGGGATTCATTGACAGTAATGCCACTGAATATCAAGGGACGATGGTTTAATTGTTTCTTACTGGAGATGGTCAGTGACTGGCATATGTATGGTGTTAACATGAGCCACCTCTCAACCCAAGCCTGGATACAGTCCAGGTCTTGCTGCATTTGGACATGGACTGCTTCCATACCTAGGAGTTATGAATGGTGATAAACAGTGAACATCCCCACTTCTGACCTTATGATGGAGGGAATGTTATTGATGAAGCAGCTGAAGATGGTTGGGACTTGGATATTACCCTGAGGAATTCCTGCAGAGATGTTCTGAATCCAAGACGATTAACCTCCAATAACCACAATCATCTTCCAATGTGCCAGGCATGACTTGAAGCAGTGGAGAGTGCCCGCCCCCTCCAACACTGATACCCAATGATTCCAGACTTGCCAGGTCTCCTTGATGCCACACTCGGTTAAATACGGCCTTAGTGTCAAAAGAAGTCATGCCCGCCTCATTCTCTGGAATTCAACTCTTTTGTCCATGTTTGAACTAAGCTTGTAATGAGGTCAGAAGCTCAGTGGCCCTGACAAAATCTGAATTGGGCATTAGTGAGCAGGTTATTGCCGAGTAGGTGCCACTTGATAATCTGGTTAATGACACCTTCCATCATTTTCCAGATTTCCTCTCATTGCCAGTCAGCTGTCCATCACAGTGTGCATTCATCCAAAGTCCAAAGTTGATTCGCTGCAAAACTGCCTGAGGACACACAACTTGCATCTGTAAGCAGCCAGGTTCACTGAAACGAGGCCTGAGGCCTTATATTGGGGTATCCTTTGGGACTATCTGATCTGGCGCAGAAATTGCATCCATTATGTGCCAACAAGCTAGCATGCACCAATATTTTGACCATACTCTCATCTTCACCAAGTGAATCATTCATTTTGGCTCTAGACCATGCTATGTGGGCCATACCAAGGACTTTAGCAGTGCCAAATTCATTGCTTACGTGCTGGATTATACACTTGGTAACTAATGAGTTTGAAGGCAGAGACAGGCAAAATCTAGCAGGTGCTTTGCCTGCCACCCACCTGCCCAACCCTGCCCTCATTGTACCAGTAGCAGGGTTGGCATCAGATAGACTGCCATGTAAAGCCTCATCCTGGAGCTGTCATGGTTTACCAGTGAAGGGACATACACCCAGCTTGGCATATTTCCCTGTGCATGCTGTAGGCAGGTCTAAGGAGTTTCTTCTTATGCATGGCCCTTGGGCTGATGGGAGGGCCCTTCCAAGAGTATCTTCATGGCCTCTCAAACCCTGGGCCCCTGAGAAGACCTCAGCCTCATTTGCTGGCCTGGGTGCAGTGCTGAAAATATCCTCAATCCCAGAGTGTGGTAGCAGCAGTGACTTCAGTACGAGTGGCTTTCCTGACCGACTAGCAGCTCTCTGAAGCAGGGCTTCCTGTCCCTGAGGGTGGAAATCTGCTCCAGCCCTTTAATGGTCAATCAGCCATTAAATGGGCAGCTGTCTGGGGTGGGCTCCCTCAAATGTTTTCGTCAGAATAGCAGTGCTGGAAAACACTCCACTTCATATTACAGAGACGTTTCTTGTGCATGCATGAGTGCCTCCATTAAACTTAAATTACTCATTCATCAGGTTATAGTTAAACAGCCCTATGTTGCAAATAGGATGCTAGCTGCTAGTTTAGCAGCTCCAGTCATCTTCTGATGTCGAAGATCTGCAGGCTTTAGATGATCAAAATGAGGAACAGGTTTTGATGAGAGCAAAGAATAAACACTAATATATTGTATTCAATGTGTAAACTGGAAATCCATAAAGCTAGCAACTGAACTGTAAGCTGTATCTTATCAAGTTATCCAAAATCTTGTTTCCAGAATTGTAACACCAATTTCTAAAAATAGCATGTTCTGATCACACAACAGCATAATGTGTACATTTCAAGTGGCAAGTTCAGAATGCACCGTCCCTTGCAGCTTCTTTGTTCTGTTCCTGTTTTCAGAAATGACAGCACTCAACTCCAGTTAAGGAAATTAGCTTTACTGACTGAATCTGTTTTTCTCAAATTACCTTGGCTTTTTATTAAGCCAACAGTCTTTCAAACTCTCAAACCAACAGTCAATCTGATTGCTCAAAACTATTGCTGAATGTAACATAAATCAGAGTTATGGGCTCACGGCTTTATAGCTCTGCAAGACTTCTCAACTTTGTTTAATCTTTAATTATAAAAAGCTGAAGGAGTTTTTACCTTAATTCATCTTCAGACTCCCCACCAGCTGGCTGAATGACACTTCGAACATCCTCAGTGGATTGACTGGATTTTAGATTTATTTTCTCAGGAATTATGAGCGGTACCTTCCTTTTCTTTTTACCAAACAGTTTCCTTAATGGTTGGAATTTGCCCTGCTTTTTCTTTTCTGTTAATTGCAAGGATCACATACAATGTTGAGTGTGTTAGGTCAAGGGTCCAATGCTTAATAAACAGAATAAACAGCATTGTACAGTGATATGCAAAGTAGGGTCAAAGTGCAATTACTAGGTCTTCCAGCCATTTATATAGAATCATACTTGTGCTTCTTCCAGGTAAAAAAGAACGCAAATACTTCTTTATCCTTAGCATAAATGCAAATGTTTATAAATTCACATGATTCTAAGGGAATTTGAAAAGATGGCCAGCTTTTTTCCCATTTTCAGACACACTCCAAAACCTGGAGAGTTTCCAGATGGAAAGCTAGAGCCGACTGAGACTGCCACGTTTTACAACAATAAGGCAGCTAATTGGCTGTCCACAGGCTTTCTGCCAGAATCAGGACCCTGGATTAGGAAGTCTCACCCGCATGAAGCTGTTGGCCAATCAGTGGGAGGAAGCTCCAGAACCTGGCACTGCCACAGCAGAGGCCATGGCTGTAGCTGGGATACCATATCCTCTATCTCTGGGATGAAGGATCATCTCTGGGAAAGGGAGATTTCTGAATTTAGAGGGTGCAGATAGAAGTGGGCATGAGGGTTGGAAGTGAGGCCAGGTAGATGGCTCTGAGTGAACACTCCCTGCTGTAAGTGCATCAGTCTTGCACACATTAGGGCAGATCGATGGACCCTCCTTCCTCAAACTGCCTGCCCACCCGGTTTTACGAGGTGGATAGGCTGACACCTTCTTATGCCACCTCGAGTTGAAGGAATTGTAGCCCAGGTGAGATGAGGCCCTTCTCGTTGTTAATTGTCCAGTAAGGGCATCATTTTGCACCAGAGTGTAAAGGTTGAGCTTGTATCTGCCGACTGTCTGCTTCTGTTCTGCAGTTACATTCATACCCAAGTGTCCTTTAAGAGGGAGCATGCAGTGTCAGTCGATGCCCTTGATGCCTTTAGAGACAGGCAGGCACTGCGGGGGATAAAGTGCTTTATCTCCCTCTCCAACTCCATTTTGATTTAGCCCCTTCCTCTCTCCCTACCTCCCCTCACTTTTGATGGTTTGCAATGCCCATAATGAACTTTGCTTATAAATATTTGATTGGCTACATGGGTGATTACTCATGGTAATTAAAAAGAAAAAGAGAAAAAAAGGTCACAGTGATTTGATGGTGGGAAAGTCACTCAGTTGTGTGTGATAACATTTCTAGATTTAGGAAAAACACAGTTTGAGGTTGCAGACTTGCTCTCCGAGCTGGTGTGTTTGGTCACCCTGCAAGGTAACATCGTCGGTGCGCCTCCGGTAAAGTGTCGGTGTTCTGTCCCGTTTGTTATTTATATGCCTTGGTTTGCTGGGGTGGTTGGCATCGCTTCTGGTGGGACTTGAACACAGGCCTCTCAGTACAGGGGTAGGGACTCTACCACTGTACCACAAGAGGGCAATCACAATAGCTCAATTTTTTATTTGACCTATTTTTCTAATCATCCTGTTCAGAGACGTTATTACACACCTCTGGAGCAGATGGCTGTTGAACCCAGACCTCTGAGTCCGGGAGAAAGGACCCAAGCACTACAAGAGGGCCAAAGACAGTTTTTTTAGTGGGGCAACAAGGTGCAGAGCTGGATGAACACAGCAGGCCAAGCAGCATCATAGGAGCAAAAAGGCTGACGTTTCGGGCCTAGACCCTTCATCAGAAATGGGTATAGTTTATTGACTAGTCAGTCTTTCTTTTTATTAATTAAATGACCACCAAATCCCCCATTTCACGAGTTAAAGTAACAAGTTACAAGCACTACCCACCAGGGCAATGCAACAACAAAGATAGGGGAGGCTACTTCTGGTCTTTCTTTATATAAAAACAACTACCAAATCTACCATTAAGGAAGAAATAGCAAGACATCTGGATATAAATTGTCCCATTGGGAACACCCAGCATGGGTTCATGAAGGGTAGGTCATGTTTAACTACTTTGGTGGAATTCTTTGAGAACATTACTTGCATGGTGGACAATGGGGAACCTGTGGATGTGGTGTATCTGGATTTCCAGAAGGCATTTGACAAGATGCCACACCAAAGGCTGCTACATAAGATAAAGTTGCACGGTATTACAAGTAATGTATTGGCATGGATAGAGGATTGGTTGACCAGTAGAAAGCAAAGAGTAGGCGTAAATAGGTGTTTTTCCGGTTGGCAGTCAGTGGCTAGTGGTCTGCCTCAGGGATCAGTGTTGGGATCTAAATTGTTTACAATTTACATAGATGATTTGGAGTTGGGGACTAAGTGTGGTGTGTCAAAATTTGCAGATGACACTAAGGTAAGTGGTAGAGCAAAGTGTGCAGAAGACACTGAAAGTCTGCAGAGGGATGTAGATAGTCTAAGTGAGTGGGCAAAGGCCTGGCAGATGGAGTACAATGTTAATAAGTGTGAGGTCATCCATTTTGGTAGGAATAACAGCAAAATGGACTAAGTTTTAAATGGTAAAAAATTGCAGCACGCTGCTGAGAAGAGGGACTTGGGTGTCCTTGTGCATGAATCGCTGAAGGTAGGATTGCAGGTGCAGCAGGTAATTAAAAAGGCAAATGGAATTTTGTCTGCCATTGCTAGAGGGATGGAGTTTAAAAACAGGGAGGCTACGCTGCAGCTGTATAGGGTCCTGGTGAGGCCACACCTGGAGTACTGTGTGCAATTTTGGTCTCCTTACTTGAGAAGAGATATGCTAGCACTTGGGGGTGGATGGGGGGATGCAGAGGAGATTCACTCAGTTGATTCCACAGTTGAGAGGGTTGGATTATGAGGAGAGACTGAGTAGACTGGGATTATACTCATTGGAATTCAGAAGAATGAGGGGAGATCTTATAGAAACATATAAGATTATGAAGGGAATAGATAAAGTGGAGGCAGGGAGGTTGTTTCCGCTAGCAGGTGAAACTAGGACTAGAGGGCATCGCCTCAAAATAAAGGGAAGCAGATGTAGGACTGAGGTCAGGAGGAACTTCTTCACCCAAAGGGTTGTGAATCTGTGGAATTCCCTGCCCAGCGAAGTGGTTGAAGCTACCTCACTGAATGTTTTTAAGACAAGGCTATATAAATTTTTGAACAGTAAAGGAATTAAGGGTTATGGTGAGTGGGCGGGTAAGTGGAGCGGAGTCTCAAAAAGATCAGCCATGATCTTATTAAATGGCGGGGCAGGCTCAAGGGCCCAGATGGCCTACTCCTGCTCCTAGTTCTTATGTTCTAAATCACCCATGTAATTAATCAACAGAACAATTTACAAGCACTACCCACTGGGGCAATGTCTAAAACTTAGCCTTTCAATATTTTCCAAATCAACTTATTCAGAGATGATATTAAGACCTCTGGAACAGAGGCGGGGTGGGGGGTGGAATTGAAACCAGGCTTTTTGAGCCAAAAGTAGAGACACTGGCACTACACCACAAGAGCCCCTAAATTTACAGCATTGAAAGATGCCACTTGGACCATCATGGTTGGGTCAGTAAAACTAACTATGTTTGTTGCTGAAACCCAGGATTGAACCAGAGATCTTCAGCTTAACACTCTCCCAACTGAACTATTTCAGCTGGGCCAATTTCAACTGTACTCACCATCACGTCTAACCCTTATCTACCTTATCAATTAATTCAGTAATTAGTCCCAGTCACCTGCTTAACTACTTGCAGTACTAACATACTTCCTATTCTCTTCAAATAGAATTTTTGAAGACACAAACAATCCTAGAACAAAAAATTGTGAATTCTTTTTCATATTCCATATTTTATAAAACAGCCAATCTTTAATTTTCTTTCATATTACATTTAATACAATCAACCTTCCATTTTCCCCTTCTTTCTTTCAACAAAAATAGAATGATAACACATTTTATCACAAAGCCAGCCAAATAAAAAAATGAATTTATCTTCATGTTCCCTAAATTCTGCATACCACCAGGCATGGATCTTCAATAACTTCTTGATGCAAGCACCATTTTTTGTGAAAAAAAAATTGACAACTGGGGACTTGTGTCAAACTGCTTTATTTTGGAAATCTCTTTCTTTTCAAAATTTCTTTTTTGCTGGTAAATGCACATTCTCCCAAAGAGAATGGCTATCCACATTTCATTTCATGGGTAAACTTTTCTCAGTTTACACGCCGTATAGAAGGTCCTTTGGAATCTTGGACAAGTACATTCCTGTATCCAGAGCATCCACTATCACCGATGTTTCAGCAGACAAAGTACATTTCACTATCTTTTTGTTTTTGGTAAATGGACAACATTTATTATCCTTTCCCACCAAGAATATGATAAATTTGACTGTACTTGAACAGGCGTCCAGAAGATTGGCATGTAAAGCATTGCTAAAAGGGACTAGCTGCATATCATTTGATACCCAAGGCTTGAAACCTGACCGTGCAATTTTTAAAAAATTATCCCTGCTTAATATCTAACTCTATATCTGTATAGGCCTCCAAAGCCTGTTTTCTAATCATAAATTTCTTTTCTATTTTATCAATCCATGTAACATTGGTAAGTCTGTTGTAAGCTGAGTGGAACCTATCTCCAGCATGATGGACCTAATGAATAAATGCTATTTATTCACATGCCAATCTTTCAGACGTCTGCATCATTCAATCCATAAACATATTTGTTAAAACTCCATAGCTTCCTTTCAATATCACCTGCTTCTTTAAGTGGTTTCAAAAAAATACCTCCCTTCGAAACTTTTCCCAATGGAAAAATATAGCTTTTCTATCAATTGACATAGAACTATCAGTAGAGTTAGAACAATGATAGGTAGAATTCCTCATCAAATTGAAGGGTGACATGGTTGATTCTGAGTCTAGGATCCTGAACCTAAATAGAGGAAATTATGATGGTATAAGGCGCGGGTTGACTATGATAGATTGGGGAATATTACTTAAAGGGGTGATGGCAGATAGCCAACGGTAAATTTTCAAAGAGCTCGTGGGTGAACTGCAACAATTTTCATTCTTGTTTGGTGCAAAGTAAGACAAGAAATGTCGTCAAATCATCGCCTAAAAGAGAAATTAGAGATAGTGCTAGTTCCAAAGAAGAGGTATTCAACTTGGCTGGAAAAGAAAACAGACCTGAGAAGTGAGTGCAGTTTAGAAATCAGCAATGGAGGACAATGGGATTAATTAAATCAGAAATCACACGACACCAGGTTATAGTTCAACAGGTTTATTTGAAAACACAAGCTTTTGGAGCCTCAGTCCTTCTTCAGGTGTTAGTGAGAGAGGTAGTGTCAGACGCAGAATTTATAAGAAAAAGATCAAAGGGTCACACCATTGATGAGGATGTACTAAACAAATCTAAGACGCTGTTAAATCTTTAATCAGTTAGAAGGTTTTAATTGATTAATATGTATATGTAAATGTAAATCCCCAAATTCCTTTCAAGTCATGGTCCTGAGAGAACTAAAGGTTTTATCAGTGTAAAGAACAGGTGACAGTTTAGGTCAGATAATGCATGTTAGGTGTGAGACCTTGTTCAGAATCTGTTTGTGTTTTGGTTTGGAGTCTGACTGGTTTTATTTCTAAAGTAGGAATTTATAAAATACCATATTGTATTGAATTTGTATTTGCAATTACATTTTATTTTGTCTATAAATTGTGTGCTTTTTGAACAGTCAGTCAATGTGGTGTTTTATAAATTCCTACTTTAGAAATAAAACCAGTCTGACTCCAAACTAGAACGCAAACAGATTCTAAACAAGGTCTCACACCCAACATGCATTGTCTGACCTAAAATGTCACCTCTTCATTACATTGATTTACGTAGGTGTAGCAGGCTGTAAAGGAGGCAAATGGAAGAAGAAATAGCAAGAAGATTCAGGTATCAGAGCAGGGATGTCTTACTACAATTATACAGACCTTGGTGAGACCACATCTGGAATATTGTGTGCAGTTTTGGTCTTCTTATCTGATGAAGGATAGTCTTGCTATAGAGGAAATGCAGCAAAGATCTACCAAACTGATTCCTAGGATGGTGGGACTGATGTATGAGGAGACATTAAATCAGTTAGAATTATATCTGCTGGAGTTCAGAAGGTTGCAGGGGATCTCATAGAAACCTAAAAAAGTTCTAACGGGAATAGACAGGGTAGATGCAGGAAAGATGTTTCCGATGGCAGGGTAGTCCAGAATCAGGGTCACAGTCTAAGGATATGGGACTGGGATGAGGAGAAATTTCTTCACCCAGAGAGTAGTAAGTTTGTGAAATTTGTTACCACGGAAAGATGTTGAGGCCAAAACTTGCACAATTTCAAGAGCAGTTAGATATAGCACCTGAGGCTAAAAGTATCAAAGGCTACGTGGGAGAAGTGGCAACAGGCTACTGAGTTGAATGATCAGCCATGGTCAAAATGAATAGTAGAGCAGGTTCAAAGGACCAAATGGCCTACTGCTGCCCCTATTTTTGATGCAATTTTGTATATTTCTATTTTCTATGAAATTATATCCTGATACTTTATATTTGGTTCAGCCATTCTTCTCAAAAGTAATTAAAGAAATTACAATTTTCTGTCTGAAAAAGTACTTACTTTCCATTATTCACCTGTTAGGAACCATTCTTTGTTTCTGAGGTCCAATCAAATCCAAACCAGTCGGTGAGACAGAAACACAGCAAATTTTCTTTGCGGATAGAGTTTATTAATTATTCCATCAAGAAGCTCATTCCAAACACCAGCCCCACCTATTCCCCCTCTATATCTACCCAGTCAGTTAATTAATCAATTAACACCCTCACTTAACTATTTGTTATATTAACATACAGGTCTTTAAAACTGTGCAAGATTCTGATAAAGTGAATACAGAGAGAATGTTTCATCTTGTGGAGAAGAGCATAACTAGAAGTCATTGATATAAGATAATCACCAAGACAGCCAATAAGGAATTCAGAAAAATATTCTTTATCTAAAGAGTGAAGAGAATGTTGAACTCACCAACACAGGAAGGGATCATCTCTCATTCTCAAAATCCTACAGAATACAGGGCCAGCTTGCCCAATCTATCTTCATATGACAGTCATGCCATCTCAAGAATAAGTCTGATGAACTAAGACAATAGTCTTTTTCTTTCTTTTTGTAATAGACAGACTTTTTAAGAGGTTTACCACCTTAGCTAAAAGGTGATAGCTCTGTCAATGCAGCATTCCTTCAGTAATGCAATAAAGTATCAATCCAGATCATCTGTTCGAGACCCAGCATGAAACCAGAATCCAAAGCATATTGACACAGGACAAGACTGCTCCCAATTGGAGCAATTTACAAGAATGGGTAATATTTTACATCTGTTACCTGTCTGACATGTGAATTAGAAAACATTAGATATAATGTCAGTCAATGTGTTTGTTTTATATAAAATGCACCTGCATTTAAGTGGGATGAAATTTCTGAAAGGTTTTCAACACACATTTTGGGCACAGGTTTGACAAAAGCCCAATGAAGCTACAACAGCAGAACAGGAGATACCACAAAGATATTTGCCTTCAATATCTGTTTAAGATGGTATCCCTGACCCCATCAGGCTCATTCTCTGAAACAAGCACATAATTTATTCTGCAAGTTCGGCGAGATGGTAGAGAACATAAAGAGAGAAAATGCAGTTCGAGCAAGTGCACACTTTGATGGTTACTTTTCAAGAACGTTTCAGATAGTTTGGTTGAATTACATGGGCAATGATGCCCAAAGTCACTGAATTTTCACTTGGCTAGAAAGTGAGCAATCTGACAAACCAGGAGAATAACAATTTTTAAAAAATACTTGATGTTGCACTCTGATTCATTTCATTTTTAACTTTGGTTACCAGCCACAAATTAGAGAAATGTTAATGACAAATTGAGCAAGGCATTTCAGTTGAATTGAGATACCTTTGACATATTTATGAGATTCATACAACATTTTCAGCAATTGCAGTTAGCTTTAGATCTCTGAATATATTTCTATCACAAGAATCAAAACAGGAAATATCCTTACTTGTTTTCTTCTTTCACCATCTGTGGGTGGTTATTGTGCCAGGTTCTTAGACACTAATCTGGTATTCCACTCAGATACAATGAAATGGATGTTTTTAACTGAAAGGTTTAGCAGCCAAACCCAAAGACACCAAGGTACATGCAACTACATATGTTAATTATTTTGAACAGCTTGGATTTTATGCAAGATTACTGTTACAATCTGACGACCAAGTTCTACCTCTTGAGAATAACAGCTGTAAGTAGAAGACAGTGCATTTTATATGCTCGTCTTTTCTAGAATTCCAATGTCCCTCTGCTGAAGTTATAGTAGGAAGACATGAAAACTATCAAGGAAATTTTCCCCCTTACAATTCTACTAAGCATCACAAGTTCAATCTGTCCTAAATCAATGTTACGTTTTATGTAATCCTTTAACATGAATTTCATTGTACTTATATTGATTCTGTTTTAATTCTATTTCTGAAGTTGCAGGTACAGCCCCTGTGGATCCTCAGTGCAAAATGAATGAACAAAGTGCACATTGTTTTACATGCCACAATAATCATTCACACATGCAGACTACAAAAGTGCTGGGCTGCATCGCATGGAGTGTCATCCTGTGAGCTGAAAATGCAGCTCAGAGAATTGAGCATTGAGGGAGCAGTACACGAAATTATCATTGGCAGTGAAAGCTACACTGCCCACAATTTTTGTACCATTGCAACCTTCCAGGCTGCCACTGGGGACATCTCAGGAGTCAGGCACTTTAGTTACAAAGGCTGCTGTTTTCACACCATCACGCAGGTTCACACAAGTCAAACAGAAATTGGCCTCCAGTAACATGACAGTAGCAGACCAGATGCAATTCTGAGAAAATTCTTAATCATTGATCCATTAAGAAAATGATTGAAATAGAAAATTGAATGGACTTAACCGTCACAGCAAGCTTTTCCAAATTGCTGGCTTCTCCACGATGCCAGGTGTCATTGACTGCTTGCAGCAATGTGTCTTTCTATATCATAGAAGTTAGGGCACATCTAGAGGGGAATGGTTATTGTATTATTTCGTGAATCCCAGACGAGGAGGATACATGATGCTTTCATTCTGAAACATATGACGAGGATCTTTGAAGGTGAAGGAAGACTGTCAGTCATGCTCCTCAGAGATTGTTTTCTTATAACCATGATACTCCAAAAAAAACACAGCATTAGCAATCATATGGGCAAACCAGGATGATCACGAATTTTGGCCAATATTTTAAAGTGTTGTGTGGAGGTGAGCTCACAATAAAAGGTTATAGGTCTGGTGCAATTGTTTTATTCTACTACAAATGATTCAGGAATCACAAATTTAAATAAAAATGCATTCTTGCAACTTGTTAACTTTGATGAAAACAATAAACCCCACTCATTTTCTAATAGTATTGAATACATCGATTGTTTTTCCATGTAACACTGATCCAACAGTACATTTTTGAATGATAGCCAGTTAAGACTTTATCTCCAAAGTAGGCAAAGAGATTCAGGGGATTTATCAAAAAAAGCAATATGATTCCAGTTTTTTTTTGGAATGGCAATGGTGCAATAGTAGATAAGGAGTCCTTGGGACCCGATTTTGAATCCCACCATGATTAATGGCAGAATTTGAATTCAATGAAAATCTGGAATTAGACATCTAACAATACCAGTGAAACTATTTGGTTCACAAATGCTCTTGAGGGAAGGAAATCCACCATCCTTACATGGTCTACCCCACATGTGACTCCATATGTACAGCAGTGTTATTGACTCTTGACTGTCCTCTGAAATAGCCTAACATGTCACTCAGTTGTATCAACAGCAAAAAAGTCTCAAAAAAATTGAAACAGAACAGGCCACCTGGCATTGACCTAGCCACCAGAACTAACAATGGCCTTTTAACTTTAAAAATTCTCCTTAGCAATATCTAGCTAGTATCAGCAGTAGGAATACTCTTTCCCACAGAGGTCATATCTTGTACAAATTATCTCAGACAATACCACCACAATCCCTGTTATGAAGTAACAGGGATGTTGGCCTGGGAGCCTTGACCATTGGCTTTGGACCCTATGAGGTCTTGTGGCATCAGATGGAACATAGGCAAGGAAACCTCCTTCGAATTACCATGTTCTGCTTCACCCTCACCCCAGCACTTGGAGGAAGCACTGAAAGTAGCAACAAGAAAGAAAATATTCGTGGTCAGCGATTTCAACGTCCATCCCCATGACTGGCTCAGTAGCACCATTACTGATCGAACTGCCAGATCCTAAAGGACAAAGCTGCTAGACTAGGTTTGCAATAGGTGGTAAGGGAATCAAGAGAGAAAAATATACTTGACCTCATCCATACAAATCTACATATCACAAAGGCGCCTCCATGACAGTATCTGCAGGAGTGACCACTGCACAGTCCTTGTGGAGACAAATTCCAATCCTTATGTGAATGATACCTTCCATTGTGTTATGTTACACAATCAATGTGGTGAACAGGATAGATTTCAACCAGATCTAGCAACTCAATACTGGGCATCCATGAGCTGGTGTGGGCCATCAGTAGCAGCAGAATTATACTCCAACACAATCAGCTACCTCTGCACAATTTGCCCAGCATATCCCCACCCTACCATAACATCAAGACAGGAGATCAATTGTGGTTCAATGGAGAATACAGGAGGGCAAGACAGAACAGCACCAGGCATGCCTAAACATGCGATGTGTACCAGGTGAAGCTACCAAACAGGATTACTTGTATGCCAAGCAGCACAAGCAGCAAGTGATGGCCAGGAATATGTGTTTTGATAACCAATGGATCATATCTAAACTCTGCAGTACTGCCTCATAGAGCCATGAATGGTGGTCGATCATTGAACAATGCACTGGAGAAGGAGGCTCCACAAATATTGCTATACTCAATTATGGGACAGCCCAGCACATCAGTGCAAAAGATTAGGCTAAAGTATTTGGAACAATCTTCAGTCAGAATGCTGAGTGGATGATCCAACTTGGCATCTTCTGGAGGTCCACACTGATGCCTGTCTTCGGCCAATTTGAATTGTGACTGGGCTGGTTGAACTGGATGCAATGAGGATGTTTTCCCTGGCCATGGGGTTCACCATAAAGGACCAGGGTGTCAGGATATGCAAGGGGCCATTTTGGACTGAAATAAAGAGAAATTTGTTCGCTCAGAAGGTGGTGAATACAAAGCTGTGGAGGCAAAGCCACTGAATGTATTTGAGAAAGCAACAGATAGATTTTAAGAACATAAAGATGTCAAGGGATACAGGAAGAATGGCAGAGAATGGCATTGAGATAAAGAAACAGTCATAAATCTGTTAAATGGTGGAGTGGACTTGATGAACAAATGACCTGCTCCTGCTCCTATTTTCTATGATCTTATGTTAAAATCTCACCACTGTATCTGGTGTAATCTAAATTCACTTTATAAAATCCAGAACTGAAAGCTAATCTTAGTAATGGTGACCTTGAAACCATAAGGAATTGTCATAAGAATCCCTCTGGTTCATTCACATCTTTTAAAGAAGGAAATATGCCATTCTTAAGTGTGACTTCAGACTTATAGTAACGTGACTAACTCTTAACTGCTGTCTGAAATGGATGAGCAAGCCACTCTGTTCAACGCCAATTTGAAACAGGTAACATATGCTGGCCTTGCCAGTGATATCCATGTCCCATGGTAGAGTGAAAGAAAGCTTCTAATCAGAGGTGAGACAATTTTCTATTTCCTTGGAAAAATCCAGTCATTCTCTGCTTAAATTAAAGCTGCCACTTTGTTGGAAGAAAAAAAATACAAATTACTACACTTGCAAATATATGGTGTTTGTTGAGCTTGAAGGTAATGAGTGCACAGAATTTCCAACTCTGTACAGCTTGCAGGTGACACCTGGATTTGCTCAATTTGTGATATCAACAAACAGTTGAAGGCATTGTATATGTGAAAGCGAAGGACCTTGATGATATTCTGGTAATAGAACTGTAAGGCAGAAATTGCTGGAAAAATTTAGCAGGTTGGGCAGCATCAGTGGAGAAAAAGCAGACTTAACATTTCAGGTCCAGTGACCCTTCTTCTGAACAGGTGCTCCAGAACTAGCCACACCCCTAACCACGCTTCTCCAGTGTAGCCAACACATTGGCATCTATCTGACAATGTAGAAAATTGTCCAGGTCTCTCCAGTCCAGAAAAAAAGCAGGACAAATCTAACCTGGACAATTACTATCTCAACAGTTTACACCTAATTATCAGTAATCAAAGATGTCATTAACAATATTATTAATTGGTACTAATACAACAATGATATGGTCATCAATCTTCAGATGGTTTACATTACAGTCACTTGGCCTTCATAGAAACATGGACGAAAGACTGTCTTTGACATTAAGGTGTTATTTGACCAAGTGTGGTTTTCAAGGAGCCTAAGCAAAGGGAAAGATGTCTGTTTGGAGTCATACATAATGTAACAGAACATAACATAACAGATAGGAAGATTGTTAGAAACCAAAATCTTAGCCAAAGAACATCAATACCAGAGATTTTCATATTAATCATCATCAGCTGCTTCATCAATGACTTTTCCTCCATCATTCAGTCAGAATTGAGAATGTTTGCTGATGATCGCACACTGTTCATCACCATTTGTGACGCCTCAGATACTGAAACAGTCAGTGTGCCCTAGCAGCAAGACCTCGACATGTTCAGGCTTGGGCTAATAAGTGACAAGTAGCCTTTGTGCGACACAAGTGCTAAACATTTGATTGATTGATTTATTGTTGTCACATGTTTATTGTTGCTCCATTTTTGCAGCAGCAGCGGGAGCAGTGAGAGCGAGGACCAGGGGGCTGCCAAGAAGGTAAGTTTCCCATTTAAATACATACATCGTGGAATCAGCAGCCTCCATTTTTGCAGCAGCAACAGGAGCGGTGAGAGCGTGGACCAGGGGGCTGCCGGGAAGGTAAGTTCTTCATTTCCGCAGCGGTCGAATTACGCTCTCGGAAGGTGAGTGAACTGATATATTTGGGCAGTGGTTAAACATTGTTACCACACCCTTCCTATTTCTGAGCTCTGCCCATATTGCCTCACTGCATGAGTCCTCATGCATTTTGGAAGATCCAATTCAAGAGCGAACTATACAGTAAATGGAAAAGCCCTGGGGAAAATTGATACACAGAGAGATCTGGGTGTTCAGGTCCATTGTACCCTGAAGGTGGCAACGCAGGTCGATAGAGTGGTCAAGAAGGCATACGGCATGCTTTCATTCATCGGATAGGTATTGAGTACAACAGTTGGCAGCTCATGTTACAGTTGTGTAGGACTTTGGTTCAACCACATTTGGAATACTGCGTACAGTTCTGGTCGCCACATTACCAAAAGGATGTGGATGCTTTGGAGAGGGTGCAGAGGAGGTTCACCAGGATGTTGCCTGGTATGGAGGGGCTAGCTATGAAGAGAGGTTGAGTAGATTAGGATTATTTACATTAGAAAGACGGAGGTTGAGGGGGGACCTGATTGAGGTCTACAAAATCATGAGAGGTATAGACAGGGTGGATAGCAAGAAGCTTTTTCCCCGAGTGGGGGATTCAATTACTAGGGGTCACGATTTCAAGGTGAGACGGGAAAAGTTTAAGGGAGATATGCGTGGAAAGTTCTTTACGCAGAGGGTGGTGGGTGCCTGGAACGCGTTGCCAGGGGAGGTGGTAGAGGCGGGCATGATAGTGTTATTTAAGATGTATCTAGACAGATACATGAATGGGCAGGGAGCAGAGGGATACAGATCCTTAGAAAATAGGCGACAGGTTTAGATAGAAGATCTGGATCAGTGCAGGCTTGGAGGGCCAAAGGGCCTGTTCCTGTGCTGAAATTTTCTTTGTTCTTTGTTCTTTGTGTACGTGATACAGTGTAAAGTTGTTTTGCATGCTCTACAAACAGAGTAAACCATGCTAAGTGCATCAGGGTAGCAGAACAGAGTGCAGAATACAATGTTAAAGCCACAGAGAAGGTGCAGAGAGAGAGAGATCAGAATTAACATTTGAGAGGCCCATTTGAAATTCTGATAACAGTGGGGATAAAGCTGTTCTTGAATCTATTTGTTTGTGTATTCAAACTTTTATGTCTTTGCCTGACAGAAGAGGGTGGAAGAGGGTATAACCAGGGTGGGAGAGGTCTTTGATTATGTTGGTTGCTTTCCCAAGGCAGTGGGAAGTGCAGATGGAATCAATGGTCAGAAGGCTGGTTACCATGATGGACTGGGCTGTGTTCATGATTCTCTGTAGGTGCTTGTGGCCTTGGGAAGAGCAGTTTCCATACCATGCTGTGATGCATCCAGATAGGATGCTTTCTATGGTATATCTATAAAAATTGGCAAGAATGCTTGCTGATGTACCAAATTTCCTGAGCCTCCTGAGGAAGTAGAGACATTGCTGTGCTTTCTTGACCGTTGCAGCAACATGGATGGACGAAGACAGATTGTTGGTGATCATCACTCGCAGGTACTTGACACTGTTGACCATCTCCACCTCAGCACCACTAATGCAGACAGGGGTATGCCGGCTCCTTCATTTTGCTGACATTGATGGAGAGATTGTTGTCTTTACACCATGCCACTAAGCGCTCAACTTGTTTCCTGTATTCTGTCTCATTGTTGCTTGAGATCTGACCTACAACGGTGGCATCATCAGTGAACTTGTAAACGGAGTTGGGGTGGAATTTGGCCACACAGTTGTGAGCGTATAAGGAGATTAGTAGCAGCTTTGCAGGGCACCAGTGTTGAGGATTATGGTGGAGGAGGTGTTGCTGCTTATTCTCACTGATGTTTGTCTATGGGTCGGAAGTCAAGGATCCAGTTCCTGAGGGGTGTAGCAGAGACCTAGGTCTCAGAGTTTGGAAATTAGTTTGGTTGGAATTATGGCATTGAAGCTGGAGGTGTAATCAATAAGTAGGAGCCTGACACAGGTATCCTTGTTATCCAGATGTTCCAGGGATGAGTGTAGGGCAAGGAAGACGGCATCTGCCATGGACCTATTGTATTGGTAGATGAATTGTAAAGGATCAGGGCAATCTAGTATGCTGGAGTTGGTGCTGGCCATGACTAACCTCTTGAAGCACCTCATAATTATAGAGGTCACAGCCATTGGGTGGTAGCCATTGAGGCACACTGCATGATTTCTCTTTGGCACTGGGATGATAGTGGTCTACTTGAAGCAGGTGGGGACTTCAGATCATAGTAAGGAGAGGTTAAAGATGTCTACAAATATTTCCGCCAGCTGGTCCACACAGGATCTGAGTGCTTGGCCAGGGACTCCATCTGGGCCAGTTGCTTTCCATAGGTTCACGCTCAAGAAGGCCGATCTAACGTTTGCAGAGTGACCATGTGTACAGGTGCACCTGAGGCTCTTGGAATAGGCGACATCATTTCACTGACCTTCTGTTCAAAGAGAGTGTAGAATACATTTCCAACAATCTTATCATTTACCCTTGACACTGAATAATATTATTACTGCTGAATCCTTCACTGACATACTCAGCAATATCATTGACCAGGAAATGAAGTGGGCCAGCCATATAACCATTTCTACAAGAGCAGGTCAGAGACTGAGAATTCTGGAGACAACATCTGTCTCCCAAAAACCTTGTCCAACATCGAAAAGGGAAAATTCAGGGGTGTGAGGAACCTTCTTCACTTGCCTGGATGGGTGTGACTCCACCAATCATCAAGAAGACCTACACTATTCAAGGTAAAGCAAAGTCAATCAACACCCCAGCTGCCATCATAAATATTCACTTCCTTCACCAGTGAAGCACTGTGGCAGCAGTAAATATCATCTACAAGATGCGCTGCAGCAACTCACCAGCACCAGCCAAACACTGATCTCTAACAGATTTAAAATAATCTGCAAAAGAAGGAAGAATAAAGTCAGGAAAAGCTTTTACACTCAGTGAGTAGTTATGGTATAGAATGCACTGTCTAGAAGTGTGGTGCAGGCATGTTCAATTGAGGCAATAATGAAGCATTGTATGACTATTTGGTTAAAAATAATGTGCAATGGTTTGAGGAAAATGCTGGAGATTGGCACTAAGTAATTGTGCTCATTTAACAAAACAGTGTAGGCACAATGGGCCGAATAGCTTCCTTCTGCATCACAGCACATCTGTCATCTAGAAGCACAAGGGAGGCAAATATATGGGAACACAACCATCTGCAAATTTGCATCCAAGCCACTCACCATCCTGACTTGGAAATATATCATTGTTCCTTCACCGTCACTGGGTGAAATACTGAAATTTACTGCAAGGCATCATTTTGGATATGCCTACACCAAGTGGACAGCAGCACTTCAAAATGCCTTCTCAAAGGCATTTAGGGATGGACATCAAATGTTGGCCTTTCTGGCAATTTTTCTGCCACATTTTAAAAAATGAAAAAAAGTAACTATTTCACTGCCCCGGTGCATTTTGCATCAACTAATTTTTTCAGCCTTTTTTATTGTTGTGGGGAATAGAAAGAAAGAAGGAACTTGCTTTACAACAAAACTATCCAGTATGTCCTGTTTTGCAGTAACAATATTGTACTTTAGTTTTGTACCACTCTTGTGAACTCTTAAGTACCATCTCAATGTGCTGGACAAATGTACAATAAGCAGAAAAAGCCAAGCAATGAGGAGATGAACATGATCATTCCGTAAAACAAACAAACTAAATGATTATTACATCAGCGACCATGCCAACAATTCAAAACAGTGTCTGACAAAGGGGAGACCAAGGTGAGGAAATGGCAACTAGGTACAAAGGGTACAATGTTAAATGATGCATGGTTTACTATATCATCTAAGTTTACTACTGGGCTAATGTCATATCAGTTTAAAAATATATAATCACTTCAAAGAGGACTTCCTTTGCTAAAGATTGGTTATGGCATTAGCAAATGGCTCAGAGAAAGTTGGGTAGGAGGCAGGACTTTGGCATATTGTTAGTTATGGTTTCATCATGGCAATAAACTCTAAGTTTAATTGCCTGATTACACCTCAGATTAAGCAAAACTGGATAAACAAAACCAATGGGAAGGCTTTGTCATGATATTTTCTAAGGATTAGTTTATTATATTCATTAAAATGTATCACAAATGGAATGCATCTACCTTCCTCCTCCCACTTCTTGAAATCATTAGCAATTAACCAGCTTGCACTGAATTATTAATAAATGCAGTTCTACCATGAAGATCAGTAACTGCAATACAGCCCTATAAAACAGCTTGGAACAAAGAGAGAATACTGAACACGTAGCTTTGCAATTCCAATTGCTTTTCAATTCGTTTATGAAAATGTGGTCATTGGCAATGACAAATTACTTCCACAAACTGCTATTATTTAAAACATGTTTATATTAGCACACGTCTGTCATAAATAAAACATTTTCACTTTACCTGAAAAATATTGTCTTTTCCTTCTTATTCTCTTTGACTTCCCATTGCCATTATGAAGAACAAACAACTATACTGCAATCTGTCATGTAAAAATATATTTATTCTACACCTAAAGTTGACTGTAGATCAGCTGACTTAAAAGTAACAAAACTATAGTTAGGTAATCATTGTTTTTTTCTTGACTGTATTCTACTTTGCATTCATGTTGATATCAGTGAATGCTGTGATCTATACCAGAATATCTGATACATAAATAAAGATAAATGGCTATGTTTGATCTTACCTGCCTGCATTTTATGAGTTCAGCTACTAAGTTCCACTTTAAATGCTGCAAGGTATAAATGGAGCCATTGAGGCACCAGATGAGGTGTCAGATAACTAAGCTGCTTTGCTCACACTGAATTTATTGTTAGAACTATTCGAACCAAGCCTCATCACCAGCTGCTCCATGTGTATTAGTGCAGATACCTTTACACCTAAAGATCAAAGCTGGTCTTCATCACTGGAAACCAGATGGTTGATTTCAAACTTCCTTAAACAGCAACTTAATATATAGTTGCTAAATTGTTGCTGCATCTTGGAAAACTGGTTAGGCTGCTGTCATTTGTGAATGCAATTGGTTTTGTTGGAGGTTATAAAGAAACTTTCTCACATAGAATTTCCCAGATTTTCTCCTTCTTTGTTCACAAAAGCACGAATTCATGCTGGGTTATAGATTCACATATACTCACCAACATCCAACATTTGTCTAAATTGACACTCTTGTAATAGAGGTCATAGTACAGTCCTGTTAGTTCTGGTCATACCACAACAGAGCTCAATCATGTCCTTCGCTCATTCGGATATAACATTTTCAAATAGGAATCACCGTACAGTCATAGAGTCACACAGCACGGAAACAGACCCTTCGGTCATACCAGTCCATGCTGAACTTAATCTCAAACTAAACTAGTCCCGCTTGCCTGCTCCTGGCCCATATCCCTCCAAACCATTACTATTCATGTACTTACCCAAATATCTTTTAAACGTTGTAATTGTTCCCACATCCACCACTTCCTCAGGATGTTCATTCCACACAAACCACCCTCTGCATAAAAAAATTGCCCCTCATGTCTTTTTTAAATCTCTCTTCTCTCATCTTAAAAATGTGACCTCTAGTCTTGAAATCCCCCAATTAAGGGAAAAGACAACTACCATTAACTCTATCTACTCCCCTCATTATTTTATACATCAGGAACCTAGGAGCTAGAATGACATCAGAAAACACTTTGTCACAAAGAGTCTTGGAAAATCTGAAATCTTGAAATCTGAAATTTGCCAAAGAAGCCGAGGATGACTGCCTAATTAAAATTCCCAAGACTGAGATGAAAGAAGATAAATGGAGTTAAGACAGGCAGTAATTCTTGTTACAGTCTCCCTTTTAGCAATGCACCCAGAACAAAATGACAAGTCAATGGAGTGTTTGTAATTTATGAAAAATGTCCTGACTCAGGGAGGGATCATATGCTGCCTGTCAATCCAGTGTACCTCCAAAAGCTGCACATCAATCTTGTGCATTCTGATCAGGATTGAGAGCTGCCTGTCACTCTGGGACATTTCTACTAGGATTGAGAGTTATACACGAAGATCCGTGGGACATTGTAGTGAGATAGGGGTCATTGGATATCTCAAGGATGTAGATATTTTTAATGACCCTGTTCAGTTATGTCACACTCCTGGAGCAGGTGGGACTTGATCTGATGCTTTCAGACTTAGTGTGCCACAAAAGCCCCCATCACCAGGATGTATGTGTATCCCGAGGAGCTGAAAAGATAAGCTTAACAGGCTTAAGACAACATTTGAAATAACTCCAGAGGTCGGTATCCTGTCACCAAGTCACTCTTTATTTACACATGAAGAGTCCTTGACTCTAGTACTGCCTCTTCAGAATCAGCTCTCAGAGTGCCAGAATCTCTGACATTTCTGTTTATATCTGTCAGCCAGGGCTCCCTGATTGGACCAGATTAACAGCCAAAAATCAAGGAATTCATGTCCTTTGAGGTCCAGCTAGCTGACCTTGTTACAATCACTACATCTCTCCCCATCTAAGTCCAAGGACATAGGCCAGTTCTTTTTCTTGGAGAGCCTCTTAGAGCACTTTAGCACTGGGTCAGGTTCTTCCAACTCGGTGTCTGATAAGGGCAGCATGAAATGCACAGGAGCTCGCCTCTTGCACCAGGAACGCCTTGGTAGAATTTCACTCTCTTTTACAGGCAAAGGCATCAAGGTGGCTACATCTGTCCTGTCAATCTCTGATTCAGAGGACTGTCAATGCTTGATGGAGAGGGTGAACCTACAGGTTCCAGCAGCCTTCCTGTCTGTTCTGAGGGGCAGGGCACTTTTTGCTCCAGTACCGTTTGTGAATTGGTGGATTTCATATGGTCCACATGCTTGTTCAGACTATCGTACCTGCCCAAATTTTACATGTCACTAGTCCTGACCTCATGTTGACCATGCCTACAATCCACGCAGGACCATTTCTGTGAGCCTTATGCCAAACTTAGTCTCCTGCATCAAACTGTCTCCCTCGCTTGGTGGAGTCTTGTGTCCAGCACTGGCGTTCCTGATACTATTTCCCCCTCCCCCCCATGTCTGAAAAGATCAGACTTAACCTGGTGGAGAGCAACTCTGTCAGTGCATCTCCACCTGGCCCGGAACGGCCAACCTAACCTCCCGGCCACTGCCCGTTTCAACTCTCTGTCCCACTCTGCCTCCTACATGACCGGCCTCGGCCTTCTCCAGTGTTGCAGCAATTTGGAACGCAAATTTGAAGAACGACATCTTATTTTACGCCTGGGCACCCTATAGCCTAGAGGACTCAACATTGAGTTCTCCAATTTCAAATAACCTTGCCAGCCATCCCCCGCCTCCCGTCCCAGCCCCACCTCTTCCCTTCCATTCCACCTTCTGACCCTCCCATCCAGCGACCAACCGGATTCATCCCTCCCATTGATCAACCAGGTCATACATACCACCAGTGTCCATCTATCACCACCATTCTACTACCACCTTCCCCCCAGCTCTTTATCTGCAGCTCTCTCTACCCCTACATCCAGTCCTGAAGAAGGGTAATACCCAAAGTGTTGACTGCTCCTTTCCTCTGGATGTTGCCTAGCCTGCTGTGTTCTTCCAGCCTCCTGTTTGTCTGTCAGTGCTATCCCTGTAGTTGCATGTGGGGTGGTCCTAAAATGAAATAAGAAAGGTGACAGGTTGGAATCCAGCTAGGCTGTAGGCTGTTTCTTCAAACCTGCTCTTTCTGCCTCGCCATTGGATGATGGGTCAATTAAATGTCGAATCACATTCAATTTTAGGAAGCACCTATATTCCCTGCTGGTAAACGATGGCACATTATCTGTGGCCAACATTTCTGGGCCTCCATGCATTGAAAAAAATGGATGTTGTTTTTCTATCATTGTCCCCGTGTTTGACGAATGGACCCTATATGCATCCAACCATTTTGAGTGGCTGTCTACAATGACTAAGAACATGAAAGGTCCTGCAGAGTTGAAATGCAACACGAATGAGGGGGAGCGGCTAGCTTTAATTTTTGTCCTTGTTGACACTCTGGGCACTGCCCCACCAACATGGCTATATCTGTATCCAGGCCTGGCCACCAGACATATTGCCAACATCTTCATTTTGGAGACCCTGAATATCCCTTGTAGAGTTCAGCAAGTATTGGACAGTAATCTTTGCTCAGGACAATCACCCTTGCTCCCCATAACAAAATGCCGTCTTCTACGACCTAAGCTCTTTGGGTAAAAAAACAGATTTCAATTCTAGTTGTGATGGCCCTTTGGTTTCCCCTATTGCCACCAGTTCTTTCAGTTTTGCCAGGACTGGATCTTTCTGCGTCCAAAGTCTGACATTGTCAGCTGTGACTGGGAGTGTGTCCAGAAAATTTAATACCATAACAGACTTTACATTGGGGGTATCACCAGTGGTGTATCTGCCAGTAGGAGGTGGCTCAATGCATCCGTATTCACTAATCAATCTCCTGGACAGTGTTCTAACTTGTAATTGCACGCACTTGGTAATAGAGCCCATCACTGAAAGCGGCCTAAAGCTATGGGTGGCACTAACTTGTCCTCTTTATTGACACCACGTAGGGGCTTGTGGTCCATTATTATCACAAATTTACATCCATAAAGGAATTGGTGAAACGTTCTGACTCCAAGTATGACTGCCAGTCCTTCTTTCCCTATCTGGGCATATTTGCACTCTACGCTAGCCAAAGTCCTGGATGCATATGCTATTGGCTGTTCCTCTCCATTGTGCCACCTAAGAGCTAATGTCACGCTGATGCTGTACGGAGAGGCATCGCGTGTCAACATCTGGTCTCGCTTGGGATCATAATGTGCCAACACCTTAGAGGATGATAGTTGTTTCTTTATTTCACTGAAAGCTGACCCATTTTTGGGTGTTGATGCAAAGATGCCAAGATGGAGGCCAAGTTACGTACGAACTTTCCATAATCATTTACCAGCCGAAGAAACGACCTAAGCTCCTGGACAGACGAGGGAGCTGAGGAACCTTTGAGTGCCCTCATTTTATCTTCCAACGGGTGTTGTTCACTCTTGTTGACGCTGTAGGTTACTTGGTGGGGGGTGCCTGGAACACACATTTTTCCCTTCTTAGGCATATGCCTGCCTTGAAAAATGCCTTAGGGGACAATGTCCAAGTTCTCTAAGTGCTCCTTATAGTTTTCCTTGTTATTTGAACGTCATCTAGATAAGTGGCAAGCTGAGGTAGACTTTGCAAAATATTCACCATTGGCCACTGAAAAATTGACCAGGCTGATGATACTCCAAATGGCAGTCTCCTATATTGGTACAAGCCCCTATAGGTATTAATTGTGGAATATTTCTGGAAATCCTCATTTAACTGGAATCACAAGTTAGTGTGGCTCATTTCCAGCCTCATGAAGGATAGTCCCCCTGCCAGCTTTGCATCTAAATCCTCAATAAAAGGTACTGCGTATTTATGCAGCTGTGAAAAGCAGTTTACCATTTGTTTAAAATTCCCACAAAAGCAAATCGATCCATCAGGCTTCAAAATTGGTGCTGCCCATTCTGCAAACTGGACTGGTTTGATGATTCCTTCACTTTCCAGCCTTCTGATTTCTGCCTCTGTTTTTACCCATAAGGCAAATAGCACTGGGCAGGCCTTGCAGAATCATGGAATTGCTTCCTGGTCAACATGGCTCCGCTGATAGTCCCTACACCTTTCCGGAAGACTTCTAGATATTTAATTAGGACTTCACTCAGGTAGCCATTTTCTAATTGAAAAATGTTGAGCCAAAGTATGTGAAACTCTTGCAACCAATTTTGTCCCATCAGGCTTAGGCAAGAGCCTTTTATTACAATCACTGGTATCTGAACCACCTGCTTTTTATACAAAACCAGAACTGAAGTCTGTAAAGGTCCCTCAGTATAGGTTCTTAGTCTGGCACAAACTTAAGGGCTGGAGTTCAGAGCAAATTTTGTTAAAAACTGGTTCTACAATCACTGATATGGCCAAGCTGGTATCGACCTCCATTAGAACTGGATGGCTATTTAACCAGACGGTTATTTTGATTGGTTCTGTTATTAAAGGATGTTGCTTAGTAACTTAACTGTTCAGCCCAGGTGTAGTTGGGCTTTCCAGGGTATGAGGTCTCCTCAGTACTGGCTTATGGTTTATCTTACTCATTTTAAGTCTAGTAGGACTCCTTAGCTGTCTTGAGTCTGCAAATTGGCAATAACTGCAATGGCTTGTCAGCCCGGATCCTAAAGACAGTTTTAACTGCTTGACTGAGGCTTAGTTTTGTCTTGGGGTTTTGCTGTGTGCTGACCTAGAGTCCCTCTGTTCAGGATATGTCCAGAGTGAGGCTACGCAATTGCCCACATTTGGGTGGTGTTCCCCAAGCTCAGTCAGGCTGTCGAGGGTGTCCACTTCCATCGGAATACCTTGCAACTCATATGCTCCACCTGCTGCATTTTCCAATGATAAAGCCAGTTGTGGTACCTGTTTGAAGTTCAGTTGGGCTTCAGCTAGTAGGCATTTTTGCATAGTTTCATCATTAATCCCAAATACCAAGCAGTCTCTAAGCATCTCAATAAGAGTTAAACCAGAGTCACATGCTTCTGCCAGTTTCTTAATCTCAAAAATCCTGAAGTTCCTAGGTTCCCCTGGTTCTTGAATTGCCAAGTCAAAACCATAGTATCTCAGAATTAGAGGAGGTTTGGGGTCGTAATATTCTTTAACTATGTGTGTTAATTCTCGAAATGTTTTAGCATCTAGTGCCTCAGGGAAAGTAACACACCTAATAACAGAGAAAACTGCAGCTCCAAAGGCTTTCAGGAGAATTACTCATTGCTTTTTGTCTGCCACAATGTTGTTTGCCTAGAAAAAATAATGCATGCTTTCCTAATACTGCGAACAGTCTTTGATGGCAGAGTTGAGTAAGCCAAGCTTCCCAAACAAAGGCATGATGTAAGAAATGCTTACCTGAACTCAAAGATGACCCTTGCATGCGAGTTTCTTCAGGAACATACTTTACGCTCGTCGCCACTGAACTAGTTCCATTGAGGCCAGTATCCCATCACCAAGTCACCCTTTACTTAGACATGAAGAGTTCTTGACTCTAGTACTGTCTTTTCGAAGCCAGCTCTCAGTGTCTCAGAATCTTTGATACTCCTGTTTTTATGTGTCAGCCAGGCCTCCCTCATTGGACCAGATTAACAGCCCTAGTCACAGAACTCATATTCTATGAGATCCAGCTGGCTGATCTCATTACAGCTGGCTAATACTCATTATTGTGTAGTTCAGTAAAGACACTTTATATCATAGAGTCAGCCCTTCCTATCAGCTGACACCAGACGTCTAGGAATTCTTTCTTTAGGATATTAAAATAAATGAGTCAAAATTGAGGCTTCCAGTCTCCTTAAAAGAATTAAGTGACTGATCCACATCCTGAGTACAAGTCAGGACTTAACTTCGACCTACCTCTGTTAAGAGCAGATGAGGCTGGGTTGGAACCAGGTTAAGGTAGGGATTCCGTTTCTTTATTTTTGACTTACCTCAGCTTCCCTCCCAACCAGCCTGTGAAAATTAAAATAACATCAAAGTTTCATACCATTAGTAGAGAACAATGGAGATTTGACTTGGTGATATTGCCATTTTTCTTCCCATGTCAACTGAAATATGGGAACTGACTAAAATCTCCCTTCCATCTTATTGTTCACAGTCCTGCTCTTCAATTAAGCAAGGTAAATTGAATTTAGTTTGCAAAGATCTAAAGTCATTTAATTTCATTGTGCTTTGAGTGAGGAGAGAGGGGAAAGTAAATCATAATGAAACTGCGATAAAATTAACATTAGTTTTCAGGAACCATTAAAAAATATCATTCAAAGCGAAAACTTGATTGTTCATGCCTACTTATGTTGTACTAGAAAAAGCAGCTGATTGCAGTTTGTCTAGAGAAGGCAATAACTTCCAGCCAGCAACTGACAGGACACTCATTGTTCAATTGGTGTTACAAGCTACTTGCACTGTGTCCCACTCTGAATGATTTCATCCACCAACCTGACTTTCAGTGGAGAATCACTGATCTATTACAATATTCTTTTGTCTACTACATGCATATTAAAAGCATGGAATCAATATACTCACATTATTAAAGATTTACTTAAAATGTTACCTCATTGTCAGCAACTTGTTTTGTTTATTTTTCTTCTTGAATGATAAATAATAAAAGATTGAAAAACAGAAAACTGTTGATTTGCTGTACTCTTATTCAACTACTTGTACTGCACATAGACCAGAATTTTACTAGCCCTCTGAACAGGGATTGAGAGGCAGAAGAGAAGACTGACATTTTGACATGCACTGCCACCAGAACGTACACAAGTCCAATTGCCTGGGTCTGCCCACCTGGTCCTGGCACCAACACAAAATACATTTTTGACATACCTACGAGATGCCTCCTCCTCTTCCTATGGAAACTTCAGAAATACATGGCACTGAGGTCAAAGAACTGTCAGACCAGTGAAGACTGCTTAATTGATTACTGTCAGTAAAATTGTCCCAGCAGTCCTGGAATTCATCACCCAAGACCAAATATTTGGTCCGCTATCTCCAATTATTTAAGAACTGCCACTGGCATGACTGTTACAAAGTCAAGCTAAACACTTGAACAAAGAAAATGGACCCAAGTCAAGTCAAAACTAAACAATGGCAAAATTTCAATGACACGCAGTTTACATTTATTGCTAAATAAATGACTTTTTGAATATGTTAAATCATTTATTTTGGACAAAGATAAGATACGTAAGACAAACAAAGGACATGGTTTACATTGTTTCGATGGTGTACACAGAAAGAAAATAAATTTAAGTTACTATTCGGGAATGCTTTTCATCATTGGCCAACAGTAAAGAGGAAAATAGGGTCAAAATAGCAGGCTTAGGCATACTTCTTAAATGTTCATTCATGAAAATCTGGTAGTTTCATGTGGAAAAATGTATTGGCTTTGATGAAGAGTCATCCAGACTCAAAACATTGGCTTGCTTTCTCTCCATGGATGCTGCCTGACCTGCTGTGATCGCCAAAATTTTTTGTTTTTAGTTTGCTGCCTCATTGCCCATCATTTGGGAATGTAGAATTGTACAGCACAGAATGAGACCATTTGGACCATCTTATCTGTGCCACTTCTTGGAACTATCTCTCTAGTTGGCCATGTTCCCCTGTTTTTTCCTCAGAACCCTGCAAATTCCAAAATTTTTGCCCAAACCAGAGGAGTGGTGGTAAAAGACTTTTATTAAATTCTTTCATGAGATGTGAACATTGCTATGTAGGCAGCATTTATTGCCCAGCACTAATTTCCCTTGAATTGAGTTGTTTTCTATGCCATTTCAGAGGATAGTTAGAGCTAATCACATTGCTGTGGGTCTGAAGTCAAATGTAGGCCAGATCAGGTGAAGATGGGAGATTTCCTACCCGAAAGAACATAAGTGAACAAGGTGGATTTTTACCATCAACAGTCGTTACACGGTTATCATTAGGCAAGCTTTTAATTCCAAATTTTCTATTAAATTCGAATTTCATCATCAGCCATGACGGGAATTGAACCCAAGTTCCCAGAACATTTGCTTGGAGTTTTACTGGTCCGGTAACATTTCAAGTTCATATTGAACTGTGTAAATGATTCTACTAAAGTCCTTATCATTAATTCTGCTCCTTTCTAACACCATATAAATAAAATTTACTATGTGCAGTCCCTCTGGTCAAAATGAAGGGTACCCTAGGGCAGTTCAGACGGCAGTATCCTGACCCCCATTGTCAGGATATAAAAGATGTCACATTGAGAACTCCAAGGCTCCATTTCAATTTTAACCCAATTACTCTGAAGGGGTTTTTCTTCTTACCCAGCTACAAAATGAACAAATATACAGGATTAAATCTAATTGGCCTCAGAGGACTTCAATCCTCTCCACGTATATATGATGGCTTTATGAAGTATACAAATTAAATGCTGTACAGTATTGACTGTTTCAGTTCAACAAATCAGATGGTGAATTGTTGTGGAAAATATATCACCAACTATTTGGCATTCATAGCATCTGAACAATGAATCATATCTCAGGCGCTTGACAGAGTATATGCTTCTGGGAAAATCTAGGATCAGGGGAAATAATCTCAGAATAAAGGATCGCCAATTTAAGGCAGAGATGAGGAGGAATTTCTTCTCTGAGGGTAGTGGATCTGTGGATATTCAAGACTGAGACAGACAGATTTTAGTCAGTAATGGAATCAAGGATTATGGGAAGGGGAGGAAAGTGGAGTTGAGCATTATCTGGTCAGCCATGACCCTATTGAATGGTGAAGCAGACTTGTTCATTTGAGATGTCTATGCCTTATAGTGCAGCAGAATTGCAAAAAGCTTAGTTTGGCAAAATTTCAATGAATACACATTGCATTGATTCACACAGCAAACAGCTGAGGAGAATAGGGGGGTTTGGGGAGTGAGGGAAAGAGTGGAATATTCTAATACTTACAGTGCATTGTTTTGTCCAAGAAATGTTTGACTATTTGTTTACAAATACACAATGGAAAAATGTTGCTCATGGTGAAAAGTACCATTGTGTTTTTGTTACTTGATGATGAAATTGATTCACTGTCCTTGGGGCTTTCTCCCTTTCCCAAATGAGCCTGGAGGTGAACTTGACCTTTAAACAGCGGAACAGCAAGAATGCCCCAATCTTTGAGAATCTATTCTCTCTATACACACATTTTATTGCTTTGATCAACATATTCACATTAACTCATTACACATAAATTATTAACTCATAAACCAACTTATTTTAAGCAGCAATTCAACATGAACAAAGGACTAAAGAATGCACAGAAAAAGTTGTTAAAGGCTGTATCCGCAAAAAAAAAGTAAAAACTAAATAAAAATTGCTGTCAGTGGGAACCAACTTGTCAACTGTCCAATTTGCAGAGAATTAGTTAAAAGCAGTTGCGCAACCTGTTACAACTTCCTGTTTCATTGCTACGACAGTAGTTCCAATTTAATGACGTAAAATAATAGCCATTGAATCTAGGCAATCAGTAAAGCATGGTCATTATCCTTTGAAGTACAATACTACATTCACCAGAATAAAACAGAATAGTATACTTCTTACCATAATCACAAACAGGTGTTAGTGCCAGCAACATCATTCCAATACAAACAATAGGGGCTTTAAAGCTTGAGGAGTTGCTCCATTGGTGCAGTTGATCTTAAACCCACTGAACTGAACTGAACAGACCTGAGCCCAGGCAAAGCCCATCCTCAATTATTCAGCTGCTTAATCTACATTTTGTTTGGGGAGGGAGCATATAAAGATCCTATGAATGCCTGATCAGCTGTATCAAACTTTTTTAGGGGACTGAGAGAATAATTATGACGCAGTCGGTATGACTTATGTGGATTGTCAAAGGGCATTAAAGGGTAAGGTACCCTGTAATAAGTTAATTAGACTAATGAATAGGGACAGAGAATGTGTAGTCGGGAGACAAATGTCAGAATTGCTGTTAGCTAACTCCAAGACACAAAACAGAAAGAGAGTAAAAAGTAATTATTTAGAGTGGCAAAGGTAGGAAGTTGTGTTCATCAAGAATCAATGTTGGGACCACTGCTGTCCACAATTTATATTCATAATTTGGACTCTGGAATAAAAAGCTCAATTTCTAATTCTGCACTCATCAAATTAGCTGGGAAAATCCTAATTGTCCTCCTTCAATTGGCCTTATTGGCTGTTAATTGTCTTAATCAGCTATGCACTGCCTGGGAGCAGACAGCTCTGCCATGGCCCCAATCCCCTGTCTTAGGGAAAATGGTCTGAGAGGTTATAACCAAGGAACACGGAGCATGTGAGCCAACATTATTTTTAGAATCCACCCCAGTGGGTGCTCAGAATCTAGACCTTCCTGGTGCTTGAGGGTCTCCTGCCTGTGTAGGACATTTCTTATTCCCATCTGCAACACATCATGCCTCAGACAGTGCATCCATCACTACAGATCTCCCTGTCTACCTGAATGTTCCATTTCCAAGAATCTCCATTGCAATCCTTTCTTGCAGTGTTTGAATAAAGGATTCTTTAAGAAGCAACCTGCCTTTAACAAGAGCAGGCCTCCTGTGCTACACGACCGGCAAAACAATGCTGCTAAGGTCTCCTACCATGTGCAGACATCATTGGTAGCATTAGCAAGCAGAGATCATCTTTGGAGGCACACCAGCTAACACTACAATCCTTCAGATGGAGAGGATTCATACATTTTCCAGGCTGCCCAGTTGGACCAGAATGAGTGTGAACACATTGCAAATTGGGCCACTTCCGCCAAAAAAAGGGGGAAGATGAATTCCTCAGCCAAGATGTCCCCACTTTGTGCTGAAATAACTTTTAACACAATGTCTGTTTGAGTCAATTGCTTCTTGCTTCTCAAGACTGGGTGCATTCAAAATTCATTCTTCAGATATGGGTTTTAATGGCAATCCCAGGACCTTTTGCTCATCCAAAATTGTCCTGAGATGTTGTTAGCTTGCTTGGCCAGTTTGGAGGGCAGTTAAGAATTAGTCATGTTACTGTAGAAATGTAGATCAGACCAGGTAACGGGTGATTAGGGGTGGGGGGAGCATTTCTTCCCAAAAGATTGTTACTGAGAATATTTTTATTATTTTTAGGTCACCCAGTTGCTTCACAGTGACTTTTGATGATGCCTTGCTTTTATTTCCCGATTTTGAAACTAAATTCAACCTGGCCTTCTGATTGGTTGGCAGCTCTTGGAGATTGGCCATTATTGCTTTAAGGGACTGGATTCCTGACAGCAGCTCATTGGCTGCTCACTTGGCCTTGTGCTTCCCCAAAGGGCTGAGACAGGATAGTCCCTGAGGCCACCATTGCACCAACAAAATGCCACTCATTAGGCAGGTTCTTAATTTACATTTCCAGTATCTGCAGTATTTTGCTTTTATGTTTATCCAGTTCTCTGGTCTACTAGTTCAGATCATAGCCATTACACCATTTAATCCCCTTGTTGGGAATGAGCATATTTTAAGAAAATGACTGATGCCTATATTTTTTCAAACATTGCTGATTTGACTCATTGGGAGTTTTGATTGTGAGACCATTTTTAAAATCCAAAAACACAGCCTGAACTCCTTTGTGACATTTCCAGTAAACCCCGCTGTGTGATAAAACATTTCTTTCTTTCACCCAAGTAATCAAATAGGAGACAGATTGATTAGAAAGGTGATAGTTTTGCTTAGCTTATTCATTATGAAGTGTTTTCGGTAGATGGAACACTAAAATGTTGGATTCTCAACTTGGAATATAAATTTAAGAACTGGTGTTATTGTCTAGTTTACTAGAATGGGAAGGAAGATTTCTAGTTTCACAGGAGTAAGTAGAAGGCAACAATCACACTTAAGTGACTATAATGAATCAACTAAGTAGCCAATGAAAATAACACTTGAGGTGGCACACAGAAGGAAGGTAATCTCATCATGCCAATCAAGAAGCATTACATGAATGGGGCAATTCAGAAGGGGAGCTGAAGAAGAAAAATGTAGCTAAAATTGAAAAGGACACTAACACATTTACTTGTTGTTTTCCTTATTGTTGTGTTGATTATTGTTTAGAATCAGAAGGTATTATTTTGGTAAATTATTCCATTGCTGGTTAGCAAGTCAGAGTTAATATTTTTTGAAACAATTATCTCTTTAACTCTATTGTTATACATAGGCGGTCAGTTAACTCAGTTAGCTGGTTTGTGATGCTGAGCGATACCAACAGCGTGGGCTCAATTCCCATACCTGCTAAGGTCACCATAAAGTTTCTCCCTTCTCAACCTCACCTGAGGCATGGTGACCCTTAGGTTAAATCACTCCCTGTCATCTTTCTCTCTTTACCATTTAACTTATAAGTTTAACTTTATTTTTTGAAATCATTATATCCTTTACTTGCTTTCCAGCACTGATACAAAAAGACAAAAGCTGTTTGGCTGTTTTAATTCATACCAGTTTCACTCTGACCTTTGCCTGAACTTCTCTCGGATCCCATTTTCCTTTGACAGACACATAAACTAAAGGTGGGCCAAAGGCATTCTACTCTTATTCCAAGCTAGTTGGTATTAATGTTTGATGCGAAAGATGGCACTGATTATGTAGCAGTGCTGTCTGCATCCAATAAAAATATAGAATGATTCATATCCTCAGCATAACCTCAGTATAGCTCATTTTGAAGATCAAATAGATTAGAAAAATGAAAAACATCATCCAGTACTGGGTAGAATTACTAGAGGAAGAATTTCAGTCATTTCACACTTCTTGTATTGGACCTCGAAAACTATTTTTTCTTTATTATTTCACACAATATTGGTGACAATGGCAAGGTTAGCATTTATTGCCAATCCATAATTGCCTTTAAAATTGAGATAACCACTTCGATGTCTGGAATCATGTAGACCAGATCAGGTAGGCATGGTGGATATCCTTCCTGAAAGGCATTAATGAGATCAATTTTTATAAAATTTGTTGAAAGTTTCAATAACGGTCACCATGAAAATATCCTTATATCACAGACTTTTATTAATATGAATTCAAATATTATCAGCTGTGGTGGGATTTGAATCCATATCCCCAGAACATTAGCCCCACAACATTGCTAGATATATAGGATGGGCCAAAGGTCTAAAAGTTGATGATGATATTTGACAGCTGCATGAGAAGAAAGATTGTATAGGATGGGCTGAATGGCTAAAATTGTTGATGATACTCGACAAACTGCATGACCTTGGATGAGTCTTGTTAACATTCCTTTATGGGCCGAAGATGGCACCTGCAACTTGTTTTTCTGTAGCCGTGTTTTGTCTTCTGTATCTGCTTTGTTTGTGCTGGCTGTTTGTTACACTGTATAAGAGAGAGAGAGTTTCGTTCCAAAGCATCGGACTTTGCCTCGGCTCAGAATCATGAACAGTGCCAGAAATGAACCTAAGCCTCCAGACCAGCCATCGATCAAGGGGCCTCTGATGGGCAGGAGGGCATGAGACTTGTTGCTTTTTCTAAAAGGACGTGAGACTTGTTTTTTTTTTCCATTTTTTTTTCCATTTATTATTACCACTATAATCATTTATTGTTACTTAATAAACATTCTTATTCAAGCAAATTGCTGTGGTCGAGCCTTCTCTTAATTATGTTTACCCAAATCCGAAAAGAATCACAGAATCATAGAATGCCTACAGTGTGGAAACAGGCCCTTCAGCCCAACAAGTCCACACCAACCCTCAGAGCATCCCACCCAGACCCATCATCTATAACCCACCTAATCTATACATCCCTGAACACTACGGGGCAATTTAGCATGGCCAATCCACCTAGCCTGAACATCTTTGGACTAACCGCATGGATACATGCTGTGATCCATGACACTAGCCCAGTGAGATCACTCCCTCTCCAGATCTCATCATCAAGATGCACCATGCTAGCCCTCTGCTAAGATCTACATTAAAGTTCACAAGATGGAGCAGAAGACTCCGCTATCTCAGTATTTTCCAGTGCCAGTAGAGGCCTATCTGAAACAGCCAGCTTTGAAGGAAATCTAATAGTTTTAGACATACTGAGTGGAAACAGGGCAAGAAGAGGTGGGAAGTGATTTCGATGTGGGGGAAGGGGAAGGAATGGGTAGGAGATGAATCATTTGCAAAGCAGTGACCTGAGCTTTGCCAATCAATCAATACATTAAAATAATAGTGTTTCTACTGCTTGAAGAATAATGTGAAGTTGCAGCATAGCTTGGGACCACATTCAAAATGACTCAAAAACACTATGTGCAGAATGACGGCACTGTATCATGTATCTCGCCATCTGTTATTCTCAACAGGTTCTAGGGAGCAAAGTTTTTTTGTCAATACAAATGCCAATTTTGCAGTCAGGCCAGCTTATTCATTAAAATTATTGACAGGCAAAATTTCACCCCATCTGGTGTTAGGAATAGTGGAGGAAGATTTTTTTTTCCATGCTTCACGGATAGTGATGTTGTCACACATTACTAACAGACACAACCTTCCCACATTGTCTTCTTACCATGCCTCTGAGAATATCAGAATTTCCATAAAGATTTCCATTACAAAATAACCCTTTCAGTCCTGCCACCTCATCTTATCCCACGCTTGTGGCATGGCCACTGTCAATCCATGCATAACCAATTGTCTGTCTATCTGAATGTCATTCTCTCTAATGGTGAGAGATGCCTATGGTTCTTTGTGGAGTATGACTCCTTAGCTTATCGATGACCCTTTCAAAATTCATGCACCTGTTTATTTGTAAAGCGTATTACTGTGTTGGTCCAATAATTGCCATTTTATATTCATTCCAGCAGTGGCAGCACAGTGAAAGGGACTTATGCTGGCTACTAAGCCCCCAGACTCAATACTGAACACTTAAATAATAAGGCCTATAGAGGTGAACACTTTCTCTTTATTTTTTCTTCTTTCTGCTATTATATTCTTTGTATTGGTTTAATTTTCTGCGTTTTAAGATGGCGCCGGAGAGTGGTGACACTACGGAACACTTTTCACAGTATTTTGTAAGAAAATACACATATCAAAAAATAAATCAAATCGTTTAATTGAAATACTAATAAATTATGAAAGCACGTTAAAAACAGTTACAGTTGTAACTTTTGTGATGCTTAAAACCTGCTGAAATATTAATTAGTTATTATTGTTTTAACTAATCAATTTGCCAAATGGATTGTAGTGAAGTCAGTCCACCTTTGTCAAGGGCAGTTCAGAATAGGCAATAAATGCTGGGCTAGCCAATAACTTTCAACTCCCACGAAAGAATTTTTAAAATCTTACTAATTAAAATGTGCAGCTGTGAAATAGTAGTTGCTGATATCAACTGAGGATTACTTAACATGTTTCCTTTTCCACTATTAATATATCTGAAATAGACCGACAGCATGTAAAACTAGTAAACAATCAAATGTCCTGTGAATGTACTGTGTAGAGGCTCTCATTATTTTTCTCGTAATTTCCTCATTTATCTTGATTTGGAACTATGAGTTAAGGTTAAAAGTTTAACTTTAAATAGCAGAGATAATAAGAGCTGCAGATGCTGAAGTCAGAGATAACACAGTGTGGAGCTGGAGGAACACAGCAGGCCAGGCAGCATCAGAGGAGCAGGAAATTAGTTTAAAGGAGAATAGAACACAGACAGACATTTGCTACTGGGAACTGGTCTAGAAGATAACGTGACTTAATTACTGTTCTAAGGTCACTGTAGATGAGTCAGAACCAGGTTGTTGCCATATTAGGGCTGACAGCTGGTTGGATGTTGTATTGATTCATCAAGGGAAGACTGGTATCAACCAACCAACCATAGAAAACGTTGATTAGAAAGAGAAAAAATAAGTTCTGACTGGATTTTGGCAGGAGAACAATTTTTGAAATATTCTGAAGACTGTTGTTATGCTTTGCTTTTGAGTTATCAAATTTTTGAATGTTCTGAGAAAATAATCCCAGTCTGTAAGAAATAAGTGAATACTTCTGGAGTCTGCTGAAGCTGTTTGTAATGACTGGTGACTTTAGAATTTAAGCAAGGCATACAGTTTTACTTGCCTGTGAACAAACTATTTTCCAAGGACTTCATAAAAGCCTGGAATCCATCATTTGAAATGATTTATCAAAGTGGCAAATTCCAATTCTTTTTTAAAATTTATCCTTTCATGTGTTTGTCTGTCTGTGATACTGGGGATTATGATCAAAGAAGATTGGGCTTTAAACCATAGATATTAATTTGATTACCTTGCTGTTTATCTGTGTTCTGCTAAAGTTACATCATTAATAATAAATTGTTAATTTTTGTTTAAGTTATAAACTTGGTGTATGAGATCTATTTTCTATAAAGTCTGGTTAGGAACAATTGGGCAATTTTAAGGGTTATTGAATGTTTTAATTCCACTGTGTTGTGAATCCAATGATAGTGAAGATCATTTGGTTTGGCTTAATAAGTAAAGATATAGTCACCATAGTCACCACTTACTGAATCATAGGGCTGCTCTCTCATTAGAGAGAGACAACTGGTGCTGGTTTAACATGATGGGGTCACCGTGCCTCAGGTGAGGTGAGACGTTGAGAAGGAGCATCCTTCATTGTAATCTCAGCTGGTGCAGGAATTGAACCCTTGCTGTTGACTTATTCTTGTAAACCAGCCATCGAGATGTCAAGCAAATGCTTTCAATCCCTGTGCTGTAATAACTGCATTGTTTACTAACATCTATAGCCATGCAATAATTATACAATTTCTGTGGCGAATGCTGCCACAACTTCAGCAGAAACCTTGGAGTCGTGGTGGGACTAGACTTTGTCAACACTCTTTCTGGATTTCTGCATATCTTCTGTAAGGGTTACAGTGGTTGATTGAAAGAATCAATGCAGGTGGTAATGTACTAACATATTAGTTTGAAGTGCAGAAGATCTTCCAATTTTCTGGAACTGTTGTGGAAAGATCCATTTCTTGGGCACAATTAAGCCATTTGTAAAAATGACTGAGTAAACATTATGAGATTCTATGGTATAGAACCTTAAGTTCCTGGAGCATGGGTGAGGAATGGAGCTGCAGGTTGTTATCCTTTATGACGACTGGACTGTATTTTGTATTAAAATAAAGAATAATATTTTGTATTAAAATAAAATTTAAAAATATATCCAGTCAGAACTTTTTTTTTTCTCTTTCTAATCAATGTTTTCCATAGTTGGCTGGTTGATACTAGCCCTCCTTTGACGCACCAATTCAGCATCCAACCAGCTGCCAGCCCTAATATGGCAACAACTCGGTTCCGATTCATCTACAGTGACCTTAGAACAGTAATTAGGTCACGTTATCTTCTAGACCAGTATTTGTATTCAAATAAAGATGTTGACAATCACGACAAGTTGTATTAACACTCCAAGTTTAATGTTAGTAAATCTCTGACCAGGTGTTACATCTTTCATCCAATAGATTCTTACTGTAGAGGGGTTCTGAGTGCACTGATTGTCCTCTGACTTGGGTAGGTGATATTTTGGTAGGGCCTTTTACAGAAGAAAGCATCAAAAGCAGATTCCCAGCATTTTGCTATAATATATGAATGCCTGACTAACTAAGCCTGAATGGTTCTTCAGCTGAACCAAAGCAGCTGATTTCATATTATCCTTGGTACTGCATAAAAGAAGGCATGCCAGAATGTCAATGTTGACTATTAATTTCTTTGATGGTAAGATGCACTGACCATTGTTGCAGCTTCCTAACATAACCATGGGGACTAATCTTCCCATGATCTGGATCAGCAGACAGGCAGACTCAAACCTGTGCCAACTATTACCAGGAATCCTGTAAGTAATAAACGGCACATGATGGTACAATCAATGACAAAATGATTAGCTGTGGACTTAAACTTAACTGCTCCACTATACAGATATGTACAACATGGACTGCTGGAGATGCCACAATGTAAATACTGCTCACAGCACAAAAATGTCAACAGTCACCAATGAATGTTCTTCAAGAAAGTAGTCAGTGGCGAGAAATTGTGATGTGCTGAGTGGTGGGAATTATGATTTAGCAGATACAGAGGCTAGTCAGATAGCAGATTGTTGACTTTGCATGTTCTACCATCGTATCCAGCTTTGGTTTCTTCACCTCTGGTGCTTTCAAATGCAATTGTACCAGTTGCAGCATCTGCCATTTATCTATGATGAGTTGTTCAGTATAAGGCAACACTTAGATGTCCTGTTGCTAAACTAGTTTAGGTAATCCATTGCTTATGGTGCAGTTTCCCTTATCATGAGAAGACCAAATGTAATTTGTATGATTGCTTTACCAAATATCTCTTTCTATAAACAACAGTGAAGCCACACGAGTTCCAGGCTTTGCACATCTCTAACAAGAGTGAATTTAAATATCTCCCTAGACATTCAATGGTATTATTATCATTAAATCTGGCACTGGCAATATTCTGTGGATTATCACACATTGAACTGATCAGCCACTGGGTCTACAACAACTAGTCAGAAGTTGGGCATTCTGTAAGGAATAATTCACCTCAAAAAGGCCAAATCATGTCCACAATTTACAACACACAAATCAGGAGCATGATGGAACACTTTCCACTTATCTGGATATTTGCAGGTCCAACAACACTCAAGAAGCTTAATCCATCCAGATAAGTAACCCGCTTGTTTGACACCCCATTCACTGCCATAAACATTCACTCTATCCACCATTGTACATTTGCAGCAATGTGCCCCAACTACAAGATTCACTGCAGCAACCCACCAAGGCTCCTTTGACAGCACATTCCAAATACATGATCTCTATCACCTAGAAGGTCGAGGGCAGCAAATACATGAAAACACCAAGGCCTGCCCTTCCCCTCCAAATTGTACCATCCTGAGTGGATAACAATGAGCCAATCACAAGAAGAAAAAAAAGGTTAAAAAATCATAAATACTTGGAACATATGTACTGAGCATACTAGAGTTTTATTTTATAAAGTTTATAAGATTAGTCGAAGAAGTATATGTCATTTGCTGTTATTTTCTGGCTTTTCCTTCTAAATCCTGAAACTCCGTTCCTAATAACACTGTGTGTGTGTACACCAAAAGGACTGCTTCGAGTCAAGAAGGCAAATCACCACTAATACCTCCACCAGGGCAATTAGATATTGGTAACAAACTTATGGCCAGTGATGACCACATGCCATGAATGAACAACTAAATTTAAAAATAAGCATGACTCTGGCCTCTTTGATTCTCATGTATTCATTCCTGTTCTAGAATTTTCTTTTCTCTTCCACAATGTTACTTTCAATACGCTCAGTGCAAACATAGAGTCATATTGCACTGAAACAGACCCTCTGGTCCAAACAGTCTATGCCAAGCATAATCCCAAACTAAATTAGTCCCACATGCCTGTGTTTGGCCATTATCCCTCGAAATCTTTCTTATTCATGTACTTATCTAAATGCATTTTAAATATTGTAACCGTACTCTCATCCACCTCTTCATTTTGAAGTTTATTCCACCATGAATCACACTCTGTGTAAAAAAAGTTGCCCCTCAAGTCTTTGTTAAATCTTTCTCCTCTCACCTTAAAGATGTGCCCCCTGAACTTGAAATTGTCTACCATAGGGAAAAGACACCTGCCATTCACCTTATCTATACCTTTCATGATTTTAAAAACCTCTATAAGGTCACACCTCAACCTCCTATGCTCCAGAGAAAAAAGTCCCAGCCTAACCAGTCTCTCCATATAACTCAAACCTTCCATTTCCAGCAACATCGTGGTAAATCTTTTCTGAACCCTCTGCAGCTTAATGATATCCTTCCTATAACAGGGTGACCAGTTAGAACAGGTTGGGTAAATTCACCGACAATTGCTGCTAGGCTGTAACAATGCAGCATTAAATCACCCACCCACATTCTTTTCCAATGCAATGCAGTAAATTTATGTTAGCATCTTAACTTCCTCTTCGACTTATTAAAGACCTCCAGTTCATGCATTGATACAAATTAATTCAAACCCAGCTGTCAGCTCCAGTTTTCTGCCTGATCCTCACATTCACACTCAATAATTATCTTTATTGCTTGGAGCTGTTTTTAATCCTTTTCTATATTTCCTGTGCCATTTCACTATTTTTCCTCAGTTTTTTTTCTGTCTCTTTATGGCTTCCTACAAAGCTGTTTACAGACCATTAAACTTATTTACCGTCTCTTTGAGATATAGTAGTGTGCATACCTGATTTTTGTCATTAATCTGTTATTCTTCTTCCCCTTCTCATCTTTTTCTAGTCCTCATTTATTTTCAATGACCACTTTTCTCAAAGGTTCTACATCAAAAGTGTTAACCTGTGCTATGTTTTTCTCCGATGCTGACTGACCTGTTTTATATTTGCAAATAGTTAACCGTCACACTGTACAATATCATCTGGAACAAATTCAAAGAATTACTCTCCATTTTTCATGTCACCATGACAAATAAACAGAAGCAGTGTACACAACTGGTATAAGCAAACCTCACAGAAAAGTGAACCATATATTGATCCAGGTAAATAAATAACAGCACCAACATATCTAAATTTTCTTTATGTCGTTTCACTCTTGAGAATGCATAACCAGTTTACATCCTTCTATTTGAAAGAAAACCAAATTCAACCCTGAGTTACATAAAGATTATTTGGATTTGGCTATCTGCTCTAATAACTCCTTATGTGGCTTGATATCAGATTTTGTTTTCTAATGCCACCGTGAAGCACTCTTGAGCTTGTTTTATTATGATAAACATATGATGCCATATGTGAATGTAGGATAAGTAGTGTAATAATTTAAATTGGGTGGACAACACCAGATGTGGTGGCGAGATAGAACTAGGTGTCATCAGAGAATTTGTATAAGGTAATGGATATGACAGGGTTAATGTTGGAGCTAAGTTGAAGCTATGCCATCTCTGTTATATGACAGTTATGGGGAATGTTGAGTAGTCTTAAACAGATGTCAGGAATCTTGGGGAGTTCTAGGCAGTTGAACTTGGAGTCAGTTATATCTTCTACTCCTGTTACCATGAGTATAATGCAACCTGCACATAGTTACACAGATGTAATATACCTTATCCTGTTACATAGGTAAGTACCTCTTCTGCTGAGACTTATTTGTGATTCATTCTTCACCACAGACTACTAGAAAGCCGTCAGATGAGCATTGCAAGGAGGTCTAGAGGCAATATTCCACCTAAGGTACCAAGGTGTGTCATTATTATTGTAACTTACTGTGTAAACCGTACTGTTTTCAGCAATACAGAGAGAAATAGGAAAGCATCAACAGTAGATCCTTTAGGGCCACAGGGGTAAAAATGCAGGAATGGGAGAAAAGAAACCACTGCAAATAATACTCTGGTATCTGTCTGATATTGTCAGTTATCTATCAATCACCTGAATTCCCTTGTGTGAATAGGTGCTGATTACTATAGCTGGAAGCTAAGCTAGAGTATGACAGCTCAATTCCTTGTATGAGTATTGATTTTAAAATGAACGGTTAATAGGGTACATGGCAGTGTGAAGAAGACTTTGCCTGAGTGAGACAGAAGTCAACCAAGCATATCTGGGGATTTTGTTCCAAATGGGAATTTGGTGTATAGGGGAAAGACATGCTTTAAGGTAATGCCTTCTGCAAGAATCAAAGTGTGCTGACTGGGGAGTTTGGTCAAAAGCAGGGAGGAGGTGTTTAATTCATCTACTCTTCTTTTTCTGCTTCTACCATTCAATTTCCAATTTTGTGCAGCAGAAGGAGCAGGCAAATTGATAACTGATATTATTAGAAACCGTAATTTTTCTCAATATTGCAAGTACTGTATTCTTTTATCAGCATTACTGGCAGCACTAACACATATTGGGATGTGTTAATTATAAAGTAATTAATTAGTTCTAATATTCAGTGCTCAGGGACAGGAGGCTGTGACTGCAGTGAGGCAAGTGATGAGACTCAGAGGGCAGGAGCACTGGAAACCTCAACCTTTACAAATGTCAACAAGTTTGTAAGATTTTTGGATAAGACTGAGGATTGCAGAATGGATGGACTGACTGGCTATGACATCATAATACAGGATGTCATTCAAGAGAGGGAGTGATAAGGAATGTAGTGGCGATAGGAGACAGAATGGTGAAGGGGGTTAACACTGGTCTCTGCAGCAAAGAAGATGAGTCCAAATGGCTATGTTGGCTGCCTGTTACCAGAGTTCAGGTCATCTGCTCTGGGCTGGAAAAAAGTTTGCAATGGAAAAGGGAGAATCCAGTGGTTGTGGTTCACATCAGCATGAACAAGAAAGGTAGAATTGGGAAAGAAATTCCACTTAGGGAATATGAGAAATTAGTTGTTAAGTTAAAAATGACTGCATTCAAGAGGCTAAGCTAGAGGGTGACAACACAATTCCATGTGGGAAAAAAGGGATTTTAAAATGAACCGTCAATAAGGATGCAGGGGCAGTGAGTGGGACACAGAACTCTGGATTACTACATGATCCATGTACAAATTGACATTGGATGAATAAGACTGGAAACATGAATGCCTAGGCAAAGCTTGGTGTGGGAGAAGCACATTCTGGTTCAAGGGCACTAGCTTAAGAACTGGGGAAAGTGGGACATGTACCATTGTGACGGTCTACGTTTGAACAGTGCTAGAACTGGTGTTCTTGTGAGCTGCATAACTGGGAAAGTAGACGGCAGTGAGGGATCATGCTAGGGTAAATGGAACAAATCAAGGAATACAGACAAGGCAGGAGAGAAAAACACTAATATGGAAAATGAAGGTCATAGAATGACAGGGAGGGTCAGAGAGAAAAATCTAGAAGTACATAGTTGCCAGGTGATAATGATGAGTTTTGAATATTGAGGGCTATATGACAATTACGAAGCTCATAAAGTAGAGGGAACCCATAGATGTGTTGTATTTGAACTTCCAGAAGGCATTTAACAAGGTTAAGTCTTAAAAGCTGACAATGTTAGATATTGTATACTGGCATGGACAGAGAATTGGCTCATGGGCAAGAAACAGCAAGTGGGGATAAGGGGTTCTTGTCCAGGTTGGTGACCTGTAACCAGTGGGGTTCCACAGGAGTCAGTGCTGGGAGCACAACTGCTTACAACATATATTAATGACTTAGAGGAAGGAAGTGAATGTACCGTAACCAAATTTTCAGATGACACAAAAATAGGTGGAAAGGCAGGTTGTGAGAGGGATACAAACAGCTTACTGAGAGATATTGATGGTTTAAGTAACTGGGCAAAAAGTTAACAAATTAGTACAATATGGCAAAATGTGAAGTTGTTCATTTTGGAAAGAAGAACAAGACAGCAGAATATTATTTAAATGGAGAGAAACTGTAGAAAGCCACAACATAAAGGAACTTGGTGGTACTTGTGCATGAAACACAGAAAGCTAGCACCCAGGTGCAGCATGTAATCAGGAAGACTAATGGAATGTTGGCCCTTATTTCAAGGCAGCTGGAGTATAAGAGTAGCGAAGTCCTGCTGCAATTGTACAAGGTGTTGGTGAGACCATAGCTGGGGTACTGTGAGCAGTTTTGGTTCCCTTATTTTAGAAAAGATATCATTTCATTGGAGGCAGTTCACAGAAGGTTCACTCGGATGATCCCTGGTATGGAGAGCTGTCTTATGAGCAAAGATTAAACAGGTTTGGGACAATACTCACTGGAGTTTCGAAGAATGAGAAGTGATCTCATTGAAACATGTAGGATTTTTAAGAAGCTTGACAGGGTAAATACTGACAGGATGCTTCCACTCATGGGACTGTCCAGAACCAGAGGGCATAGTGTCAGGATAAAGGGGCACCAATTTAAAACTGAGGTGAGGAGGAATTTCATCTCTCAGAGAATTGAGAATCTTTGGAACTCCTTGCACAGAAAGCTGTGGGGGCAGAGTCTTTGTGTATATTTAAGGCTGCGATAGATAGATTCATGATCGTCAGCGAAATCAGGGGTTATGGGGCAAGGACAAGAAAGTGGATGTGAAGAATGTCAGAACAGCCATGATTCTAATGAATAGTGGAGCAGGCTTGAAGGGGCTGAACAGCATACTCCTGTTCTGATTTCTTATGGTCTTAAAGGGAAGGAAGTTAGGTAAAGGTTGAGGGAGTAGTACTCTTAATCAAAGATAGTATTATTGCAATTGTTAGAGATGACCGTGGATCAGAAAATCAGGATATAGAATTGCTTTGGGTGAGATGAGGAAGAGTAGGGGAAATAAATCACTTGTAGGATTGATGCACAGGCTCCTGAACTGAAACCACAATGTATGAAGAAGAATACAACATGAAATTTTGGTTACTTATAATAAAGAAACGGCAATAATCATGGGCAATTTTACATTTAAATTGGGAAAAAAAATTGATAATAATAGCTTTGATCAGGAGTTTATAGAATGTTTTCAAGATATGGTCTTAGAGCAGCACATTCTGTAACCAATCAGAAAGTAGGTTATTTATACTAGATATGGTATTGTGCAATTAACAAGATTAATTCATGACCTCTAGATAGCAGCAAATATGACTGAAATTTACATCCAGTTTGAAAGGAAGAAGTGCAGGTCTAAGACTAGTATTTTAAATTTTAATGAGAGCAAATATGTGGACTTTAAAGCTAAGCTGCTTGAAGGAAACTGGGATACTAGCTGAGGCGATAAATGAAAAAAGCAATACTGTCAGACATTTAAGGGGATATTTCAGAATACTCAGATTAAATACTTTCCTACCATTAAGAAAAGAAATCCAAGGTAGAACTTACCATCCTTGGTTAACTATAGTTAATGGGGAGGCACAGTGCCTCAGTGGTTAGCACTGCTGCCTCACAGTGTCAGGAGCCTGGGTTCAATTCCACCATTGGGTGATTGTCTGTGTGGAGCTTGCATATTCTCCCCATGTCTGCATGGGTTTGCTCTGGTTTCCTTCCACAGTCCAGCAATGTGCAGGCTAGGTAGATTAGTCATGGGAAATGCAGGATTACAGGAAATAAATTTGGCAGGGCATAGGTCTTGTTGGGATGCCTTGCAGAGGATCAGTGTGGACTTGATGGGCCAAATGGCCTGCTTACACACTGTAGGGATTCTATGATTGTAAAATAAAGGCACCATTGAACATTAAAGAAAATGCATCATTGCACAGATTTGTCATGTCAGATAACTATTCAGAATATAAAGAACGAATAAGGATAATTAAGTTAAAGCACAACAGAAAGAGCCAAGGCTTGTTATTAGGTTTCTGATGACCTCCTTCAATCTCATTTTTTTCTTTTTCTGCATTTCCTGTTTAGGATTCAGAGGATAACAAAGTTCCATGATTGAATGGATCAGACTTATCATTCAAGATAACTGTTCCAGGTTCTCCAGTTCTTGGTTTGCTCTCTCCAACTCTTGCTGCTGCTCCAAGCAAACATTCTATCTTTGGAGAAGCAGCAAAAACAGGAATGAAGGAACCCGTGATGGAGGAGCTGGAGCAGCAAGAATGGGATGGACAGAATCTGTCATTGGAGGTTCAGTTTTTTTCTACCCCAATAAGATGCCTGCATTTGCAAATTGCTCAGGCCCATTTGTGCCATGGACAGTCCTTTCATAGTTATCAGACTAGCAAAGAGCTGCAAAGTACTATACAAACTTTATAATACATTTCCCGGTTATGTCTTTATCCCATTCAATTGCCATTGTGTTCTTACCTTGTTTTCTCTGGCAAGTTTGAGAAAACCTTGGGAGCCTGTGCATCCACAGTTAAGTTTAATAGAAAACCATTTTAGTATCATCCTGAGCAATTAACATATTGAAACGTCCTCACTCAGGGGTGTTGCGTATACATAGCCTAACTCATTGTTGTTCATTGCAGAAGTTGCTCAATTGCGGAGTATCTTGTAGTAGAGGTCACATGACAATCACAAATATTACACAAATAAATAGCAGGAGAAATATTGGTACATTTCCATCCTAAAAATCCTCCTTTTCATACACAAGATACAAAAATAAATTCCAAGTATTATCCTTTATATTTTCAGTTACCTGCGTTATCCACTACGCACACAATTGTTTTCATGTTTTAGCAGTTTACTTTTTCTTGTCGGTCTCTGCACAGGCACGCATATAAGTTTTGAATAGTGCCAGTCTCTTCATGGTATGAGGGTGTGTTGTCTTTGGTTGTTCACCTGGATGAAGTTCCTTCTCCTGGGAGTGTTGTTCACATGGTACCTGTTATTGTTTCATTTCTATTGTTAAGAAGCTGTGGACCTTTGGCACCGACGGTTAATCAATGGTCCGCACAGACAGTGAGTTCACCTCTTCCTGATTAGTGGCCTGCAACTCAGGAGCAGTTTTTCCAGTTGTGTCCATCTGCCTGCAGTTGTGACAGTTGATCCAGTCATTCACTCCGACCACATATGGTCATGTTGACAACTGCTCCCCACTGGTCACTCTTTTTGAAAGCATTGAAGGTTTGTACCCCAGTTTGACAGTCTTGTCAAAATGAAAAACCAAAGAATGGCAGATGCTGGAAATTAGAAACAAAATCAGAAATTGCTGGAAAACCTCAGCAGGTCTGGCAGCATCTGTGGAGAAGGAAAGCAGAGTTGACATGACCCTTCTTCAGAACTGTCAAAATGAAGTTTGGCTTTCTGCCATTTCACCTTGATCCTTTCACTCATGCCTGTTCTAGTTTCCAACTTCAGTAACCATTTTTTTGCTGTTAGAAAAGTAGTTTGGGCATATCATAAGAACTGCTTTCCATGTCTTCAGGTGATGTGCTTCTTTACGCAAGGACTGTCTTGTGTACATCTCTGCTGGATTTTCTTTATGTCTGTGAAGATTCATTTAGCGACTTTCACTGTTGCCTCACCCTTTCCATTTAACTGGGGATGCACGGCATTGAATTTCTTAATCCTTCATGAAGATGAATTTTTCTCTTGTGAACTAAAGGCCACTATCACTCATTACAATGATGGGTAAACTGTGCCACTGAAGTTTGCTTCAGGCATTCTGCAATCTAACTGGTAATCATTGAAACCAGCTGCTTCATCTCCAAGTAGTTAGAATAGTAGCCTATTTCTGAGCATAACAATAATTAGTTCTGCAAGACTGAAGAGGTCCACTCTCAGTTTCACCCATGTTCTGTCACTCAAAACATTAATTCTACTTTCTTTCCACAGATACTGCCAGACCTGCTGAGTTTCTCGTGCAATTTCAGTCTCAGTTTGTTTCAGATCTCCAGCATCTGCAATTCTTTGTTTTATTATTCATCCACAGTCTGTCTGGGATGTCATGCATCATCAGTAGCTCTCTAGCTTGTTTATCCTGGTACTCATTACATACTGCTTTGACTGATGTGGTCCTTGATTTCATAGCTCATATTTAGCCAGTACAGCACATCTCCTACACAAAAACAGAAACTGCCAGAGAAGCACAGCTGGTCTGGCAGCATCTGTAGAGAGAGAAAGCATTTCAGGTCCAGTGACCCTTCACTGAGCATGCCTCTAGCCTTACTCAGACCTTCTTTCGTGCCTCACATGGGTGTGCTTTAGCTTTTCTCCTCTCAGCTCCTTAGGGATAACAAATTTATTTTCTTTCTATCATACCCCATCCTGGACTATCAATTCATCTCTGCATGCCTAACAATCTCTTATAGCAACAACTGTGTTCTTGATGATTTAATCCATCCTTTTGTCATGGGGTGAATTTTAATTTGCTGTGATGAATGGATATAGGAGTAGGTTGTGTTGAGGGATTGGACTCAGGGTGGTTTAAAATCAGGCGACTGATCACATAATGGGAAACCAGTTCTGTTTGCAATAATATACCAATATGCTTCTTGTCTCACTGCAGTTGTGTGACCTCAATAAAGGACACAATTGTCTTTTCTTCCCACATTGAGGGCTGTTCCTTTAGCTGTCTAGGCCCTAAACACTGGAATGTCATCCCTGAATGTTTCCGCCTCACTACCTCATTTAAGATGCTATTTAAAGTCTTCCAACTTTGAGCCAACCTTAGGTTACCTAAAGGAGTCAAATTTCTTTTCTTGAAATTCTGCTTGAGAAATATTTTTTAAATGTTGGGGGTTACTTTTTGGATTACAAATGTTCCCTTTCCCTTGTAACTAACTGGGATCTTAGTTGTTGCAAATGGTTGTGTTTGTTTCTAACATGTGAAGCAGCTTGAGACATATGATTATATTAAAGATGTTATGTAACTGCCTCTGACTAATTGCCTCGGATTTCCAGCCTGTGCTGAGTTAATCGGTATTAGGTACAACAGAACAGTCTAGGCTTATATAAAAACAGTGACCAAACAGCTGTACAAGTCAGAGCCTTCAGAAGAAAAGGGGAGAAAATGAAGAGAAAGCTTAAAAAAAGGAATGGCACAGAAGCAGAAGGTCATTATTAAACAAAAAACTTTTGAAACAAGCCTTATATTCCATACTTATTCATTTAAGTCAAATTCAAAGTTGGTATTGATGCAATTTAAATCAGTGTTCCTAGGGAATTCGACTGAGCCTCTAGATTGCTAGGCTACTCACATTACCACTACACCACTGCATACAGATATAACCGAGCTATTTGTACTACAATTGTGTAATTAGGTCAATTTCTTCACTAAGGTGCCGAGCGTTTAAAAAAATTAAGTTATATAAATAGCACTTTTCATGATGTGGTTCCAACAGCATCAGACTTGATAACAGCCTAACTGCAAATATAGCTACAATCATGATGGTAGAATTCTTGAATCAACTTACTACAGACCACTTTTTGTTAAGAGTTCATTTAAGAGATATTATCTGCACTTGAATGTAACTCAAACAGATTCAGATGTTGAGTGTAATCTTCTAAAATAATTATATTAAAATTAGAGTTGTTTAATAGGTTGCAATTGTAATATAGGATGCAGTATAAATAATGAACATGGTTAAAATAAATAGGTTATAGACTTTTGTGAAAATAGTAGACAAAGCATTTCGTACAAATACATTCGATATTATTTTATGTACTGAGCACAAAATCACTGAATATTGAATACAGTCAATTCCTCCAGAAATATAAAATCAATATTTAGCAGAAGCAACAGGCTATTGAAAAAATGGATTAAGCTCTGTTGTAAAAGATGAGGACATTAATTGTAGCATGCAATACAATTTTTTTTGGATTGATTAATGCTTATTTAACTATTTTTCTTATTTCTGCTTTTCTCATGGATGACACCTTCCTTTTCTTCTTTCTTTGTTTCAGACCTCACGTTCATTTTTTCAATCGTTTCATTTTTATTTATTTAGCTTAATTCTTGTTATAGTTTTAAAAGGTGAAGTTATCTTTAAAATCACATTCATGAACGCCAAAATCTTATCATGAAATTGAATATGTTTACTGAGACACTTAATTATAAAAACACTTTTGGCTGAATTGCCTTTCATTGTTTGTTCAAAATAACATTCTTGCACATCGTCAGGGCACCCTCCATAACGCAGCAGACACCTGTCAGGCTATCAGGCTGGTATCAGTGATGAATATAATAGGCAGACTGTACTGCACTTATCATTTGAATCGTGGCCATGCTAACAAGCAATTAACTTACTTATAGCTTTGTAATTAAACTGCAAGGCATTTTTCCACTGTATTAAAGAACCCAATTTGCACCATTTTTATTGTCAAGCTATAAAATCACATTCCTTGGGCAGACATTTTATATTTCTCATTAAGATTTATACTTTAACTGTCTTCTTGGATATGTGCCAAGAAACTACTAGTTCAAGAATGAATATGAACATATCTTACAGAGTAAATTATCATCTTTAAACATTGAGAATACAAAAACCAGTGTGTAACCACTTGCCCCCTGCAGCAACAAAAATCAGAATTAATTTTCTTCACTACATCAACAAAGGAACAGCAACCACAGGATGTCAGTGATTACAGGGGTAGATCTTGACTTTGCTGAATAGTGTTAAAACAGATGATAATGAGTCTGCAGCACACTTTACATCTCTCTCAATTTTCACCTCCATTTGCACTGTCAGACAAGTCAAGAACCAGCCTATAGTCTATTAACTACTACTATTCAGTGTAATCTGAGATATACCAGGCTCTAATCTGTTACATTATTGATAGATTCTTCTCTACATGTGTTTCTCTTTCTCTCTCTCTCTCTCTCTCTCACACACACACACACACACACAACTTCTAATCTACTTTAATCTGCTCACCCTGCACTATTTCTACTCATTGCAATGTTGCTTTAGCATTCTAAAGCTCTTACACAACATGTGGTATCTTTAACATAAGAGGACTCAAAGAAAGGAATCTTTCTATCCACAAAATGACATTGGATTTGATGAGAAATTTGGAAAAACCAGATGTTGAGTGAGACCAAAAGTCACATTTATCAAACAATTCCTGGACATCGATACAAGAGTCTTTCTCGTAAACAGTGAAAGGCTTTTAGGCATGGATTATTCTTCATTTATGACTCTAATGATACCTAAATTCATCATATTAATATGCAGTTTTCCATTATCTCACCAACCGGATACAAATGAGACATTCAGAATTCCGACAGGAAAGTCAGAGCGAGTACCTAGAAATTCTAACTCGCCGTTTACTTGTCTGTCACCTTGGACACAAGCTCCATGGGCAGTAGCCACATGCACTTTACATGCATGGACATTGGCATCCATGTACCAGCCTCACTGCATCAATGATGGCCTTTGGAGCACACCAGCACCTCCCATTGGAATGCTGCTGCAAGGACACTTTGTGTGCAATGTCAAGCCCCAGCTCGTTGTTTGAACTAGGATACATCTTAGAGCTGCTTGCCTGCCAATTTTACACTCACTTAACTTGTGCCTACTTTGAAGCTCACAGCAGCCCTGCATTGCCTTGTCTTCTGGCGGGTTACCCCCTCAGCTGCACCTTAAACGCTCAACATATTTGACTTGCCTTTCAGCATAGACACACAGCCAAGTATGTTGTCATGGTTGTCAGTAGTCATCAGTAAAGGGGATGGACATGTTGTCTCATGGCACTTATGTTCCATCATTATTACTCCTGTACCATGGCATTGGTGAAGTCAGATAGAGTCATACAGCGCAGAAACAGACCCTTTGGTCCAACTCATCCACATCATTCAGACGTCCCAATCTGACCTAGTTCCATTTGCTAGTATTTGTCCCATATCCCTCTGACCTTTCCTCTTTACACTCACATCCAGATTAAGTCCTCCATCTTTTGAGCCAGTTAGCCCAAGGCATCCAACAAATCTGCCTGATACTCCTGTGTCTGCTTCTGCGTTAGGATTAAGTTATGAATGGCCGACACCATTTTGCCCGGGGCTGAGCAGATGCCTGGTCTCCATCAGTCTTCTGAGTGCCCGGGGCATTTCTTTCTTGGACCTGGAGCAAAGATTTGGCAGTGAAGTGCATTGGGCAAGAAAGGTGCCAAACAGGTATGGCACCTCATTAATGAGACAAGTTTGGGGCAATGCTCCTTGAAAATCCTCTAGGTGCACAGTGAAAAACCCTTCATGAAATTCAACAAAGTGACACGCAGCCAATTTCTGGTAAAATTCAGTCCAAAGTATTTAACAAACAGGAAAGCCAATCCCAGTTCATAAGGCAGTGGAGTAGGCTATGAGGAAAGTCGGCTCAAAATATAATTGAGAAATAGATTTTAGTAAGAGTTTTAAATGTTGGGGAAATAATAAAAGGATAGAAGGTACAGGGAAGGAGTTCCAAAGAGTGTAGAATAGGGCAGTGAATATTGTCTCCATGGACTTTACTAAAGCATTTGACAAGGTCCCTCATGGTAGGCAGGTCCGGAAGATTAAGTTACATGGAATCCATGTGAGTTGGCAAGTTGGATACAAAATGGGCTCTGTCATAGGAGACAGAGGGTGGGTAAGGAGAGATTTTTTTTTGACTGGAGGTCTGTGACCAGTGGTGTTCCACAAGGATCAGTGCATGAGGAAAGTGCACTAGTAATTCGTGATAGGAGATCAGGAACAGTTGTTGGGATCGTGGGGAAGGGATGCAGACAAAGCAACAGGAACATCAGCCCGAATTATTTTTATTTTGAAGATGGAAAAACTCATAATATCTGTGTTAGGTATACAGCAGAGGGACAGAATATAAGGATTGAAGGAAAAACTCATAATATCTGATCATTCAGTGTTAGGTATACGGCAGAGGGGCAGAATATAAGGATTGAAGGGGGCAGCAGCTGTGGAGACAAGAAAGGGAATTTCATCCCTCCTCTACTAGTGCCGCTCCTCCTGGTGCTACTGAGGGAGGAGTGAAGATAGTATTTGTGGGTTTGCATTTCATTCCCACTCGTTACATTTTTACTAGAGGTGGTAGGGCTCTAATTTAAAATGGCACCTGACTGCAGGGTGTTCCCTTACAAATCTTGACATCTAAGAACCAGCAGTGACATCATTTCCACCAACTTCGGGCAGCTGGTAAATGTTAATGCGGCTATAAAGTCAAAAACTCTGGACCTTGTGTTCATAGAATCATAGAATCGCTACTGTGCAGAAGCAAGCCATTTAGCCCATCAAGTCTACACCAACCCTCTGAAGATCAACCCACCCAGACTCACCCCATCCCGACCCTATCCCTGTAACCCCGCGTTTCCCATGGCTAACCCACCTAGCTTGCACATCCCTGGACATTATAGGCAATTTAGCATGATTAATCCACCTAAATGGCACATCTTTGGACTGTGGGAGGAAACCAGAGCACCCACGCAGACAAAGGGAGAACGTGCAAACTCTACACAGACAGTCGCCTGAAGGTGGAATAAAACCCGGGTCCCAGTCGCCATGAGGCAGCAGTGCTAACCACTGAGCCACCATGTCACCCTAAGGGTCTCAGGGTTTAGGCAGTGCAGCACCCACTGCTGCTCTACATCTCATATCCACCTGTTATAGTCATAGCCAGAGCTTGGGTAGTACAATGGCCTTCCACCCTGACACTGTGTTTATAGGCATTTCGGCTGATGAGAACTATACAACCAATACTAATTAACTAATTCTCATAGTTCTGTTATTGTCTCAGCAAAGTGATTTTTCTCACAATTACTGGAAACTAATTCTAATTATGTGTCTATTTTTTTTATTTGCTTTCTTTAATCAAACACAATCTAATCACGTGCCACCAGATTGAAATGCCAGTATTCATCCTTTTCCCTGGAGTAGGTTTAAAATAATATGGCAGGGGGATGGGAACCAATGCAGGAAGTTGGAGGGCAAGTAAAGTGGGGACAGAAACAAAGGACAGTAAGGGGACAAGTGAAAGTGGAAGGCAGAGAAACCGAAAACAAAAATAAAAAAGGGCCACATTTCACAATGATTCCAAAAGGGCAATAAATGTAAATAAAACAAGCCTGAAGGCTCTGTGTCTCAATGTGAGCAGCATTTGTAATAAGGTGGATGAATTAACTGCGCAAGCAATTTTTAATGGAAATGATGTAATTGGGATCAGAGATAAGGTTAGGGTTAGAGTTAGGGTTAGGCTCCAGGGCGACCAAGGATGGAAACTCAACATCCTGGTTTATTCAATTTTCAGGAAAGACAGTCAAGAAAGGAAAGGGAGGTGGGACAGCGTTGCTGGTTAAGGAAGAGATTAACACAATAGTAAGTGAAGACATTAGCCTGGACAATGTGGAATCAATATGGGTGGAGCTGTGGAACACCAAAGGGGAAAAAAACATGAGTGTGCAGACCACCAAACAGTAGTTGTGATATTGGGGACTGTAACAAACAGGAAATTAGAGATGCATGCAGTAAGGATACAACAATTATTATGTGTGAATTCAATCTAGATATTGATTGGACTAACCAAACTGGTAGCAATGCAACAGTGGCAGATTTCCTAGAATGTACAAGGGATGGTTTCCTTGACCAATATGTTGAGGAACCAATTAGGGAGCAAGCCATCCCAGACTGGGTATTGAGTAACGGGAGAGGATTAATTAGCAATATTGTGGTGCAAGATCTTTTGGGGAAGAGTGACCATAATATGGTAGAATTCTTCACTAAGATGGAGAGTGATACAATTAAATCTGAAACTAGGGTCCTGAACTTAAAGAAAGCTAACTTTGATGGTATGATGCATGCTTTGGCTAGCATAAGCTGGCCAAGGATATTTAAAGGCTTGTCGGTGGATAAGCAATGGTAGACATTTAAGGAACACATGGGTGAACTTCAACAATTGTACATCCCTGTCTGACATCACAGTAAAACAGGGAAGGTGGCTCAACCATGGCTAAAAAGGGGAAATCAGGAACAGAATTAAAGCCAAAGAGGAGGCATATAAATTCGTTAGAGAAAGCAGCAAACCCGAGGACTGGGAGAAATTTGAAGACGAATGCAGGTCTCTTCCAGTTAGAATCAGGTGAATTCATAACAGACAACAAAGAGATGTCAGACCAGTTGAACAAATTCTTTGGATCTGTCTTCACTAAAAAGGACACAAATACTCTTCAAGAAATGCTAGGGGACAGAGGGTCAAGCATGAAGGAGGAACTGAAGGAAATTCTTATTAGTCACGAAGTGGTATTGGGGAAATTGATGGGATTAAAACCCGATAAGTCCCCGGGCCTGAATGCTCTGCATCCCAGACTAGTTAAAGAAGTAGCCCTAGAAATAACGGATGCATTGGTGATCATTTTCCAGCATTCTATAGACTCTGGAAAAGTTGCAATGGGCTGGAGGGTAGCTAATGTAACCCAATTCTTTAAAAAAAGGAGGACGAGAAAATGAAGAATTATAGGCCAGTTAGCCTGACGTTGGTAGTGGGGAAAATGTTGGAGTCAATCATTAAGCATTTGGAAAGCAGGGACAGAATTGGTCTTAGTCAGCATGGATTCACTCAAGGGAAAGCATGCTTGACAAATCGTCTGAAATTTTTTGAGGATGTGACCAGTAGAGTAGACAATGGTGAATCAGTGGATGTTGTGTATCTGCACTTTCAAAAGGCATTTGACATGGTTCCACACAAGAGATTAGTAAGGAACATTAAAGCTCATGGTATAGGAGATAATATATTGACATGGATAGAGAACTGGTTTGCATCAGGAAGCAGACAGTTGCAATAAATGGGTCCTTTTCAGAGTGGCAGGCAGTGACAAGTGGGGTACCGTGGGGTTTAATGCTGGGACCCCAGCTGTTCACAATATACATTAACGATTTGGACGAAGGAATTGGATGCTATATCTCCAAATTTGCAGATGACACTAAGCTGGGTGACAGTGTGTGCTGTGGGGTGGATGCTAAGAGGCTGCACGGTGACTTGGACAGACTGGCTGAGTAGGCAAATACTTGGCAAACACAATATAATGCGGATAAATGTGGCGTTATCCACATTGGTTACACAAACAGGAAGGCAGATTATTATCTGAATGGTGGCAGTTTAGGGAAAGGTGAGGTGTAACGAGACCTGGGTGTCATGGTGGAACAGTCACTGAAGGTTGGCATGCAGGTTCAATGCAGTGAGAAAGCAAATGGCATGCTGGCCTTCTTAGTGAGAGGATTGAGTATCGGAGTAAGGATGTCTTGTTGCAGTTATACAGGGCCTTGGTGAGGCCACACCTTGAATATTGTGTGCAGTTGTGGTCTCCCAGTCTGAAGAAGAACATTCTTTCTATTGAGGAGCAAAGGTTCACCAGACTGATTCCCGGGATAGCAGGACTAAATATGAAGAAAGACTGTGTCAACTGGGCTTGTATTCACTGGAATTTTGAAGGGTGGTGGTGGTGGTGGTGGTGGTGGTTGGTGGGGGTGGTGGGGCGGGGAGGTGGAGGGGGACGGTGTTGTGTGAGTGGCGGTGAGGAATCTCAGGGTAACAGAAAATCCTGATGGGACCGGACAGGTTTGACGTGGGAAGAATGTTCTCAATGTTGTGGAAATCCAGAACAAGGAGTCACAATCTAAGAATATGGGGAAAGCCATTCAGGACTGAGATGAGGAAGAATTTCCTCACTCAGAGAATGGTGAATCTGTGGAATTCTCTCCCACAGGAAGCTGTTGGGGCCAGTTCATTAGATATATTCAAGAGGGAGCTGGATGTGGCCTTTGGGGCTAAGGGGATCAAGGTGTATGGGGAGAGGGCAGGAATGGGATACTGAAGTTGCATGATCAGCCATGATCATATTGAATGATGGTGCAGGCTCGAGGGGCTGAATGGCCTACTCCAGGACGTATTTTCTATGTTTCCCTTCAGTGTTCTGTAATCCAAGTTCCCAATGTTTGTGCAGTCATCTGATAAAGGATCAAAGCTGGAAAGAAGCATTTACCAAAGGGAATGAAAATCAGATGGTCAGGTCAGGTTGCTGCCACATCAAATAACATCTTATATTCCTGCAGAACATTCCAAGATGCTTCACAGGAATGTTGTCAAATTAAACCAGACACCAAGCCACATAAGGTGAAATTATAGTAGATCAATAAAGTTTTGGCTAAAAGGAGCATATTGGAGGAAACTGAGATAGAGATTTGGAGATTTTGCTAAGGAAATTCTCGTGCCTTGGCAAAATGTATGGCCACCATTGGTGAACTCTTAAAACTGGGATACACAAGATAACAATGGAGGTTGTAAGCTTCATCTGATTAATTATCCCATACAAACCTACAGTCTGTACAAGTTCCATCTTTTTGCCTTTATTACTACCATGCAATCAGTGGAAACAAAATTCGGGAGGGATGTCAAACAATCTGCAAATTCATATCTTGCATTTTACTCTGTTGTGCAAGAATATCATTGCCACTTGTTTCTTGGATATCTTCCTAACAGAGAACTAGAGAAAGACGGACAATGCGATGGGGTTTGGAAGCTGGAGAGTAGCTAAGCATTTGGTTTGCACACTGTGGATTTGCAGTGACCCTAGTGACCCTCCTTTGAAGCACAGAATTGCATTTAATAATCTCACCAGTGCAGCCAATGCAAGTAAGATTGTTATTTAAGATAATACCTGCCTTACGGCCGAATAACGTTTTTGAATCATCAACAATCTCAGTGCACGCAAGCATCCATTCAACTTTATTAAAAGGAAGTTTAATTATTCATCCCTATGGGCATGCTGCTTTAAATCTACCTGTGTGATTATATTACTGTAGCAAGTTTTTCTTCCAGATCTGAATGTAATCAATTACACATCAGAGGAAGTACAATTCCAACTTTAAGAGTGGATATGATTATCATTAAACTTGCAGTTTGGAAAACAGTTCCCTGGAAACTGTACTCTTCTATCATTGTCCTGTTTGCTTCAACTTTCAAGAGCAAGTTCCAGCTCCTGCATAATGACGACTGCAGGCCGAACCCTTTAAAAATCTCTGGAGTCTTGCCAAATTCATTCCTTCATACTTGTAAGTCTGTTACAGGCAAAATTGTAACATTGATTAAGGAAATAATAGATCTTGGCTTCAAGCCATGTTGTATTGTGGGAAGCACAGGACTCTGTAATGAGCTAAGTAATTACAATTTTGTTTTCAAATTATGCTTTCTGCATTCGGAATTTTCAAAATATATGAACACAAGAAAAATAAAGGGGTTGCCCTTTCATCTTTGTTTGATTTAAACAAATTCACTGGGCCAATAATATATTGTTCAACACGTAGAGGGCTAATGTAAAGCAGGTGCATGTAATATAGTGTTGAACACGGAAACTGTCTGTGTGCTCACACTACTTTGGAATGCTTGTAGTGCTATTGGTCTATCCTCAGCTATGAAAGAATATTAATGAAGTCATTTCTCCATAAAAGTTTCAGCATCTGAATAGCTGCCAGAGCTCAATATCCATATAAAACAGATGCTGTATGGCTGGTCTTATCAGCCTTATTGGGTTGCTGTCCTTCATTGTGGAGTTTGTTTCACAGTTACATGAAATAGTTGCATGCTGATGCAGCTGATTCAGTGATTTTCTCCATGGTGTCCTCAAGTTTCACAAAGGCAGTAGTTAATATCTTAAAGCTGCATGCATTTGCTATCAGCTGGTATTTGTCAAAAAACTGCAAACAACACTGTTCATATAATATCTGTGAATGATCATCATTTTCCAGTGTCTGGTTTTCATTGAGGAAATGCAGGATCAGAGCAGGCAGTCAGCGAAGTTTTGCTGTTTGATGGGTGCTTGCATATGTCTTTTGCCATGCTCATCTCACTCCTATCCATTGGTTTGACATAATTGAGGCTCAGTTTGTGGAGCAAATAAACCTGGTGTATTAAAAGAGGATTTGGAGTCAAAATGGTTGAAGCGCATGTTGGTGGTCACCACATTGGTACCATGCCCCAATTAAAATATGAGTTATGTTTATTTAGTACTCTCCAGTTCGTATTTCAGGCTCTGTTTCATCAATCTGCTTATTAACTTTTGTATCCACTTCAGGGTAAATCTCTCCTTATTTCACTGAGCTTTGCATTTTTCCAATTCAACTATCTTTGGCTATTCATCGTCCTTTTTAAGCTATGTTCTGAGCATTATTCCAGAGCAGCTCTCCTACTCACACATCTGCTATTTCACCCTTTGCAATTCTGGGCACTAAGTCAAGCAATGCTTCTGTCTTTGTTGGACTAGAAACATTGTGGTGCAAAAGTTAATGCAATAGAATTGCTGAACATGTTATGACAGACACAGCAGCAGTTTGCTGAGCATAATGTACCAATGGCCATTTTCTTCAGACACTCTGTGGTATTCTGTCAGGAAAAGGATTCATATAGGACACCACATTATGCACTGGAAGGCTGTTAATGCTTGATACCCTGACATTATATAGTTAGCTTGGCTGAAGTAATGTCTTAAACATTATATCCTTTGCACCACCACAGGCAGTGCCAACAGTGTGCAACGTACAAGATGCACTGCAATAACTTACTACCTCATCAAGATTTCAAGTCCACTATCTCCAACATCAGAAGGACAAGTGTGGCAATTGCTTGGGAAAACCAACACCATCAGTATTTATACACCATCAGTATTGGAACGATAGGATCACTTCATCACTATCATCACCTTAAAATCCTGAACTCACTCCATAATAGCAGTCAGTCCAGCAGCACCAGATAAACCACACCGGTTTCTGAAGATGGTTTGTTATCACCTTCTCAAGAGCAATTAGGGATGAACAATAAATGCTAGTCTTTCAGCGATGCCCACATCCCATAAACATATTACTATGTATTATAGTTGGGTTATGTTATGTTGGAACAATGTTCTTTAAGAGGGGTAAGTCACATTACCATTTATGACTCACACTAGTGAGTTATCAGCCAGGTTTGTGGGCTTGCTCAAATTTGTTTTGGGTTCTTAAAGAATACACAAGTATTGGAGTAAAACCTCCCTGTTAGGTTGCAGCAAATGATGAGTTTCTAAGTTCTTTAGTTCTGACTGGAACATAGCAAATGCCCAGTAAAGAATACATATAAAGCAAAATACGAGTACATCTTAGCATGATATTTTGAGCTTCAACTTATCAACTGAAACTAGTATCATTTTAAGATAACAAGGTGCAGGGCTGGATGAACACAGCAGGCCAAGCAGCATCATAGGAGCAGAAAGGCTGACGTTTCGGGCCTAGACCCTTCATCAGAAAAGGATTGTTGTCTCGGATTCTCCAGCATCTGCAGTTCCTACTATCTCTGATCATTTTAAGATACTTCAGGCAGCAAATTCTTTGAACATGACCAAGCTGCATGATGAATGTTCATATTCACACAGACACACAATAGATTTCAGAATGAGTATTTGCTTTCCGTTGTGTATACTTTTTGTCTTTCAGGGTGTGGATACTGGATGATATTTCCGGTGAAACCTCAGTTTATCCAGTAGTCACACTCATTTGACATGAAAGGACTATTGACATATCCTCCATTATTACACTAATCCAATCTGCCAACATTTTCTTTGGGGTGAAATCCTGCTGGTTGCACCCCACTTTGCCTCCACTTTCACCCACTTCAGTTTGTGCCAAGTTTTTTTTCTCTTGGGCAGTGTTTTTTCTCAGTACTTAAAGGGTGCTCTCACCCATTCTTTATCCTACCCTGTTACAAAACGAGTCTGTTATTTACCTTTGTTTCCTTTCTTTAATCTTCGTATTTTTATGATCTTCTTCTGTGTTAGTCTTGATTTTATTATGTGACTCCTTTTTAAAAGATATTTTAATTGCTTTAAGACTTGTGATTGATTGATCTCTGTTCTTTTCTCCAGGTCAAAATGTTTTTAATTTATTCAATCTATCTCATTCTTCAATTATATTCTGCTGCCTTGCAATTTTATCTGCCAATCATTCTTCTCTTTAAATTTATCCTATTCAGTCCAATATTATTGTTTAACATGGAATTCTGTATTTATTTGACTATAAAAATATTTAAGGTATAATAATTTTCCTAAACTTTCTTCAGTCATTTTCATTATCTGTCCTGGCTTGAAATTAGGAAGTCAAATGTTGCAGGGTGCTGCAATTCCATGGTGGGTTCATTTGACTCTTAATAGAGTTTATAGTAAAAGACTGGTTGGATCATAGCACAGACGTTTAGAAACATAGAAAACCAGAGCAGGAGGAGGCCATTCAACTCTTCGAACCTACTTCACTGTTCAATACAATCATGGCTGATCAACCAACTCAGTACCGCTGTTCCCACTTTCTCCCATATCTTTAATCCCTTTAGCTCTATCTAACTCTTTCTTCAAATCATTCAATGTTTTGGCCTCAACTGCTTTCTGTGGTAGGGAATTTCACAGCCTCACCACTCTCTGGTTGAAGAAATTTCTCTTCATCACTGTCCGAAATGGCCTACCCTGTATCCTTAGACTGTGATCCCTAGTTCTGGACTCTCTGGTCATCAGGAACATCCTCCCCGTGTATAGCCTGTCTAGTCCAGTTAGAATTTTATAGATCCTCCCAAACACTTCGTTCTCCTAAACTCCCATGAATGTAGTTCTAACTGATCCTGTCTCTCTACATATACCAGTCCTGTCATTCCAGGAAAAAAAAGTCTGATAAACATTTGTTGCACTCCCTTCATAGCCAGACCATCCTTCTTCAGATAAGGGAACGAAAACTGCACACAAAACTCCAGGTGTGGTTTCACTAAGGTCTTGTACACTTACAGCAATACATCCTTGCTCCTATACTCAAATCGTCTCACTATGAAGGCCAATGTACTATTTGCAAGGCCAACGTACTCAGAAAATTAGCTTCGACATTTTTTTATCACACAGTATTCTAAGGAACTGCAGCAAAATCATATTATATATGAATTAAGTCAACGAACAAAACTGAAAAAAGGTGCAAAGATAGAATTGCCAATTTATTTATTTTTATCTAGTTATGCTGGGTTAGATTAAGGATTATATTAAGTATGATCAAGCACAGTAAGAAATCACAGTCCAGCATATTCACATCAGTCTGAATAAAATGTATTACTTCTGCATTATTTTTATTTCAAGTCATCAAGGTTTTCTGATAGCTCTACTAGCCTATCCAAATCAGAGAAAAAGCATCAGGACATTTCGGTGCCAGGCTTGTGAAACATAGAAAACTGGAATCTTAAGATAAGAAATGGATTAAATTTCATTATGGTAACTTGTGAGATCAGCTCAACTACATTATGTCCAGTGAATTAAATATATTACTTTGTTTTTGCTTTAACTAAAACATGTTTTAGCTAAATTGAAAAATCCCACAATTTCGTCTTATCTAAAATTGGTCAACTGTCATCATATGTCGAGTGACAACAATGATATGGATCAATCCAATTGAATAAAGAGCAGTAAGAACAAGGTAAAAACCGAAAGAACTGTGGATGCTGTAAATCAGGAACAAAGTTGCTGGAAAAGCTCAGTAGGTCTGGCAGCATCTGCGAAGGAAAAACAGAGTTAACGTTTCGGGTCCGGTGACTCTTGTGTTGGTAAGATTAAGGTGTTGGGTGTAGGCTAGACTCAGTTTTAAAATAATGCATCGTTGTTGCTCCTCACAGGCAGAAAAATGTAGAAAAGTAAAATACTACAAGGAAGAAACAGGGAGCATTGCAGATGAGATTCAAAAGTTATTGATGAGCTAGGCATCGAAGATCCATACGGTGAATGGAACTATTTGTGCACCAATATAAAATCATAGAATTATAGACAGTGCAGATAGAGACAATTTGGCCCATCAAGTCTGCACTGACCCTCCAAACAGCATCCCACCCAAACCTACCCTGTCCCCATAATCCAGCATTAACCATGGCTAATCCACCTAACCTGCACATCTTTGGACTGTGGGAAGAAACTGGAGCACCTGGCAGAAACTCACACAGACACAGGGAGAATGTGTGAACTTCACACAGGCAGACGCCAGAGGGTAGAATCAAACTCTGGTCCCTGGTGCTGTGAGGCAGCAGTGCTAATCACTATGCCACTGTGTCTCCCATGAATGGTATCACCTGATCTCCTGGAGAAGTACTTACACAAGAATTTCCAGATCATTTGTATATCCATTGGAATACTTAGTGATGCAAAAGGCCTAGGTGGCATCTTATAAGAGCCTGAACACCAAGGCTAGGGTGGGAAGTCTGAAGAACACCCATAGTATTGTTAGGAAGGGAGTTCCAGGATGTGATGGAATAGCAACAGTTTTCCAAGTCATGATAATCACCGGATTTGAGGGGAATTTGCAGGTGAAGGTGTTGATGTACATCTGTTACCCTTGTCCTGTTAAGTGGTAGAGCTCGCAGGTTTGGAAAGTGTTGCTGAAGGATCCCTGATGAGATATTGCAGTGCATCTGTTAAATGGTACACATTGTTGCCACTGTGCATCAGTGGTGGGGGGAGTGAATGCTGAAGGTGTTGGGTGGGCTGCCAATCAAGTGGGCTGCTTTCTCCTGGATGGTGTCAAGCTTCTTGAGTGTTGTTGGAGCTGCATCAATCTACGCAAGTGGAAAGTATTCCATCATATTCCCAACTTATGCTTTGTAGATGGTGGACGGGCTTTGGAGAGACAAAAGATGAGGTAATCACTGCAAAATTTGAGCTTCTGACCCATTCACGCAGCCACAGTATTTATTTGGCTGGTCCATATGAATAAAACAGTTTCTGAGATGTATCTCAGAGATAGTAAGAACTGCCGATGCTGGAGTCAGAGATAACACAGTGTGGAGCTAGAGGAACATAGCAGGGCAGGCAGCATCAGAGGAGAATGGAAGCCAACATTTTGGGGCGGGACCCTTCTTCAGGGACCCTTTCTGAAGAAGGGTCCCAACCTGAAACGTCAGCTTTCCTGCTCCTCTGATGCTGCCTGGCCTGCTGTGTTCCTCTGAGATGTATCTATTGTGATGATACATAAGCTTTGGGAAAAGCCCATATTTTATCTTAGTGCATTGTCCCCTTTAGAACAGAAGTGAATATGGAGGGTATTCTGATAGACAGTTAATTAGATTTCTGATTATTGCATCAATACATTTTAAGAAATGCCCATGCAATCTAAAGTTGCAATGGGATGAAGACCTACAAAGCAAATAGATAAATAATTACAGTGGTATTAGGTTCCAGCCTATCTGGTGATAGGCAATTCAGAATATTGGAATTCATATAAAAAGAAACAAGAGAATCTCTCCATGAATGGAGTATATTTTTCTTTCATAATGCACCTGGTCACCTATAGAACAGAACAAATTCTAGGGTTAAAGCAGCTCTCTGAGAATAGGGCAGGGATTGCATTATTCTGTGTGTAATAAAGTTGGAAAGAACAGAACAACTGAAGATGGATGAGCAGCATACTGTGGACTGGACAACATCCATTCTAGCCATTTCAGTTTTTCTAAAGCCAATCATAGTTTTTAAGTGGTCAAAGAAGGAAGTCTCGAATTATGGACCTCAGGACATTATGTCAAACCTGAGAATGAGTTCATAGATGTGTACTTTGTTGGTATTAACTGGGTGCAGAGACTGCAAATGGCATATGGATGCTGCTGTATGCAGCTCAACAGCTGAACCAATTGAGTGGGAAGTAAAATTTCCAACATGGCAGAAGCCAATGTAGGACTGTGCATGATGGCATAGCTGTGTGATAATAAATGTGATTGATTGTAATTATTGAGATGTATCTTTGTTGAATTGATTATTTAAACTTAAATTTACATTTGTATTTGTACTTGTATTGTATTTGAAATAGCCTTTGATTGCTAATCAATGTTTAACCTATGTTGGTTTTAGTTGGCTTGTTACAGTACAAGTTCAACAAATTGAAATCTTGTCCATCAGTTTTTTATTTGCTAGCAGTATGAGGATTAATTTCTTTAATAAGTTATCAGTCTCCACAGGGACATCATTTATTAATGAACAAATTCAACTCTTTTTTCAGTGAGGAATGAAAGAGCCTCACCCATATACTATAACAATGCTTTAAACAACTGTTCAGCTGTACATTAAATATAAACTACTCAGCAAGGACGTCCTATTGTACTATTCACTTGTTAGACTGTCTTTTTGTGACCTGTGTTTCATGCTTTGTAATTCATTTAACAGAATTGAGACCTGCTCGAATTCCTCAATCACATCTAAACTCTTTTAACTGTATCATTAGAGTTAGTGATAAAATTTCACCATCACTGAAAAAGTAATTTATCTGACTTTAATCCTACCATCACTGTAAATGTTGTATTCCCAAATGCAAGTATAGAGGAATTTTATTAGAATGGAAGGGTGAGGGACGTCAGTTATGTGGAAAGCACAGACAAGCTGGGATAGTTTTCCTTAAACTATAAAAGTTAAGGGAAGACAAAATAGGCATGTCCAAAATCATAGGGGCTTTGATGGACCAAATAATGAAAACCTGCAACCAAGTCCTGTGAGATTTCAGAAACCAACAGTTATAAATTTAAAACAATAATTAAAAGAACAGGGTGGAAATGGGATTTGAATTATACAAGGGGCTGTTCTGACAGAGAATGAAGTGACTTAAAGAGCAGATTTAATAGTAGTTAATTAGATAAAATATACCTAAGACAGTGTCTAAGTGCTCGTTAAATCAGGCAAGATAGTTACGCAAAGCTCTTGGTCACAATTACAGGAAGAAATAATGGTGGCTGCTGTGAAAACAGTATAACATGAAGGTAACGCTTAATCTGGTGCAGCTTTTGCAACCTAAAAATGTTTATGGATTTTAAAATGTTTGGAAAGTTACCAAAAGTTATTTATCAATCAGGAACACTATTTTTAGAGCTTTAGCTTTGATATATGTCACTTGCTGTGATTGTGAGCCAGATGTGTCAGGGGAGTTAATGTGTTCAATTTTTCCCAGTTGTTACTGACCGCATTAGTAAAAGCCTGGGATAGATTAGTTAGTAATGTGAAGCGACAACAATTTCCTAGAATTTGTGCTGAGGTTAGGTTCTTAGAATTTTAACAAAAAAAATGCTTAATCTCCTTCAATTTCGATTGCTTTTCCTTACAAAGATTATTTTTTAACTCATCTTCAAAGACTATCAAAAGCAGACATTCAGCTATTTTGCTGAAATATATGTCAGTGGTCAAATTTAAATCATTTACACATTAATCAGGATATATTTTAGAAATAGAAACACACATTGATCCAATTAAAATTGGTACATGTACTCGCTGTGAAATTATTTGTCAGAATTTTTCCGGAAATGTATATGAATATTATTCACAAAAAAAACCCTTGTGGTAATAATCCTTGAATTTTTTTAACTTTGTCAATTTCTTTGAAGAGCCAGCAAATCCAGTGAAAACCAAATGTGGGAGCAAATTTACACCTTTTCTGATTCCCCCAACACTGAGTAAATCCACATTGGAAGAATTAAACAGGAAGTGTGTGACAGTACAATTTTTTACATGCTGAATCATTCTTACCACCTGCCAATATTCTCAGGCCGAGGAACATGGCAGATTGCAACCCAGCGCATGCTTGAAGTGACATCACATTTTCCATTTAAATCCTTGATCTGAATGTAACTTTCCCTTGGATTGCTATTTTCCTCAAGGCAAGTGGCTTTCTGAAGGTTGTGTGAGCCCACCAGATAGCTTGGTTAATTAACCTTGCAGGAAGCCTGTTGTGGAGTTGGGAACCTATTGACAGGCAAGTTTAAAAGCTCTTGCCAATTTCAATTGTCAAACTTAGATGCTACATGTTAATGATGTATAGGACCTTGTCTTTAAAAGGTTTCTGACCATTAAAATGACCAGCATGAAACGTGTTCCAATGTATTTCTCCACTAGTGAAAGTGCTCCTCTGCATTCCACAGCATGGAAAATCAGATGTTAATGCATGTAGGAGACCATGTGCTCTGATTCTCCATTGATTTAATATCCTAATATCTGCTGAACGTTTAAGGCACTCTTCCAGAATTCGCTAGATACAGAATCAATGAGCAAAATGACATTGCCAAGTCTTGAAATTCTCATGACACTGGCAAAAAGAGCAATTGGCAGGGAAAATCCATTTGAAAGAACAATGTCCTTTACAAACTCATAAAATCATCAATGAAATACAGTCAGTATGTTCCTTGAAAAAATGCTTTAATCCACTTAATATCTGCCAATATTGTCCAATTAAACAAAAAGATGTCTGGTCATTTGTCCAATCTTCACTTTGTTGCAAGAGGGAATCTCACAATGAATGCTGACTGAGTCCAAACACACATATGGATTCAGTCATGTGGGTATGCTAGCCTTGTTCAATGTGCACTGTTGGGCCTCCTAGGCTAATAGTGACAAAGGGGTTTCCAGAATTACTGAAATTTGGTTCAGAATTAAAATAGAAAGTTTTGATATTCAGCTCCACGGACCTGCTTTTGTAGGCTACAAATTTCATTTTGCTATCAAAATGGTACCAGTGTTATACGTACACACTTCTGGTCCTGACCACATTAGATCGATTTTAGGGAGCGTGTTAGTATGTGCACAGGGAAAATCTGTTGGAATATATGGGGTAGGAAGATCTTGTGTGGTGGACATCCTCTGCGTACCTTCTATTTTGGTATGATCAGGTCTAATGCTAGTTAACGGGTAGATGGAACTGAAAAAAATTCCTTTGGTTCATGATGGTCTGACTTTTTTTATTGTTGAAAACCATGTTTTGAAGAATAGTCATACTGGACTTGAAGCAGTAACTCTGGTTCTCTCTCCACAGATGTTGCTAGGACTGTTGTTTAGCATTCTCTGTGTTTGTACCATGTTTCTTGACACTCTTGTGAGCCGATGAATTTTTGGATCATGCAAACATTAATTCTTCCCAGTACTGAAACATATCATCTAAGATACAAAGACAGCTGATATAATTTTGATGGTACGATTCATATATCCAGGATAACAAAAAGTCTGAATGGTAATATTACAAAACAACCACTGATAGGCTTTCTAAAAGCTCACAGTTCCTGTGACCTGAAGGGAAGGTAAATGGACCAACATTCATTCTTGCAATAGAGCTTAGAAAACTGCATAATATACATAATGATGCTCAAGTTCCTGTACCAAGTACTCAAGTTTTGTACCAAACAAAATCCAACTTCAGTTTGAATTTTTCTTGGATGTAAACGCCACAAGAACCAAGGGTCAAAATGTTGGGTTGGACATCATCTTTCAGATAAATTGCTGCATTACGTCTGAAGTTGCCAACAGCATCAAACCTGTCCTGGTAAAGGTCATAGGTAATGGACACACTCAATGTTGCAGCCTGGAATGTTTGGAGTTGCAACTGACAGGTTTGTTACCTCATGGGTCATAATAATACACAGGTCTATGTGTGCTGGCTGGCCAATGATAGACGGTACTGATGTATGAATAATGTAAGGGGTTTCAGTTGTCCATTGCGGGCTGTTCTAACTCTAAAGATGGATATTACCAATGCAAAGAATGTCTGACTCTTGAAAGTATTAAGCTTATCATGAGTAACTGCAACACATTGTGTCAACTTCCTGAGTAAATTTCTTAAAGGTGTGGGAAAAGGTGATATTTGCATTTGCACAAGTGTCAATCTTGGCATATTGTACATATTGCTCATTTTTTTTTGGTATATCACTTAGTTGCAGGTAAAAGTTTTAGCTTTTCTGATGGAGTCCACGTGGTGTCTCAAATTATCTGACTGGGGTCTGTGAACTGTGCTGAGGAGTGACCTTGTAGGGATTTATAAAATCATGATGGACATGGATGGGGTGAATAGCCAAGGTCTTTTTCCTAGAGGGAGTCCAAAACTAGAGGGCATAGGTTTAAGGTGAGAGGGGAAAGATTTAAAAAGGGCCTGAGGGTTAACTTTACCATGCAGGGGATGGCGTATTTATGGAACGAGCTGCCAGAGGAAGTGGTGGAGATAAGTAAAATTACAACATTTAAACAGCATCTGGATGGGTACATGAGTAGGAAGGGTTGAAAGAGATGTGGACTAAATGCTGATAAGTGGGACTAGGTCAGTTTGGAATATCTGATCGGCATGAACAAGTTTGACCAAAGAGTCTGTTTCCATGCTGTATGACTCTATGACTCTATAATTAGAAGTAGGACATTCAGCCCCAGAGCCTTCTCAATCACTCAATAAGGTCCCGGGAAATCTGTTTATGTTTTGAATCCTACACTGCCAGCTACCCTGCATACCGTTTAATTCCATTGCCTACAAGAATCTATCTCGAGTGTTGACTCTGACTCCAGCATCTGCAGTTCTTGTTATGTCGAGGTAAAGTATGTTTTCCCCTTTAGTGGTTCCCTCAGGGCCTGCCAGTGACAACATTCTTTAAGACTCAGCCAGCTCAGTCAGTAGTGCTGCTGCCCAGCCAGTCTTGGAGGTGACCATTGACACCCCCCACCCAGAGCACATTCTGTGCCCTAACCACTCTCAGCACTTCCTCCAAGCATTGTTCAATATGGAGAAGTACCGATTTGTCAGCCAAGGGGAGAGTGGTATGTGGTAATCAGCAGGTGGTTGCTTAGCCCCTGGTGGATCTGATGCTTTGAGACTTCATGTGGTCTGGAGTGAATGTTGAGGACTCCCAGGGAAACTCTCTCCTGACTATATAGCACTGTGCCGCCACCTCTGCCAGGTCTGTCTGTTAGTGGGACAGGACATACCCACAGATGTAGCATGTGTGAGGTATAATTCCATGAGTGTGTCTGTATCAGGCTTGACTAGTCTATGACAGTTCTACCACATCTTATTAAGGAAGACTTTGAAATGCAGATAGACACCCTCAGTCTATGTCAGGTTGTTCACCCACTTTCATTCCTTTTTACCTTTCTAGTGTTTGATACAAGTTATTAATTTGCTGGGCAGTTAGCAGTCAACCACATTGCTGTGGGTCCAGGCAGGTGTTTACAACAATTGACAATGTTGTCATGGCGATAATTAGACTTTTAATTCCAGATTTTTATTGAATTCAAATTCCACCATCTGCTATGAACTTTACCTGGGTCTTTGGATTACTAGTTCAGCGACAATATCATTTAGCCATCACCTCCTCCACAATTCTTCATGAGGTAAAAATAGCTTCCTATTAGTCTCCTGAATTACTTACTGTACTTGCATACAAACATTTGTGATTCATGCACTAGAACATCTCTGCATCTCAGAATTCTGTAGTTATTCTTTATTTTGGTAATAATTGCTTTTATCTTCTTCTTTGCAAAGTGAACAATGTTACATTTTCCCACATTATATTCCTGCTGCCAAACTTTCACCCACACAGTCAACCTATTTCCTTAAGTTCATACTTTTGTACTTACCTCTGTTCCATCAACAAATTTAGCCACCGTGCCTTTTCTCCCCTCATTTAAGTAATTGATATAAATGGCAACACATGAGATCCTAGCACAAAAGCCTGAGGGATCCCACTCATCACATCCTGCCAACAGAAAAAGGCACATTTGTGCATTCTATTCTGTTTTCTGCCAGCCAATCATCTAGGTATGTTCTCATCAACCTTCTCAGAGATGTTATTATGCTGTTCTGGAGCAGGTGGGACTTAAGCTTAGGACACCTGGCACAGAGGTAGGGACACTACTGCTGTAACACAAGACCCCAATAAAGCTGAAATCTTTACTTGTAAATATTACCTGGACCTGTAAATATGGCAGACAAAGGGAATTTGGTGGCCCTCTTTGTAGTCAGTGATCTGGAATTCTTACTGGACAGGCTGGTGCACAGGCAGAACATCCTCTTCCTCCAAGACCAACAGAGGAGGCCACAACACCACAGCATGGTCCAACATTGCCACCTGGTAAAGCAGTCCCAGCCATCTGGAGGTTCCATCCAGAACCACTTTGATATGATCTACATGTTGCCCTATTTGTTAGCTCACAGAACATATACCATACACTCCTGCTGAGGCAGCTGAGACAGACATCTTGAAGTTTATTAAGAACACAAATTATTTACACTATTTCACAGACTTATATATAGTCTTAGTTTTGGCTTACTGATATTACTACACGTCACATACACATAACTGTCTGACTGAACACACTACCCTCTCACTCCATTGCCCTAAGACTGAAAGCAAGGCAGTACCTTCATGCTGGATTGCCATGTCAAGGTGTCATGTGCTTCCTGGTCTAAAATTTATGCAATGACACACATGCTTCATTTCCCTTTAAAGAATGGGAACCTGTTTCCAATAAACATATACAGAGATACATATTGATATATTACCTCCTCATATTAAGATAACACTTTGGTAAATATATGACACAACCAGATCTACTCCTTATACATTCATCAGAGCTTAGCCATGTAGTTTCATTCTGCACATCGTCAATTGACATGTATCACTGGTCATATCTAATATGACATCTTATATTTCAAATTCATCATCCTATGTGATGGATGGTTGATGCCATACAATTCTAATGTGTCACCAATTGTTTTGCGGGACTTGACCATTGCTCAATAAAATGTCATAATAACTTACAATGAACAACACATGTGTCACGAGCCCAGGTGTTCATACGAAAATGTCAAACTTTTGAGCTTTGCCCTGGATTGAATGACAGTGTGCATGCTCGTTTATCATGCCCTTGCACCATTTTCTCCCTTCTTTACAATAATGCATTGTGCATGCCTGACTGGGTGGTGAGAGTATGGGAGAGAAGAAGTGTGTGAATCTAAATATGAGAGAAATTTGTGAGGATTAACTCTTGCCTTAAGGAATAGCATATATATTTAGCACAGCTATCCAAAATCATGGCAAGCTAATTTACATTTTGCTATCATGAATTTTAATGTATAAAAATTCTAGTTGAGACAGTTGTCTTGAGGGTTATTAATGATACCAACTTGATATACTGTTCTAATATCACAGAATTATACATTGCCTTCTTCTGTGTGTATTGATGTTAGTGTACATCACACACACAATTGACTAACTGAACATACTACACTGACTATTGCACTGAGAGAATAACTGAAGGCAAGTCACATGTGGTGATGACATGTAATTGCCTCCAACATACACAGTCTGAAATCCATGCAATGATACAACAGTAAGATTAATCAGTGTTACATGCTGATTTGACATCAGTGTAGCATTTTGTAACTCAACAGTTTAGCTAACATCACCTCTCAAACACATATGGATGCACATCAATTTAGCAGTAGGAAGGACACTTACCCATGCCCCAGTGCGTTTCAAAGGGATCATTAGCTGTTTTTAAGTTAGTTGTTCATGGATTTCTATTGACTCTTACTGTGATTGTAGAAGTGTTTGGTGGTTTCCAGAGTTGTTTTATGTTGCTTAAGTCCACAGAAAGTGATATAACACATGCTACAGATGTTTATGCTGACTTCAGGAATTCTGAACAAACCACAAGACCAGAAACGGGGCCGGAATTTGCATTTGGGTCAGGCCTTATATTTGACTCCAACATCAGAATGTCACCATGTTGGCAGCAGGCACCCAATGGGGAATAAAAAGCAGAAGAACTGCAGGTTCTGTAAATCCAGAACAGAAACAGAAGTTGCTGGGCAAGCTCAGCAGGTCTGACAGCATCTGTGAAGAAAAAATCAGAGTTAATATTCCCGGTCCAGTGACCCTTCCTCAGAAGCCTTCCCAGTTCTGAGGAAGGGTCACTAGACCTGAAACGTTAGCTCTGATTTTTTTCTTCATAGATGCTGCCAGACCTGACAGGCTTTTCCAGCAACTTCTGTTTTTTGTACCCAATGGGGAATTTGCCTTGATTGTCCAATAGGTAACCAGTAGGTGGGCTCTCAATCCGAGTAAGGGCAATGGGTGGTCTCTCAAAGCTGGAGGAAGCCAATCAGAAACCTTCTAGCATTGTAACATCTGTATCCTGCTGTTGTGGTAACGGTGAGAGAGAGCACCTCCCTTCTGAGCAACCTACTCTGCAACTTTAAGAAAATGTGAAATAGAAAATGGCACAGCAGCTGGTGGTCACCCATCTCAATAGCCATGGCCACCCATCTCCACACCAATGGCCACCCATCCTCATACCCACACTCCGCACTCCACACCAGCCTCACTCCCTTCAGTGGATGGCCTACAGACACAGTCATTAGCAGGCTGTTGAGGGTGTGGATGGGATGTGTCTGTCATGTGACTGATGTTTCTGAGGGCTTGAAAGTCAACTGGAATGTCCTGGTTGCACACTGGCCTCAATTGGTCTCTTACTTAGCTTCATAAGCTGCTCATGCACCAGTTCACTCATGATTTCAGTGACCTGTAACTTAAAACCATGACCACGCCCATCTGGAAGGACCAGGCCATCTAATACATGGGAACATCATTACCTGCAAGTTTCCCTCCAAACTACACACCATCCTGACTTGGAAATATATCATTGCTTCTTCACTATCACTGTATCAAAATTCTGAAACTCCTTTCAGCAGTTCAAGGAGGCAGCTCACCGCTGTCTTCCCAAGGGAAATAAGGGATGGTTATTACATGCTGGCCTAACAGCTGATGCCCAAATTCCATAAATGATTAAAAATAAAGAATTGGCCTCTGCAACAGCAACAAGATGAAGTCTCAAAATTATGTGTCTTACAGCCTCTATTTTCATTCCATACCGAGCTGAAGATACTCCCCACAAGTGCAGTAGTTTGCATCCTCCTTGGTCTACTGCAGAATGGGATGACAGGATAAATGAACAGTGATGTCCAGGTTGACTTCAAGTAGTGGAGACTAGGTAGAACTTGTGCTGAACCCTCTCGATTTGTATTTCGTTCTCAGTCTTAGCGCACTGTACTCATTTAAATCAGCAACACAAAGTTATGCAATCTACTTGCACCAGCAGCTTTAGGTGATGAAGTCAATATCCTTCAGTGAAATGATAGCAGATGTTTTAAAAAAAGACTTACCTTTACTTTTTCCAATGTGATTTTAATCACTGTTGACTGCTGAATAAATCGTGCGATTGAGTGGGGTTTACTTCTGCTATCAGCAGAAGTAAATTAAATTAAAAGATTATCATATAACATTAGTGGGGCTTAGGGACATGTGGGAAAATTAAAGGCAAGTGGCATGTTATAAAAGATAGATAATCATTCCAGTCAGCAGGAAATGAGACAACATTCCACTAAATAAATATTTACAATTAATAAATAATCTTCCAACAATGAGGTTTCACATATGACTTTCCAATTATAAAGTTTTCATGCATAGCAAAATATCAAGTGCAGTAATTTCTTCATTGAATGTCTTCCTTTTGTTTCTGCAAATACTTTCTCCACTTCCGCAGTTACCCAACTTGCTCATATCCTTTGAAGTACCTCATCAATATTTGGGATAGTCATTGATTGGGGAAGAACGTAACAGCGTAAGGACTAGGAGCAGGAGTAGGCAATTCCGACCCCAAGACTGCTCTGCCATTTGATACGATCATTGCTAATCTCATCTCATCCTCAAATCCACTTTCCTGCCCACTCTCCATAACCTTTCAACCCATCACTGATTAAAATCTGTCTATCTCCTCCTTAAATTTACTCAACAACCCAGCATTCACCACACTCTGGGGTAGTGAATTCCACAGATTCACAATCCTTTGAGAGAAGTAAATTCTCTTCATCTCTGTTTTAAATCTGCTGCCCCTTATCCTAAAACTATGACCTCTTGTTCTAGATTGCACTACATGAGGAAACATCCTTTCTATGTTTACTTTGTCAATTCCCTTTAGCATCTTATTTACCTCAATTACATATCTTCTCATGAGGTTGTAGACATGCTCGCCAAACCGGTGGGTTTGGTTGCAAACATCATCAGTGTGTCTCAGGTGAAGCGTCAGTGTTCTGTCCTGCTTGTTATTTATATGCCTCAGTTTGTTGGGGTGTTTTGTACCACTTCCAGTTCTGTTTTTCAGTGATTTGTGCGCAGGTTCTAATTCAATGTGTTTGTTGGTTGAGTTCTGGTTAGGATACCTGGCCTCCAGGAATTCCCTGTTTGGTTTGTGTGATTATGCATGTGTTATCCCAGTCAAATTTGAGTCCCTCTTTGTCAGTGTGTAGTGAGACAAGTGAGAATTGGTCCAGTTTCTTGGCGGCTAGTTGGTGCTAATGTACCCGTATTGTCAGTTTTCTTCTGGTTTGGCCTGTGTAGTCTTTCTCACAGTCCTTGTATGGTATTTTGTATATTACACTGGTTTTGCTGGTTTTGGGTATAGGATCTTTTATGTTTGTCAGTAGCTGCCGTAGGGTGGTTGTTGGTTTGTGGGCTACTCTGATATGTAGGGGTCTGAGTAGTCTTGTGGTCATCTCTGAAATGTCCTTGATGTACAGTAGAGTAATTAGTGAATCTGGTCGTATTGTGTCTTCCTGTTGTGGTCTGTCTCGGAGGTAACGGCAGATTGTGCTTTTCGGGTATCATTGACTGTGAGAAACATTACACAGGCCAAGACAAAAGGAAACTGACAATACGGATACATGAACACCAACTAGCCACCAAGAGGCACAACCAATTCTCACGTGTCTCACTACAAACAGACAAAGAGGGACACAAATTCAACTGGGACAACACATGCACAAGCCAAACAGAGACACACTAGGGAATTCCTGGAGGCCAGGTATTCTAACCGGAACTCCATCAATAGACACATTGAATTAGACTGTTCACAAACCACTGAAAAACAGAACTGGAAGTGGTGCCAAACACCCCAACAAACTGAGGCATATAAATAACAAGCAGGACAGAACACTGACGCTTCACCTGAGGCACACTGACCATGTTACCTAGCCAGGTGACAAAACGTTTGCAACCAAACCCACCGGCTCAGCGAACACGTCTACAACCTTATCCACAACCCAAGCTAACAATTCTTCTCGAAAATTTTAAATATCCTCTCATTAATCTAAACTCCAGGGAGTACAAGCCTAAACAGCTCAGTCTCTCTTCATAAGACAAATCCCTCATCTCAGGAATCAATCCAGTGAACCTCCTCTGAACTGTCTCCAACACAACTACATCCCTGCTCAAATAAGGGAACCAAAATTTTATGCAGTAGTCCAGAAGAATGATTATTTCTGGAATGAAGAACATTAACTTATTGAATGCAGTAGGCATTTTGAACAATGTATAAAATCCACGGATGCTGATATTTGAGTCGAGGCAGGAGAGTGTCACAAAACTCTTATAGAACAACAGGTGGCCACTTGGCCCATTGAGTTCATGCTGGCCCTCAGTACTGGAAGGCTGAGAAAGGTAACATGGCATACCAACTGAATACAACAGTAGGAACTTGGCATCAATTTTTGTAGCCATTTTCTATCCAACCAAACTGACAGTTTGGCAGAAAACCAGTAGAATAAGGCTGGACTCTTAGAGCCATCGACAATGTTGATCACACAATAATTGGGAAGTGAGATATCAAGTTTGTGTCAGCACTGGAGAAAAGGTAGCAAGTAAGCCAATTGGGTAAGACACTTATTGAATAATGGACCAGACGTGGGGGGTTAATGGCCACTTCCTGTTCTTTTTTTATGTTCTTAAGTTGGAAGAGTAGGAGAAAGAATGTGAAAGGTCAAAGATTTCGTTGAGGGGAAAGTGCGAATATTTCTTTTCCTCCCAACCCACATTGAGTACTGGAAAAGGCACCATCTTTGGAGAGCTGGCCACCCCTGCCTCTTTTTTTACTTTCGAGTTTCGTAATCCTTGGTAACCCCATGCAGAAGCAGTAAGTTTTAAATTGGGTTTCATATTATAGCAAGAGTATGATTTAAAATGTTCAAAGTGCTCTGTATTCCACAAAACACTCGGACAACACAATACAATTCTAGTAAAATAGCAATGGGTTGTGAATGGAAAATTATGGTCACACTTTACACATTTGGCAATTTAACCTCCTCCAATTTAACCCCTACCCTTCCTTGTCTGACATTGGAGGTTGGGAGTTAATATTGTCATTGTTTTCTTCTGAATAGGGTAACAAGGTCTTCAGGCCAATGGCATAAAACCAAAGCATGTTGTAAAGAAAATATCAAATATCAAGTAAGCTTGTTGGTGATGCACCATGAAAGATTAGCTGCTAGGTTTCCTGGACTCACACGTAAGTATGCATCCAAATGGAGACAAATTCAGAGCTTAGAATATCACTCTTTGCATAACTGAATGACAACTCTTCACTGCAGCTGTTGAAAAATGTTACCAACTGTATTTGCTGTCAGCTTCGTAATGTTAATATTCAAATTCATCATGCCAAAACGTAGCCTCCTTTTTCAGCATACTCAGAGTATTACTGACAAGATGAAGCTTGACAGGCATTATAAAAGTCAACTGTGAATTGGTACAGAAAGATATTCGCAAGCACATGATAAAAAGACAGAAGTGATGAGAATATATTTTAGTCTGCTTTAAGCAACTAATCTAACTGAATATTGGGAAAACAAAGGGTCTTCTGTCCTCACTGCAAATTACATCTATAAAAAGTGTATTCTTTGTTCTATTGCAGTCTGTTCTACAATGGGGAAGACAAAATGCAGATTCCAGAACACCCTCAATCCCTTCACAAGCATGACCTTGAGTTTCCAGTTGCCTGAGGCATTTTAATTCTCAACATTACTCCCTGGCCCCCACCTAATGCAGTTCCAAAGAAGTTCAATCCAAACTCGAAACACTTTAAAACTTTCTGAACTCAACATGAACTTCACCAATTTCAGACCATAATCTTTGCCCCTATTTTGTTTCCTTTACTATGCAGGTTAGAGGTGTCCTCTTGTTATTAGCTGTAGAATGGCAGCTATTCATTATTTTGCCATTCATACCTTCTCTAACACACTTTTTATTTCAGTTCTTGCTCTATTACTGCTCTTTTTGGCTTTGCACCACCAACCCTTCAGTCATATAACCCATTTGTTGTCTGTCATGGGATATGGACACGGCTGGCAAGGCATTAGTTGCCCATCCATATTCTCCTTGAACTGGGTAGCTTGCGAGTAATTTCAAGCAGCAGTTAAGAGTCAACCATATGGCTGTGGAACTAGAGTCACAAGTATGCCAGACTGAGTCAAGATGGCAGATTTCCTTCCCTAGAGGCCATTAGTGAACCAAAAGAGTTTATTTACAATAATTAATGACAGTTGTCATGGTACAATTGCTCAGACTAACTATCAATTCCAGCTTTATTAATTGAATTTCAGTTCTTATTCTTGTCAACTTATTGTTCCACCCACTCATATGTTACTTGCTTAATACCTATCATAATTCTAATGTTAACCAATCTTAATCAAAGGTCATGGGCCTGAAACATTGGGCCGGATTTTTGTAGGAGGTGGGAAGGTCAAATCAGGAAACACTCCAACCCTACAGATTCATTTCCATGAAAAGGTACCCACACGCACCATATTTTCCTTTATGGGAGGGGGCATCGGGTGGAATCAGACACAATGTCTCCGTAGCCAGGCCTGAGGCAGCAACAGGAGTGAGCAGATGGCCAGATTTAGTTATCATCCTCATTTTAATCATGACTGTCTAACTCTCAAGCTGTCACCTCTCGACACCCCAGACCTCATACTCCTTCCCACAACCTTGTCCTGTCCATATGTCTTCATGTTCACATCCCATGTCCATTCCATTCCCCTAAGTATATCCAGTACTTCATATAATCTTTGCCATTTCATATGCTTAAGGCCAAATGCTTCCATCATGCCTTCCCATCAATTGTAGGGAGCAAATAGTATTATCACAAGACTATTAATTCAGATATTCAGGTAATGTTCCTGGGACCCACGTTCAAAACCTGCCATGACACATGATGGTATTTGAATTCAGTACTAATCTGGAATTAAGAGTCTAATGATGACCATGAAGCCATAATGCTTTCTAGGAAAGGTATCTGCCATTCTTACCTGGTCTGGCCTACATGTGACTCCAGAAACATGGCATTGTGGTTGACTCTTAATAGTCCCTAGGGATGAGGGGATTAGGGATGGACAATAAATGCTGGCCCAGCCAGTGAAACATTCATCCTGTGAGTGAAATTTTTTTTAAAAATTCCACAGTCACTCAGTCAGTAACCATTCTGGGCAGATCTCAGAGTTCAAAAACACACCACTGAAAACCTTCTCAAAAGGCAATTCTAAAATATGAAATACCCTTGATTGTTCAATCTTATCATAAGAATAATTAAACATGTTTTCAAGTAAATACAAAGGCTGGTAATTATTTAATAACCTCCTTAAACTATTCATCAACAACTGAACACAGCCTTCTGTTGAAAGAATCGGTTCTAGACCATGTGAAACTCAACCAAGCATTCACAATGAGTTCAGCTGTCATAAGAAACCATTCTAGCACACAATAAGGACTGTGGAAATTGCAAAAGCAGATGACTATGTTTTTATTTCTTCACTATAATACACCACGTGATCTGCGAATCAATGCATTCTAGCAGCATCTGCTTAAGTATTTTGCTTTTGTTTTAAAACAGACTCTGGTAATGTAAATCTCTAGATCCCATACTATTTGATAGGATTTCATTTTTCTAATTCATTTAGTATTAAGTACATAAGGACATTTTTAGTATTTGGGAAAGTTCTCTAATGTGTCTCAATGTGTATGCAATGCTGGTAAATATAATATTCAACCTAGTTTTTGCAGGTCAGAGACCTAAAGTCAATTATTCCATAACAGTACAGCATCTATTAAAATAAAACATAAATTCAAAGTCTGTCAATGAAACAATTCCAGGAGCAGGTGACTGTTTTATTTGGTTCCCCACATGAGACCTGGGTACCCAATGGTTCACATGTTTATTCACAGAAGTGGCCTAACTCCACTAAAACACAGAAGTGCGAGGGCTGAGAATATTAAAATGGCACCTCCTCAATACAGCAGCAGGGACAATAATGCTGCCTATGGGAAGCTACTTATCCCATGCTGACTTCTGAGAACTGGAATGGTAATTCCAGAATTGAGCTATTAACCTTGTTTCATTGTCCACAGATTCTGCCTTATCCACTCAGTATTTTCAGGCTTTGTTTCAATTATCTCCTTATGTGCCCTTGTTTGAAAGTGAAGTTTACATGAAAGCTTTATCATGTTAAAGGAGCTATATAAATCTGAACTATGAGGAAAAACTGTTATCCATAACAACCCAATCTCTGATACTTTTGCTGTGCACATTGTCCAACTTCAATAACAACTTGGATTTATATAGTATTTTCAAAAAGGTAAAATGAATTTACTAGTGTTGCTGGCAATAACTTCATTAATATTATAATTGTATTTCATGTGCATTAGACATTGGTAATTATTTAGTAGATCATTTGAATACAGGCACATGTTGACTTCCTGAAATCATATCATGCAACATGTTTTTTTCTTTGACACTGCGAGGTAGAACCTGGTTTCTGAACCAGTGCAACAATGTTATATGCAGTGAGGATTAAGCTGGCACAATTTTTCAAACTGTCCTATTTGCTACAGTGAGCTTGATTTTTGCAACAGCACCTCCATATTAAGAATTCCTGTTATTATTAAAAGCAAATGTTTACACATATACACAAAAGCACGCACACTCTCCTAACACATAAACAAAAACTCTGTGAGCCAATATATTATTTATTTTTACATCGTATTAATCTCTTTGAATCAAGCAATTGTTCTTTATTTTCATATTAATGAATGTAAACTGATCTGGAAGAGTTCTGGGTGTTGAGTTTGTCTCATGATGGTGAATAGAACATCAGGACAAGCAGACATTGGTACCCTGACTCAAGAACTGCATTATGGGTTTGAGAAAAGGAACGGATAATATTGATCAAGACACAGATTTACTAAAGACTGCAAAACAATTCTTAAACTCGACTGGTGCTGAGAGATAACTAAGGCCTCATTGTTCCTGTGAGTGTACAACTGCCTCCTTCACTTTAGTAAAGACAAAATGCTGCAGATATTGGAAATCCGAATTAAAAGCAGACAATTTGGGAGAAATTCATTAGGTCTGGCGGTATCTTTGGATGGAGAATCAGAGTTAATGTTTTGAGTCCAGGATTACTTCTACAGTACCCAAAGTGCTTCAGAAAGTACAGTTCTGAAGAATTGTCATACCAGATTCAAAACTTTAACTGTTTTTCTCTCCAAAGATCCTGCCAGACCTGCTGAGCTTCTCCATCATTCTCTGTGTTTCCTTCACTTGAGTATTAGAGATTGATAACGATATTAGAAGTTCCACACCAGACAGCCTGTGTTTATTCAAGCATAACCTTAGAATGAGGCCAAAGTACAGCAACAAACAGGACAGTGATGTAATTTAAGAAACAATTAAACTTGCCAAAAACAGATATTACCTTACTTGGCATAGAGTCATAGCAAGGAGAAGGTATAAAGAAAGGCTTCAAAAATAATTTGGAATGACAGAGGTAAGGCAGGTTGGTCAGCTGCTCTAAACACATGCCAGGAGATATACTGATGTATTGACCAACTGAGACACTTCAAGGGACTTCCAAATAACCAGTGTCATTATGAGTATGCACTATTTCTCCACAATATAATAAAGGTCTATCATAGTTAGTGGAACTATGTCTAAGGTGTTGTGTTAAAAGAAAGTGTTAAGAAGTATTTTAAAAAAACTTTTCTTGCTATTTCCTTCTACTCTGAGATATGCCTCTCAGTTAAGCCTTTAACTCCACAATGATCTCGCTACTAACTGCACAACAGTAATATATTACAGCATTTCTGCATCAGAGCCTGCACCAGCTTCCAGCATGAGAGATCGCCAAGAGACTAAGGTCATCATGGTTTCTCAATCTTACAAAAATAATTTTAAATGAAGTCATAATGCTAATTAGCATGTGATATAAATATCATGGCCTTACACAGCGCATGAAAAAGGTAAGTGCAAGTCAGCTCTGAAAACATCTACATCCTCTATAGAGCAAGCAACATCCAATGGCCTATTTTTCAATAATCCAGAGGTTCCAGATGTATCAACTTATTTCTGTCAATTATTTTTACTATCACTTTTCCTCAGTTCAGTGATTATGACTTCAATGACTTAGAAGAGTATAGACAGTCAATATCACCACCTTATGTAATCCAACCATATTTAACAAGCAAACACAAGAGGCTTTCTAGCCTTAGCCTGTCAATCAACAAACCACATTGTTTAAAGCGGTTTACAACCTATTTAAAATTTTAAAGTGTAGTTACTTTTGTAATGTATAAATGTCAACATTGTACTTGCTTCCTAACTACCAACTCAACCTGCAGGTTAACGTTCACAGAATCCTGGACTAGGACTCCCAAGCCCCTTTGCACTTCAGACTTCTGAATGTTCTCCCCATTTAGGAAATAATCTATGCCTCTATTCTTCCTCCGAACTGTGTGACCTCACACTTTCCCACATCTGTCACTTCTTTGCCCACTCTCCAAACCTGTCCAAATCCTTCTGCATCCTTCCCACCTCTTCAATACTACCTGTCCCTCTACCTATCTTTGTATCATCTACAAATGTAGCCAGAATGCCCTCAGTTTCTTCATGTGGATCATTAGTGTATAAAATGAAAAGTTGTGGTTCCAACACTGACCTTTGCAGAACACCGCTAGTCTCCAGCTGCCATCCTGAGAAGGACCCTTTTATCCCCACTCTCTGCTTTCTGCCAGACAGCCAATCTTCTATCCATGCTAGCACCTTGCCTCTAACACCATGGATCCTTATCTTACTCAGCAGCCTCCTGTGTGGCACCTTGTCAAAGGCCTTCTGGAAGTCCAAGTAGATAACATCCATTGGCTCTCCTTGGTCTAACCTGCTCATTACCTCCTCAAAGAATTCTAGCAGATTTGTCAGGCATGACCTCCCCTCGATGAAGCCGTGCTGACTTTGCCCTATTTTACCATGCACTTCCAAGTATTCAAAAATCTCATCCTTTACAATGGACTCTGAAATCTTACCAACGAGCAAGGTCAGGCTGATCGGCCTGTAATTTTCCATCTTTTGCCTCACTCCCTTTTTAAACAGGGGGGTTATATTAGTGATTTTCCAGTCGTCTGGGACCCTCCCTGACTCCAGTGGCCAGACTTTAAGGATCAAATTCTGAAAAGGTCCAGGGAAAAATTCCAGAGCACAGGGCGAAGGCCACATGCTGCCTTCTGGTAGAGCAAAGGAAGTCTTGGTTTAAAGAGAGAAGCAGATATGTACCAGTTTGTGAATGACAGTAAATTACAGTCACTTACAAGTTAATAAGAGACATAGCTCACTCATAAAGAAAGTCTCATCACCAGTAACTCTTTGAAAAATCAAACAGCTGAGGAAAAGAACATTGTGAGGATTTACTTAGTCACTTGATTGTCTTTTCATTCAATTAGTGAACTTTAAGAATATAAACCAGCAAGGGCTGGAGAAGGAATGGATAGATAACAAACTGGCAGAACCATCTCAGCCTAAGGCTGTGGGAGCATCTAAATTAATCAAAATTGTTAAAGTAACAGGTTTGCTGAAGCAAGCATGCTTAATGATTAAATCCACCAGCACTAAATCACCTCCTAAGAATAGTTCTATCTCCAGAGAAGTGCATGGAAATACAAATACGTTATTCCTTACATGTTGTGATTCAGCCCAACCAATCTGTTTCATTGTTTACCTTCCACATGAGTAAATAGTTCTAATCACCTTTATCCACCTGGCTCCTATATCTCTTTGACCCATTTTCTTTTATCCATCTATCCAATTGAATTCTGAATGTTGATATGGCTTCTGCTCAAATTACTGACACTGGAAATGAATTTCACAGCTTTACAGCTCTCTATTGAAGTTTCCCTGCACCCTGGTCTCAATATCTTATATTTCATCTTGTGTTTGTGGGTGCTCACTTTGCTGACCCCTTGCTTCTATCTATCCTTCCATCAGTTTATGCAGTTCTATCCAATTGTTCTGTAATCTCAGTTGTTCCAAGAGAAGATATCTAATTATGCTAAATTATAATATACACATATATTCATATTGACTTCAGATTCCAAAATACTTGCAAAATGCACCAATACAGTGTATTTTACAAACTGAAGCATGTAGAATAATCTGTGAGAACCAAGAATAGGGATTTGTTCCTGTGTTCCCTCAAAGTTTTCCTCCACCCTCCCCTAAAGTGTAGTGCCTCCCCGAGATGGTTGTTGTTGTTTTTCTTATATAGTGTTTTTTTTTCTTTATTTTATTTACAATATACTGTAGAAATAAATATTTTCTGTAGCAGTTTCAATGTATCAAAGCCCTGGCTCCAAGTGGCCTGTTCTGAAATATATCATTATAATGTATGGCTGGGAATTATTTGGAGCTGCTCCAATGCTGAAGATATTACTTTGCTTGACATGTGATGGAAACCATTTTAAGCATTTTAATAGGGTTTTTACCACACTTCGAGGTGAAGTTGGTGCCACGATAAAGAAATTCTGCCTGTGTCTCAACTCTGATATTTTATGTGCAGTTATACTCCCATGCCAGTTCATTTTGGACAGATACAGACCCAAAGGAGAGAAACTTGTAATATATTAGAATGTCTTGGTTTCACTGTTTTAGAATTGAAAAATTACAGACATACGCGAATTTTACCTGGAAAATTGTTTACATTCAGATTCTTTTATTTCTAGTTATTTCTTATGCGAATCTTTTCTAAAGCTGTTAATAAATGTATTTTGACCCTTCTCCTTCCAATAACTCCTAAACAGGGAAAACCTCTGGCTACCTTTGAATATGTTGGGGAGGCAACAGCCAAGTGGTATTATTGCTAGATTAATAATCCAGTGACCCAGGTGATGTTCTGGCGACCTAGATTTGAATACTGCCTTGGCAGATAGTGCAATTTGAATCCAATAAGAAAAATGTCTGAAATTAAGAGTCTACTGATGACCAGGTAAACACTGTCAATGGTGGGAAACACCCATCTGGTTCACTAATGTCCTCTGGGAAGGAAACTATCATCCTTACCTGGTCTAGCCTACATGTGACTCCAGACCCACAGCAATATGGTTGACTCTTCACTGTTCCTTGGGCAATTAAGGACAGGCAATAAATTCAGGCCTGGCCAGTGATGCCGATATCCTGTTAATGAATTAAAACTTGTTAAAAAATACTCACTTAGACAGCCATTCTTTGATGAGAGTGTTGTAGCATTATTTTACAAAGAAAACAATAAAAGCTAAACCCAAAGATTCTCCTCTACCATTCTTTTTTTTTATTCATTCATGGGATGAGGGCGTCACTGGCTAGGCAGGATTTATTGCCCATCCCATCACGGACTTCTTCTGGCAGGAATGAATTGGCCATAATCAGAAAATGATTATTTCCATTGTGTTATAGGAGTCTCACTGCTGGCCTAGCTGAAAACATCTGATTCAGCACACAAGTTAGGGGACTGAAAGCTGTAATCATCTTTGTATGTGTGATCAACATCACACTAGTTAGTGCTACTTACTGATTGGTTTTGGTGGACAGTGAAGAAGATTATCTCAGGGTACAAAGGGACCTTGATCAGTTGGGCCAATGGGCCGAGGAGTAGCAGATGGAGTTTAATTTAGGTAAATGTGAGGTGCTGCATTCTGGAAAGGCAAATCAGGGTAGGACTTATACATTTAATGGTAAGGTCCTGGGGCGTGTTGCTCAACAAAGAGACCTTGGGGCGCAGGTTCTTAGTTCCTTTAAGGTGAAGCCGCAGGCAAATAGGATAGTGAAGAAGGCATTTGGTACGCTTGCCTTTATTGGTTAGTGCATTGAGTCTAGGAATTGGGATGTCATACTGCGGCTGTACAAGACATTATATAGGCCACTTTTGGAATACTGTGTTTAATTGTGGCCTCCCTGCTGTAAGAAAGATATTGTTAAGCTTGAAAGGGTGCAGAAAGGATTTACAAGGATGTTGCTGAGGTTGGAGGGTTTGAATAGGCTGGGACTATTTTTCCTGGAATGTCAGAGGCTGAGGGGTGACCTTATAGAGGTTTATAAAATCATGAGCGGCATGGATAGTGTGAAGAGCCAAGGTCTTTTCCCCAGGATAGAAAGTCCAAAACTTAAGCATAGGCTTAAGGTGAGAGAGGAAAGATTTAAAAGGGTCCTAAGGGGCAACGTTTTCATGCAGAGGGTGGTGCGTGTATGGAATGAGCTGCCTGAGGAAGTGGTGGAGGCTGGTACAATTACAACACTTAAAAGGCATCTGGATGGGCACATGAATAGGCAGGGCTTAGAGGGATATAGGCCAAATGTGGGCAAATGGAGCTAGATTAATTTAGGACATCTGGTCAGCACGGACGGGTTGGACCAATGGGTCTTTTTCCATGCTGTAAATCTCTACGACTCTTTGATGTCCATGAATAATGCCAGCTTCTTAAAATTGCGTTTACATCCTGATAAACAAACAGGAAATGATTTCCACTGTGCACTATGTACATACAAAGAATGGATTTAGAGTCTCTCACATGTTACTCAGAGGAAATGAATTTGCCACACAATTTTACACAACAGATCAAAGACTCAAAATATATTTAATAAAAATGATATAATTATATATTTTGTACTTTAATCTACTTACTGCTTCATTTATGAACACAAGTTCTAAGGGCAGTCCATCAGACAAAATAAGATTGTAAAGTAAGTAAATGATAGGCTATTGCTCCCATCCAGTTAGGAACTGTTAATACTTAAAAGAGAAATCCAAATAGTGTGCTTTAACCATTAGAACAAAACCACAAATATAACATTTTTGGGGGAAAAAAACAAATTTAATTGTAAACAGAAAAACCAAATATGTTTGAGTTTACACTGTAGCTTATACCCACATATACTAGGCCATTAGGTACTTCTTAATTCTGCAGTAATTATTTTACATGCTACAACATTTCCAAGTTATTTGCTTCTATAAGGAACAGCCATACACGTGTCATGGACAAAAAATAGAGATGGCTGGAAAAGCTCAGAAGATCTAGCAGCATCTGTGGAGAGAAATCAGAGATAACATTTCAGGTCAAGTGAACCTTCCTCAGAACCCACGGTAGCTAGGGGATCTATCTCCACCTATCGTTTACTCCTTACCCCTTCTCCCCACCCTATCTTCTGCATATAAACCAACATTTTCCTAGCTACTATCAGTTCTAAGGAAGGTTCACTTGACCCTAAACATTAACTGATTTCTCTCCACAGATGCTGCCAGACTTGCTGAGCTTTTCCAGCAATCTCTAGTTTTGTCTGATTTACAGCATCTGCAGTTCTGTCAGTTTTTATTTTATACGTATATCATTGTCCTCTGGAAACTATGTTTAATTCTCCTGAGCTCCAGCTATTCTCAGAGGTAAGGCTTTCATTACTACTTGATTATGGATGCTTCAGTTCTTTGTTTTGGTCACGTTTTCAACACTTCCAAACAAATTTGCTGCTTGCTATCTTTTTCATAAGACTCTGAGACCCACTGGAGATTCATCGACTCACTTCCAGCACAGCAATCATCCATCCTCAATTCCCTCACAGAGATTCAGCCTCACCCATCTTCCACATGGTGTATGGTGTAGTAAGCTTTCTGTTCTGCTTACACAGGCCTACCTAACTATCATTTACTTCAGCTAGGTCTTTTTGAGCTACAAACCACTCCGGGTTCAAAGATCAACCTCTCCTGAACTTGGATGGCTCTGCATTCCTTCAAATATCTTCAACCAGTTTCAGTTTGCCCAGGTATTTTGATTTCCAATTTCAGGTTCAGTTTTATACATCATCAGAAAGGGGCAAGGTTTAATTGTATTACTAAACATTGCTTAATTTTACTACTTACCATTTTTACAGCTGTATCTGTTCTGACTTGTTTTTAAGTAAAATCTTCTGCAGCTGTCACTCTCAAGCTTGGAGGCAGGAAAGGTATTTCACTGGATAGAGTAGTGTTGTACCTGAATCCCATTGCCTTCCCACCATCATCAGAATTAAGTCCTGGGCAGGAAGCCCCACAGTTGATCTTCCTGGCCTGATGTAAATTTAGGACTTTAAGTGACCAATTAAGGACCTGCTATTGCTGGGATTAATGATCAGCCATGATCACATTGAATGGAGAGAAGGCTCGAACAGACAAATGGCCTATTTTTCTATGTTGACCCAGCTGCAGTGGGCCTGCACCATGCAGCTTGGGGGTTTGAGTACCTCCCGTGCCCATCAGAACTATCCACATCCTTGGTTCTGATCACCACCTCCCCACCCACTACCCTCTCCCCATGAAACCTAACCCTCCCCACATTGCTTACCTGGGACCTAGGTTCGCTGTTATCCTGGAACTCCAGGAGAGTGCCCATCTGTCACCAGTCACTGTTGCCTCAGTGACACTGATCTGAGGCAGATTGGCCTGTAACTCTTGCTGGGTGGAAATTCAGCCTTGATTCCAAAGAGCAGCCCCCCAGTGGACATACCACTGCTTGATTTGCATGGGATATGCTAGACCTTCCCGAGAAGAGGTGGTGAGAATCTCCCACCGGCTCTTCAGAAAACACCGTAATAAGATCCAACCTTTAAGTGCAGTAACTGGCAGCATTTTTACATTTCTTTCATGTTTTCTAAAGATAAACTTTCATTCCTAAAGCTAAAAGATATATTATAAAATTAAAAACTTTATCTTAAACACATAAACATGAATAATCGCAACTCTATCCTGTTGATATGTAATCAAAGTAAGTAAGTAAACGTAAACATTTTAAATTTGGGCTCCGCAAAACAAGAAATTAGTAAAACTTTGGAATGACCTGTCTTGTACACCTCAAAATGGAAGTCCAGCTTGACCAGTATGTTCATTTCCAAGTATTATATTTTTTGCCTTTTTTTCCCTCTGCCAGGATTAAACTTTTAGCTCTTATTCCTAGACCAGGATTTCTACACAAAGTGATTTAGAAATGCATATGATTTCTAATACAAACTAACATTGGCAGCATCCACATTAAAACTGGATGAGAAATTCTGTACAAAGCAGAATGAAGGGTGCCTTTGCACACTAGATATTTGGAATTCTGGTGGACTAGTACAGGATATGAGGTGAAAGGCTATTTCATAGAATTCTTACAATGCAGAAAGTGGCCGTTCAGCCCATTGAGTCAGCTCCAACCCTCTGAAGAGCACCCTACCCAGAACCCACTCACCCCATCATAACCCCCCATAGGGTTTTTATCATAACTAACTCACCTAGCCTGTACATCTCTGGACAATATAGGGCAGTTTTTAGCATGGCCAATGCACCTAACCGGCACATCTTTGTACTGTGGGAGGAAACCAGAGAATCCAGACGAAACCCATGCTGACATGGAGAGGATGTGCAAACGCAGTAGGGCTAACCACTATGCCACTGTGTCCAACTATTTGGTCCATCAAGGCTGAGCCCTTTAGTAGTTGCTTCTCCCATCATCAAGCTCAATTTTACTTTGGATAGCAATAATAGGTGCATCTCTATTGTGAAAACAAGTGAATTTTTGTCAGGCGTGGGGAGAGTGGTGTTAAACTCTTAAATCAGCTTTCTGATTCAAAACTGCATGTAATCCAACTTTAGTTTTATCTCTGCAGCTTGCTGCCACTTTAACAGGATTCTGACACTACAAGGCTCATTGATATTCAGCTTTTGAGCTTGAACGTCATTCGGCCAAGCTTTCTGAGCGTCCGGAAGTCTGCAGTTTCATCGAGATGTGTATCCACAAATGTGCGTCTTGACACCTCACTCCTGACTCCAACTTGCCTGCCAGATGGGGCACTCTCAACCCCAGAACATTCCTCATGAGGTCTCCAAATCCCTGCGTCCCATCGCCTCACCAGACCTTTGACCTATACCACTAACTCCCCTGCCATCAGAAATCTGATCGTCCTCCCGTAACAAAGGGTTTTTAAATTCTGCCTCTACCTGGCTTCTGAATGTCCAGCCTTCAGGCTTCTGCACCAGTACAATATCACTGAGCCCCGCACTCCCAATCTCTGAGGCCACAGAGCGCCCACTTCTATCCCATGACCATCCTCCCAGTTGAATCCTGGAGGTAGACCTCCTCATACCCTGATGAGATTGGCCTTTCCCCCATTTATCAGATACTCCTTTCCACAATCCAAGATCACTTCACCCCAAATCATTACCCACATTAACTTGCACCATTTTTTTTTAATATGCATTCACAGGATGAGGGCATGTCTGGCTAGGCCAGCATTATTGCCCATCCCTAATTGCCCACAAAACAGTTAAGAGTCAACCACATTGCTGGAGTCACATGTAGACCAGACTGGGTAAGAATGGCAGCTTCCTTCCTTGAAGGGCATTGGTGAACCAGATGGGTTTTACCAACAATCAACAAGCGATTCGTGGTCATTAACAGATTCTTAATTCCAGATTTGTATTGAATTCAATTTCCATCACCTGCCATAGCAGGATTCGAACTCAGGTCCCCAGAACATTTCCTGAGTCTCTGGATTAACAGTCCAGCGATAATACCACAAGGCCATCATCTCCCCGGAAATTGCTTCCCTGCATTTTCCTCACAGTTTAGTTTCCTCATCTAAAGCATGAGTACACATTGTGAATAGCTGGAGAACAGTACTGATCCCTGTGGTAGCCTACTAGTCACTGACTGCCACTCAGAAAAAGACCCATTTATTCCTACTCTTTGTGTCCTGACTACCAACCAGTTCTCAATCCATTTCAGTACATGACTTCCAATTCCATGTGCTTTAATGTTGCATGCTAATCTCTTATACGAGACTTTATCAAAAGCCTTCTGAAACTCCGGGTAAACCACATCCACTGGCATCCCATTATCCACTCTATGAGTTATATTCTCAAAAGACTTCTGCAGATTTGGGAAGCACAGCTTCCCATTCTTAAATCCATGCTGAATCTATCTAATCTTGTTACCATCTTCCAAGTGCTCTGCTATTACTTTTATAATTGACTGTACAATTTTTTCCCACTACCAGTGTTAAGCTACCTGTTCTATTTACTGTTATCTGTCTGCCTCCCTTCTTAAATAGTGGGGTTACATTAGCTACCCTCTAAACTACAGGAGCTGTTCCAGTGTATATAGAATTTTGGAAGATGACTACTGGCATATCTGGTCTTTCTAGGGGCACTTCCTTAAGTACTCTGGGGTGAAGATTATCAGGTCCTGGGGATTTATCTGCCTTTAATTCCATTAGTTTCCCAATACCATCTCCCTACTAAAACAAATTTCTTGCAATTCCTCCTTCCCATCAGACCCTGAGTTCTCCCATATTTTTAAGATATTGTCTGCGTCTTCCTTTGTGAAGATAGAACTAAATTATGTGTTTAATTGGTGTGCCGTCTCTTTGTTCCCCATCGTAAATTCTCCTGTTTCTAACTGTAGGAGACTTATATTTGTCTTTACTAATCTTTTTCCCTTCACATATCTATAGAAGCTTTTCCTATTGATATGAATGTTCCCTGCACACTTACATTCATACTGTATTATACCCCTCTTCATCAGTCTCTCTGCCTCCCTTTGCTGTGATCTAAACTGTTTCCAATAGTCAGGTCTGTTACTTTCTTTACTTGCTATAGGCTGCTGCAAGATGAAAAGAATCATGTATGCCTCTTCCTTGGATTTAATACTATTGCTAATTTCCCTTGTTAGCCATGGTCTCGTTTCATTTTTATGCCAGACTGGAATGAATACCTTTTGCAGTCTGTCCATGCTCTTCAAATGCTTGTCGTTGCCTATCTACCATCATTCCTTTATTTAACAATCTCCAATTTATTAAAGTTAGCTCACATCCCATACCTTTGTAGTTTACTTATTTACGTTCAGGACACTGGTCTTAGAAACAACATGGTTAGATACTACAATCGGTACTTCAGTACATTTCCTTGGAAAGTTGAGATATAAAGTCTGAATGTTTCTCATCTCTGCTAAATTTTGTGACATTACTCATTTGGTCCAATTCTCAACTTGGTCCAAAATGGTTTGGCTTCTTGGTGCTTCTTGATCTACACACACTAGTTGATATTCACCAATGAGGAGTACCACCAGCCCACTGCTCCTACTCCTCCCACTGAAGTGGTACATAAGATCAAGAAATAGCCAACACGAACAGTGCCCAGTTTTCAAGGATAAGGACCAAGTGAGGAAGAAATAATACAAGAAATACAATAATACTAGGTATAGAAAAACAAACTAGCAGAACACTCTTTGGCATGCTTGACAATGATTTCTTGACCAAAAGGAGATAGAAGGTGAAATTATGTAAAGACAATGGTGAAGGTAGGGAATATTTGGTCCAGCCTACTGACAGCATGGCATGAATACAGTGCATACAGAATACATGCTCATCTAGAGACTTAAAGACTGCTTTTAATTGGGTGGTTTTCCTTTCATCTCTGCCTTCTGCAATTTTTCTTCTGCCTTTGCCATGATTGCTGCTGATTTGTCATTGGGCTCTTCAGCTGCATTGTGCTTCCCTTTAATAATTACTGTATTCTGCTACAGATAGCAGAGACACCATGGTCTTGGATAATTTCTTGTGAATAGTGGAATAATACCCATGTGATGCACGCATACATCAGAAATGTCACTTCAACATTCCATTGGTATAATTTCCCATGATACAGGCAGAGACGTATGTCTCATTTTATTTTTCCCAGCCAGGTACAGGGTTTCTGAATCTTTGTCAGCAGTCAGGACAACAATGTCTATCCTTGATCCTTCTGAAGGCCATCTGTCCATTCTGTTTCTTCCTTCAAATTATTGCAGTGCTATAGGCTGCTGCAAGATGAAAAGATCATGTCAATGTGTCATGCAGTCCCCGCTGAAGTATAAATAGCAAAGGCAATCTTTATCTATATATGGTTGAGGTTATACATAATTCTTGGGCTGCCTGAAGGTAAGCACCAGGCAGAGCCTTCAATTGTCACTGTAAATACAGGAGAAAGGATCCAAGACAGATTCCAGGTCCTAAAATCATTCCAAGGGGGAAATAGTCATTCATTTGTCTGGGAATCCCCTGAATTGGCATGTGAGTAAGGCTATTTGATTGAAACCAACATCTACAAAGTGAACCCCCTACTTCCCATACAGTGAACTTTCCCCTAGTTTTTAAATTGTCACTTTGTCCAAGCATTAAAAGTCTATAATTTCTTCCTAATGTAACCAGTACTAATGCAATTATTTATTGCATAATTCACTTCACATTGCTGAGGCCTAAACAATGGGCTGAATTTTGCTAGTTTTGGCCAAGCGCCAGAGTTTTTCAGAGGGTTTTTCGCTGTGAGGTCTCGCAGGACCTCTCGCTGTTTCGTTCCAAGCTTGTCTCATTAACTACTTACCCTGTTCCCATGGCGATTATATCCGCATATTACCACGTGCCACTTCGGGAAAATCTTGCCACTCAGTAGATATCCGCTGAAGGACCAGTATCCCCTGCACCCACATCATATTTAGAAGATAGCGTTGCAACCAGACAAGCGTTGGCAATTCAGCATTGCACATCACCGGCACAACAGCACAAAGCCACACCTGACACTTATTCAATATGGCTGACTGTCCCTCACACACTGTCCACTCTCTCACTCCAGTCACTGCCTAACCACACACGCCACACAAGTTATCTGTCTTTAATTATATCCTGTCTAAACACCCTGAAGTGTCAGCACTAGCTAATTGTGACACACAGTGGGGACCTGCAGACTGGCATTGCTCACGAGGGGAACATCACAAAAAGGCAAAGATGACATCCCCATCATCCTTCTAAACTCCAGCGAGACCAGACACAGAGTCCTCAACCACTCCTCATATGAAAAGCCCTTCATTCCCAAGATCATTCTTGTAAACATCCTCTAGACCCCCTCCAATGCCAGCACATCCTTCCTTAGATATGGGGCCCAAAACTGCTCACAATTTTCCAAATGCGATCTGCCGAGAGCCTTATACAGCTTCAACAGTACATCCCTGCTTTTATATTCTAGCTCTCTTGAAATGAATGTTAATGTGTGCTTACCTTCCTAACTGCCAACTGAACCTGTACATTATGAGGGTTTAGAAAATGAGAGGTGCATACAGCTGGTGCCCGTGGATCATGCTCTGAGTATTTGGTACTAAGCAACATGGAGGGTCTTCACAACCAGCTTTGAGCTGAATTCACCAGGTACTCACTCGGACTTCCATGTTGAGAATTCTCAACGTCTATGTAGCTTGTTCAGCACATTTGGCAAACTAGAAAGCTGAATATTAATGAGGCATGTTGTGCCATTCATAAGGCATTTGAAAAGCTATAATTCCCTTAAATTGGCGACTCGCCGCTGCTTAGCAAGAAAATTCACTTGTCCCTCAACAAATATGTAAAGACCATAAGACATAGGAGCAGAAATTAGGCCATTCAGCCTGTCGAGTCTATTCCGCCTTTCCATCATGGCTGATAAGTTTCTCAACCCCATTCTCCCGCCTTCTCCCTGTGACCTTTGATCCCCTCAACAATCAAGCACCTATCTAAGACAACAAGGTGCAGAGCTGGATGAACACAGCAGGCCAAGCAGCATCATAGGAGCAGAAAGGCTGACTTTTCAGTCGCGAACCATTTCAACTCCCCCTCCCATTCCTCAAATGACATGTCCATCCTGGGCCTCCTGCAGTGCCACAACGATGCCACCCAAAGGTTGCAGGAACAGCAACTCATATTCCGCTTGGGAACCCTGCAGCCCAATGTGGATTTCACAAGCTTCAAAATCTCCCCTCCCCCTACCGCATCCCAAAACCAGTCCAACTCGTCCCTGCCTCCCTAGCCTGTTCTTCCTCCCACCTATCCCCTCCTCCCACCTCAAGCCGCACCTCCATCTCCTACCTACTAACCTCATCCCGCCCCCTTGACCTGTCCGTCCTCCCTGGACTGACCTATCCCCTCCCTAACTCCCCACCTACACTCACCTTTACTGGCTCCATCCCCGCCTCTTCGACCTGTTTGTTTCCTCTCCACCTATCCTCTCCTCTATTCATCTTCTATCCGCCTCCCACTCTCTCCCTATTTATTTCAGAACCCCCTTCCCTTCCCCCTTTTCTGATGAAGGGTCTAGGCCCGAAACGTCAGCCTTTCTGCTCCTATGATGCTGCTTGGCCTGCTGTGTTCATCCAGCTCTGCACCTTGTTGTCTCGGATTCTCCAGCATCTGCAGTTCCTACTGTCTCTGATTCAAGAACCTATCTATCTCTGTCTTACATATACTCAATGGCCTGGCCTCCACAGCCTGCTGTGGCAATGAATTCCAAAGATTCACCACTCTCTGGCTGAAGACATTTCTCCTCATCTCTGTTCGAAAGGGCCTTCCTTTTACTGTAAGGCTGTGCCCTCGGATCTGGTCTCTCCTGCCAATGGAAACATCTTCTCAATCTCCACTCTATCCAAGACTTTTAATATTCTGTAAGTTTCAATTAGATCCCCTCTCATCCTTCTAAACTCCATCAAGTATAGACCCAGAGTCCTCAAAAGTTCCTCATACGTTAAACTTTCATTCCTGGGATCATTCTGGCGAACCTCCTCTGGGCTCCAGGGCCAGTACATCTTTCCTGAGGTATGGGGCCCAAAATTGCTTACAATACTCTAAATGCGGTCTGACCAGAGCCTTAAAAGCCTCAGAAGTACATCCCTGTTTTTATATTCTAATCCTATTGAAATAAATGCCAACATTGTACTTGCTTCCTAACTACCGACTCAACCTGCAAGTTTACATTAAGAGAATCCTGAATTAGGACTGCCAAGTCCCTTTGCACTTCAGACATCTGAATTTTCTCTCCATTTAGAAAATAGTCTATGCCTCTATTCTTCCTCCAAACTGCATGACCTCACACTTTCCTACATTGTATTCTATCTGCCACTTGTTTGCCCACTCTCCTAACCTGTCCAAATCTTTCTACAGCCTCACCAACTCCTCAATACTGCCTGTCCCTCCACCTATCTTTGTATGATCTGCAAACTCAGCCAGAATGTCTTCAGTTCCTTCATCTAGATCATTAATGTATAAAGTGAAAAGTTGTGGTCCCAGCACTGACCCCTGTGGAACACCATTAGTCTCCAGCTGCCATCCTGAGAAAGACCTTTTTAACCCCATCCTCTGCTTTCTGCCAGACAGCCAATCCTCTATCCATGCTAGCACCTTGCCTCTAACACCATGCACTCTTAACTTACCAGTTGCCTTCTGTGCAGCACCTTGTCAAAGGCCTTCTGGAAGTCCAAGTAAACAACATCGATTGGCTCTCCTTGGTCTAAACTGCTTGCTACCTCCTCAAAGAAGTCTAATACATTTGCCAAGCATGACTTCCCCTTGATGAAACCATGCTGACTTTGCCCTATTTTACCATGCACTTCCAAGTATTCAGAAATCTCATCCTTCACAATGGACTTCAAGATCTTATCAACAAGGTCAGGCTAATCAGCCTATAATTTCCCGTCTTTTGCCTTACTCCCTTTTTAAACAGGGGAATTACACTAGCAATTTTCCAGTCCCCTGATTCCAGTGATTCCTGAAAAATCACCACTAATGCCTCCCCTATCTTTTCAGCTATCTCCTTCAGAACTCTTGGGTGTAGTTCATCTGGTCCAGGTTATTTATCCATCTTCAGACCTTTCAGTTTTTCTAGCACCTTCTCCCTGGTGATGGCCTCCATTCTCAACTCTGCCCCCCACTCTCTTAAATTTTTGGGATGTTACTCATGTCTTCCACTGTGAAGACTGATGCAAAATACTTGTTCAGTTCCTCTGTCATTTCTTGGTTCCCCATTACTACTTCTCCAGTGTCATTTTCCTGTGGCCAATGTCCACTTTTGCCTCCCTTTTGCCCTTTATATATCTAAAGAAATTCTGCAATCTTCTTTTATATTACTCTTATTTAATCTTCTCCCTCCTTATTTCTTTTTCAGTTGTCTTCTGTTGGTCTTTGTAGGCTCCCAATCCCCTGGCTTTGCACTGCCCTTCACTGCATTATATGCTTTCTCTTTTGGTTTTATGCTGTCCCTGACTTCTCTTGTCAGCCATGGTTGCCTCATCCTCCCTTTAGGATGTTTCTTTATCCTACAGATGAATTTTTGCTGTGTCTCCCAAAATACTCCCAGAAACTCCTGCCGTTGTTGTTCCACTGTCTTTCCTGCTAGGCTCCTCTCCCAGTCAATTCTGGTTAGCTCCTACCTCACGCTTCTGTAGTTGCCTTTATTCAGTTGTAATACCACTACATCTGATTCTATCTTAGCCGTCTCAAAATACAGAGTAAATTGTATCATATGATGGCCACCACCTCCTGAGGGTTCCTTCACCTTAAGCTCCCTTATCAAGTTTGCTTCATTGCACATTACTAAATCCAGAATTGCCTGTTCCCTAGTGAGCTCTACCAGAAGCTGCTCCAAAAAGCCATTTCACAGACATTCCACAATTTCCTTTTCTTGCAATCCACTACCAAACTGATTTTCCCAGTCTACCTGCATATTGAAATCCCCCATGATCAGTGTAACCTTGCCTTACTTACACACCTCTTCTATCTCCTGGAGTATCTTGTGCCCCACACCCTGACTGCTGTTTGGAGGACTGTATATAACTCCCATTATGGCTTTTTCACCTTTGCGATTCCTCAGTTCTACTCACATAGATTCTACATCATCTGACCCTACGTCATTTCTTGCCATTGATTTAAGTTCATTTCTTACTAATAAGGCAACCCTAACCCCTCTGCCCACCTGTCTGTCTTTTCGATAGGTTGTATATCCTTGAATATTTAGCTCCCAACCCTGATCTCCTTGCAGCCATATCTCCGTGATGTCCACCACATCATAACTGCCAATTTCAGTCTGGACCTCAAGCTCATTTACCTTATTTCACATACTGCGTGCATTCAGATACAACACCTTCAGTCCTGTATTTACTGTCCCTCTTCTCATTGCCACCCCTTTAAATGATGTGCTTGAAGTTAGATTCCTAACCCTTTCCAAACACTGTCCTATTTTGTGTTCTGGAGACTTTAATAACCTCTCCTGAGTTCTCCTTTTTTTCATTTTTATCATAAAAGATGGATGCAGCTGCTCTTGATGTCAAGATAGGCCTCAGACTTCTTCAGCAATTCTGCCACAATCCTGTCATAGCCCTGTTTGTTCAGCATTTACCGTTTATCAGTATTAGATTACATGTTCCATATTCTACCCAAGTGTGTAAAATAAAAAATTCATCTTGCAAATCTTTCACTGCCTCTTCCAACTCCATCAATCTCATTTTTGTTTTTTGTTTTTGGCAAAATTGGTCAATATCCACACTTCTGTAATCTGAATTTTGTTTCTCAGGATTGCAATACAAGGAATGGAATGATGCTTTCTTGTGATGAATTTTTCCATCTACTTTAGGAATATAATTATCTGAAGCAACTTGTGCTCAAAGCGATATAGATCAACAAATGAAAACTAATAATGGAAAAATGGTCAAACGCTGAAGGGCCACAGGGAGTTCAGAACCCGCCCAAGGATCTACTAATAATACACTGGAATTTATATTGATTCACTGTGCACAGCCTCATGCTGTGATTGATTTGAGTCAACAAAATGAGGCTGCATAAGTCTGTCATTTAAAGAACATAATAATTAAAAATAGCTATCTTTCTTGAATTTCATATCTTATGACTCCACTATTTGCATGTGCCTTGAGGTTTTACTCAAGTCAGATCACTGCACTTGATAGAACACTGAACAAAGGTTAAGTGGAGCAGAAGGAGATGGTAGCAGAGACACCATGAGCTGCTGAGTGGAGGCCAAGGTCTAATCTTCCCCTGCTGCAATGAGCCAGATTCCTACTTTATAATCAGAAGCCCATGGAGAAAAGGCTGTTAGTTAGCTAAAGCATCTCACTTAGTCTTTTTAGAACATTATGATCAGTCAGAAATTCTGTTGAAATTTAGTGCTGTAGCAATGCAAGAGGTATTCCTAACTTGGAAGTGCAGAGCTCAAAAGTGCGGATGTTTATTATTTCCCAAGTTTAAATCTGTAACTGATATCAACACACAGCATATATCGAAACCAGAAGCACCAAAGCTCACCTGGAATTGGACCTCAGCTTCACTGTATCAACTGAGATGAGCTGTCTCCAAATCACTAGCCTTTTCAGTGATAATATACACTTTCACTATATAACTATAAACAAGATGTGAAGCATTGGGAGAATGTCAGTCAATGTAATCCGATGACAACAGGAGTGATAGTTAAGTGCTGCAGAACAGCATACAGGCAGGATAATACTGCTGGAGAGTTGAGGATCCAAGGACAGCTGGAAGAGCATTGGAATATTCGAGTCTGGAGGAGGAGAAGACATAAAGATATCAGTAGCAAACGGACTGATATAAGAATAGATGTGAGCTATAGGTACAAATTGATGTTCTTTGCAGTGGTGATGATTTGGGCTCAGTAACTCAACTGGTGCCAACTAGGTCATGGAGGGTTTCTCTCCAGGAGGCCTTGACAGTTTTCTCAGTGTAAGTTATCAAACCCATCTCCTAAATTGCCTACTCCACCCCAATGATGCCTCTCCTGTCCAATTCGCTTGTCATACCCACTATAACTTGCCACTACTGGAATAGCTGGAATGGACTCACATCCCTCATGCTGCGTCATTTTTAAAAACTCGCTGTACACCCCGGGAACTCTTGCAGAGACATCCTGGAGCTGAAATGACTGACCTCCAAACACTACAACTATCGTCATTTGTGCCAGGTGTAACACTAATCAGAAAAGAGCTGTTTCTCTGATTCCCAATTATTCCAGTTTTGCTTGGCCTCTACTCATTGAAGCCACACTCGGTTGAATGAAACCTTGATGTCAAGGGCTGTCACTCTCCCCTGACCTCTGGAATTCAGCTCTTTTGTCCATGTTTGAATCAAAGCTGTAATGAAGTCAGGAGCTGAGTGGCCCTGGCAGAACCCAAACTAGGCATCAGTGGGCAGGTTATTGCTGAGCAAGTGCTGCTTGATAGCACTGTTGATGACACCTTCCACCACTTTACGGATGATTGAGAGTACACTGACTGGTCTGGTTAGATTTGCCTTACTTTTTTGGGGAAGTTTCCACATTGTTGGGTAGATGCCAGTGTTTTAGCTGTACTGGAACAGTTTAGCTAGGACCATGGCAATTTCTGGATCACAAGTGCTCAGGGCTATTGTTAGAATGTTGTCAGATCCTTTGGAACAAAATGGCAAGCTGGAGTAACCCACTCTGACTTCTATTGTCAAGAATTGTCAATGCCTAGTTTCCTTACGGCACAGTTTAGAACAGAAAGCTACGCATAATTGTTGTGAAATTTGCAGTAAATTAGGTCAATAACAAGCAATAACACCCTCAATAGGCAACTTGCAATTGCCTAGCAAGAACCTCACGTCAACATCCAGAACTCAGTTAAAAAAGTGCAACAAGTTGATCCCGATGTCAAGAAAGGCCTTGCTGAACGTCTTCTGCAATTCTATCAGATTTCTCACCATAGCCCATGTCATTCAGGCCCCTATATGATTCTGACCATTGGTTTTGATATTTGGAATGTTTAACTGAAAGAAACTGGCAATATTGGAGAAGCAGGCTGGCAGCACAGAGAGACAGCATATGGTCATTTGCAATTCAGAAAAGAAGTAGGCAACTCAGCGTTTTGAGCCTACTCTGCCATTCAGTATTATCATGGCTGATCCAATTGTTTTGCATTCCCATCAGCCCAGACAACCCTTCACCCTCTTGCAAATCAGGAACCAATCCACCCCTGCCTTTAAAGGGTTCAAAGTCTCCACTTCCACCACCTTTTGAGCAAAAGGGTTCCAAAAACATACAACCCTGCATGAGAAAAAATAATTCTCCTCATCTCTTTCTTAAATGGCTGACTCCTTATTTGTTAAAGTGACCCCTAATTAAAGAATGTCCCATAAGAGAAAACATCCTTTCCACATCCTTTCCTACCAAACCTCTCAGGATCTTGTATGTTACAATGTATCACTTCTTATTCTTGTAAACCCCTGGGGACATATGCCCATCCTGTCCGATCTTTCTTCATAAGTCAACCTGCTCATTTCAGGTATTCATCAAGTAAACCTTCCCCAGAATAGTTCTAACATATTTACATCCTTTTTTACATAATGAGTCCAATACAGTAAATAGTACACCTTCTATGCCCCACGTAGCTAAAACATAACCTTCCTACTTTTGTATTCAATTGCCATTGTAATAAATGATATCATTCTATTAGTTTTCCTGATTACTTGCAGTACTCGCACACTAACCTTCTGCAATTCACACACTAGGACACCCAAAACCCTTTGCATCTGGGAGCTCTGCATCTCTCACCACTCAGATAATCTTCCCACCAAAAACAGCTGATTGTTAAAGCTGAGAAAAGGTGGTGAACAGTTAGACCAGGCAGGCATCAGGTCACAAGTGGATGCTGTCCCCTCATCTTCAGGTAATGTTGTTGTGAAAGGGCAGCATGTACACAAGGGAAGGATGAGGCTGGAAAAGATTTATTAAAGGGACAGACCTTCTCAGGAGGCCACAAAATAATGCTGTAATGATATGTGTGTGCATGTGTTTATTCAGGGCGGGCGGTGTGGAGTTTCTGAGTTATTTCTGGGGGTGTTCCTGAGTTATACAGAAAGCAGAAGTATCACAACAACTGAAAAGTAACAACTACCACACACTGAACGAAAAAAAATCTTTACTTTTAGAGCAAATGTTTCAATTACTTCAAAGCATATCTGTCATTGTTAGAATTTTGGAAAACCCAGCGAAGTATAAAACTCCTGTTTAATCAGTTGCTGTGACCGGGCTATCTGTTTCACATATTTGATGCCTGAACTCAGGCAATTGTCATATAGGTCAGCTCCCAGCATGTGATTATTTCAATAGTGGCACTGAAGTTGAAGACAGCATCTAATTGAATAATCTCAAACTTACAATTGCATACAGGCAAACGTATCTGGGTCATCCTACGTAACCACTGTATACTTCATTGACCCATGGTGATTTTCATAAATCACTGTACCTTGGTCTCAGGGAAACCATGGTACCTCCACTGTCAGGCTGAGAAATGGCTACAAGTCACATATTTTCTCATTCACTAGATTTACAATCCTTTCTTGCAGATGGTTACGAAATTAAACAAGGCGCCAGCCAATTTCACACAAGAATGTATTACAGAAAAAAAAGCAATTCTGAAAATTACTACATGGAGTGGATTGGAGGAATGGGCAATTTACAACCTTAAATTCCTACATTTGTGGAGTTAAAATGCATTGGGAATTTCCAAAAAATCACAGAAAATTCTCAAAATTCACAAAATGAAAAGATATTACAGATGCAATTCTTCCACCAAACAGAAATGCAGAATACTACAGAAACATCTGGAACTGGTATGTCATTTTAATAGCAGTCTTCAAATCTGTCAGTCACTTATCGTTCACTATTTAATGTATTGTTCTGAAATCAGTAGTTTTACAGAGTATGACAAATAAAAGGAGAACACAAGAAGCCCTTACTGAAACCTATTTAAAGATTTTAGTTTGCTTCTAAGAAAAGTCTATTTGTTCTTTCAAAAACATTTCTTTTAAAATTTTCACACGAATAAATGTCTACTGTCATGAGCCAGTCATCACCATTTTGCAGTGTAATATTCCCTAAATGCTTTGATATTGAGAGAATAAAAATTACCAGATATTTTATAATTTCATTTTATACATATAGCACATGCAAGTTTTTCCAAATATAATATATGTTGTCTAAGTGTAATATATGTTCAGTAAATGGCAATTGAACAGATAACTCTACTGTATATGCCTTTCAGGCAACTGGAAGCATTCTAAAGAGCAACTGGCACTGTTGTTGACTGTAAAATACATCTCTGTGGAAAACAGAATCACAATTATATCTGCACAAAATGGAACCTCCAGGTTCTATTACGACAGCCCTGAGTACAAAATGAATCAAATATTGTCTTTGCAAGAAACGTCAAATATGAGTCTCTTTCAGAATTACACAATGTAAGGAATAGCTCAAGAGATAAATGCAGTCACAGTATTTTCATCACTTGCATTTAAATGACCAAATGTCTGTACAAATGAGAGGCTCTTAGATTGAATCTAATGCAAATTCACATTTTTAATTATATTAAATCAGGTCTGATTAGGTCTGAATTTTATATTGGTAAGTTAGCATATTCATATCTATGTTCTATAAACTACATCAGTATTTAATTCAGAAATAATGGAAATTCAGAATTAATACCTCAGGCAGTTTCAATTCATGAAAATATATGTCCCATTATATTTTTCAGAAACAAAACTGATTTTCTCCCCTTTCTGATAAGCAATATAGTGGTATGTGGTTGCTTCTGATCAGTGCTACAAGCTGTAAAATGGGCCAGGCTTTAATGTGCCTCATTTTTTTAACTATTCAATTCATCTTGCACTTTCAACGAAGAAGAAAATTGTAGAAATATGATACACATGAGTAAGTTAGAAGAACCTAAATGCACTTCAGCACTTTACAGCCTTCTGGACTCAACGCTGAGTTCAGCAACTTCAATTTTGTCTTTATTTTGTTAGTACCCCCCACCTAAAGTGTGTTTCCTTGTTTTCATGTTATGGCTTTTAGTCAGAGCTGTCTCTTTTCACACCTACTCTGGATCTCTGCTTTGTTGCTTCTTTACAACCTTTGTCCTTCCTTGTCTTGTCTACTCCCTTGTCTTTTGTTTTATGACACCATTGATATATAATCTGCCTCTAACCTTTCCCAGACCTTCTCTTCTGTTCCAGTTGCATAAAACTCATCACATTTCCACCACCTTTCAGTCTGAAGAAGAACCAAGGTTTTAAGATATTAATTATTTTTTCTCTCTCCACAGATGGCATAGCTGATTTTCTCCAGCACTTTACCTTTACTATGGTGATGGAGGTGTCTGGAACATTTGCGACAAAAGTGATTATAAAGACACAAGAATCAGGAGCTGGGATCAGTCATTAGCCTCTCGAGCAGATGCAGCGTTCAATAAGATCATGGCTGACCTGATTACTCCATATTCCTGGTTTCCAACAATAATACGAACATTTGAATTAGGAACAGGAATAGGCGAGTTTGACTATGTAAGGCTACTGCTGATTGGAACACTTGCCCCAATTTTGGCACAAGACCTCAGATTATAGTGAGGAGGACATTGCACCATTGCCTGCGTAGGATGTGCCTTTTACATTTCTAGTGCATAAATTACAGCCATATGGCTCATTCAGTTTTATTCTTACTTGACGTGATTTGATACAACATTGTGGCTTACTTAGCAATTTCAGAGGGAAGCCAAGAATCAACCCCATTGCTGTATGTCTCAAGTAATATGTAGACCAGACTCAGTAAGGAACGTGGACTTCCTTCAGTGGAGGATAATCCAGTAGCTTTATTATCATCCTTTCTGGAACTAGCTTATATTTCCAGATGTGTTAATTAATTGAATTCAAACTTCTCTAGCTGGTATGGTGGGATTTGAACCCATTTCTCCAGAATATTACTGGATTACTAACCCAGTAATGTTGCCACTTTGCTTCCAGCTCCTAGGATCTTAAAACACATTGAGGATGACTGGGTGACCGTCCAGGATATGGTGCATTTTACTGCTCTAATGGCTTTTGGTCCTACCTGTCATAAGCATTAAGGTTGTTTTTATCAAACCAATGAGATAATTTACTGCAGAGGTAATAAACTATTAGAAAAGAAATATTACTTTTACAGTTTACCTCAATAACAAGTCATCACTGTCCAAGCATGACGCCTACTGAAACATTCGCAAGGCTATCCTAAACAAGCTCTGAGAGATGCAAAATGCTTGGTTACATCTGAAAGCTGACAAACTTCAGTCATATTCAGACTGCAAAGAGATTCTACAATGCTCAGATATGCATCCATGGGCCCCGGTCTACTAGTCATCATCTATTCTCAATGATGATAGGTTAACACTGCTCACAGAAAAATACCAAATTCTAGAAAGCCAGGCAGAAACTTTAAGCAAATCCTCAACTTACCTTCATTCATCAATGATGATGTAATCAACACATTGCCGCAGGTTGCCAACATTATTGTCTTGATAAGTTTCCCATGCTGTTAGAAACAAGGAACACACACAAACTCCATTTGAGCAGCAAAGCTTCCGAGGTCACTAATATCCAAGCAGACGTCTACTAGGCTGGAGGTCAATGCCTGGTCAACAGCTTACTGAATTCTTTCAGTCTATGTGGGAGCAAGGAGCCATTCTGTAAGAATAAAAATAACTTCCATTGTCTACCTGCAGCATTTAGAGTACTTTTTTTTCCTTTCTAGTGCGTAGGTTATTGCCTCCGTGCTTCTTATTTGACTTTTCTCTAGTGATGTGATATAACTTTGAGGCTTGCTTACCAATTTCAGGGAGCAGTTAAAGTAGATATCACATGGACAGGAAGCTGCTCAATCTGAGATGACTCTAGGCAAGTACTGAGATCTCCTAGGTCAGAGACACATTTTGTAAGTCAGTGACTGTGCACTAGCAGCTGGTTTGGACCTGGAAATGCAACATAGCATGGATTTGTTCTCTGATGCATGCAACAACTTCAGCTTTAGGATTGACATAAAGAAATCGGACTAATAGCCTGATTTATTAAAGGCCTATCATAGTCCCAAGTTTCAATTCATGGCCAGAGCCTATCAACAGTGGATAAGTTCCTACATCCTGACAATTCCCTCTCTCTTCAGCTGTCGATATTGATGACAAGACATATACAACAATTGCCACAGTAAATGATCCCTTCAGTTATATTCTATGAATTAAGAGCAGTAAGCCTCTACACCAAACTGAAAGTCTAACGCAATATCCTGCCCACACTGTTCTAAGCATGTGAGGCTTTGACTATTTACCAATATCATGCCAAGAAGCTTAACCATTCTGAAGTTTCTGAATATCAGATGGCAGGACAAAATACCAGACACTGAGGTATTTATCAAAGATGGCACAGCAATCAGCCTAACTATTTTGAGGTAGTCACAAATGGGTTGGGCTGGTCACATAGCTTGAGTGCCTAACACTCACTTACTAAATTGTATCTTCTATGGGCAGCTTTTGATTCTGGTATGCGCTCTTATGGTGGTTAAAGGATGAAGGGACACCTGAAAGCTTTTCTTAGGAGTTTTGATGCCAAATTGGAGATCTCGGAGAAGTTCACCCAGGATCACTGTACCTAACACATCCAAATTTTATAAAAGCCTCCTTCAAAAGCAAACACAAATCAGAGGCAAACAGTAAACTCAAGATGAGGAAATTTTGAGTCAGCAACTCATCCAAAACACAGTATTTTGCAGTATCCTGTCCTATTTGCAGCAAAACCTTCTGGTCACAGACCTGTATACCCACCAGAATCCCACCAAACATCCCAGATGAAGAACATGGACTTTTTCCTATTAAAAGATGAAAAAGGGAAAAACAGCAACTAAGAACCCCTCCCCAAAAAAAAATTTTACATGCAGATACAGAGCACCAAGTTGAGTGGAGTCTGCTCAGTGGTTTATATATTTTATTTATAATATTACACCTTCTGTTTCTAGTATCCAGTCTGGAAAGATTTAATAGTTAGCAATAAACATAGTAAATGATAAATTTGTAATATCAAGGAGAGCAAACTAACAATGAAATTCTAATGTTAACTTGGTTCAGTTAATGGATCTCTCACCTTGAAACTTAGAATGATTGTGAATTCAAGCTACACTATCATTAAGCACATAATCTAAGGGCAGAACTATTGGAGGGATCATCTTTCAAATATGATTTTGAACGGAGATTCAACTTATTATTCAGATGAATGTCGAGGTGCCTTGGCAGCATCTGAAGAAAATCAATGAGTTTGCATGGTGTCTTGGACAATATTTCTTGCCAGTTCAACATGTGATCAAATGTTCATGTGCAAGTGGTTACTTGTGGAAACATATGTATGCAATCTGTTTGTGGCTTTTTGTCTTAATTCACTGAGTCAGTTACTCATTCATCATAAACCATTTTGACAAGACCCACTATGTGATTAGGCATTATATAAATGTGTATTACAGAAATACTGAGCACTAAGAAGCTGAATTTTGCAGCTACATTCTTTCAGATTACTGAAGGATGAAGTTTATGCAATCAAACAGGGCTATTGTTCAATCAGATGAGACACCCTACTGATTCAACAGACGGTCATTGTTGTCAGAACAGAACATTTGACCAGATCTTCCAATGTCAATAATTGTGAATGTTGGGGCTTCTAGCACAGTTGTATTTCAGGGTACAACTGGAAGGTCTTTGTGGAAGTCCTGATGCCTACCCAAGCACTATGTTTGCCTGGCAAATTTAAACATCCAATAGCTTGAGTTATTTACAAGAACTGTTCCTTGGACTGTTACTTATTTAATCTCTGGTGTATTCAGGTGAACAGCAGTATAACTCAACACACCACCACCCAACCACCTATCCACCCCCTCATGAAAACTTCCATGATCTTGTAAAATTTTTCTGATTACAGTTACTGATGTTGTCAAAAACAGGCATGTCCTTAGCACTGCACCTTGTTTTCATTCTTCTCATGGATGACTTTGCTGAAGCAGCGCTAGAAAAAATAAAAATCAGGACCCTGCAGTCTTCACAGGCAGCAATGATCGCCCTGGCAACCTTACTGACCAGAAGATCTGGACCATCAGTGTGAGGGATCCCTGCTATTCACCTACACCGTCTTCTTTATGGCTATTTTCAGAAAATATGTCACAAACAAGTTAGAGTGGACTACGTTGCTGCTCCAATATTCGTTTTGCAGTTGAGAAAGGGGAAGAGGAAACCAGATGAAATGGATGCTATGTTGTTCTTTTGAATCCTTTTGTTCCTTTATTCTTTCATGTGATGTTGGATATTGCTGGAAAGGCCCAACGTTTTTTTGAACATTTCTATTTGTCCTTGAACTGAATGGCTTGCTGGGCCATTTCGCAGAGCAGTTAGGAGTCAACTTTATTACTGTATTTCTGGAGTCATATGTAGTCTAGATAGGGCAAGATTTTTACACAAAGGGCATTAGTGTTTTATGAAAATCAATTGTAGCAGCATGGCACCATTACTGAGACTCCTGATTTATTGTCTAAATTTATATTCCACCAACAGTTGTGGTGAGGTTTGGTCCATTCTCGCATGACTTTCAAGTGGGCCTCTAGATTACTTGTCCAGTAGCATTACTGCTATGCCACAAATACCTGTATTGAGCCCATTTGACAGGAACTCAATCCAACACCTTAAACAGTCAGAGTATCTATAAGGTGCACTGTAGCAATTTACCAAAGCTTCTTTAACAGCACGTTCCAAACCCATGAACTCTGCCAACTAGAAGAACAAGGATTGTAAATGAATGGACATCTATTCAAGATCGTCACCAAGACACAAACCATCCTAACTTGGCACTATATCCTTCATGAATGCGAGGTAAAAGTCCGGGAACTACATTCCTAATGTCACTTTGGGTACATCCACACAAAATAGTTCAAGATGGTAGCTCATCAAAATCTTTTCACGGGAAGTTAAGGATGGACAATAAATGCTGGTCTTGTTAAGAATGATTGCATCCAAGACTGTTTTAGTGAAAACCCTTCACATATTGAGAATAGAACATAGAGAAATAAAACAAGAAAAACATGGAATATCTAACCAAATCTAAATAACAAACTCAAATGAAAGATCAAAACAATCATCATCTCCATAAGATGTTACTTTTTTCTCTAGGTGGGATTAGTACCAGACAAACAAGATGTCATTAGGAGAGTGACACGATAGTATTCTTTAAAACAATTTACAAAAGGTAAATAATTACGAGGTTTTCCAACTCATTTTCAAGAAAGTAGTGCCATTTAGGTGATCAGGAATGAATGAGAATGGATTGAGAACAAACGAGATTTTAATATTAATGAAAAATATAATTATTTGGTAATACAGAACTTGAGTATTTCTTAAGAAAGCCAAATTCTATCTACATTGATTATCTTGCTCTCCTCAGGATAATTCACAAGAAATACTATCACTTTTGGTCCTGAGGAGTGTCCAATCTACCTCAGGTGACTACAGGAATGTAAGGTATCTCAAAAGTTTGAGCAACAGATAAAGCCAGCTGTTTCACACTGCAGTAGCAACACAAGTGGTGTTCCCTAATAACAGGAAGCTGCCCTCAAGCCAGAAAATGGTCTGCCTATCACACAAATGAGTAATGTGATACTTGAACTTCAATACCAGTGTGATGCTGGATAGGTAGGCCATCCTACACACAGAATAGGTCCTAAAGACTGGCAGATTGTATCAAACAACATTTCCCTTCAGATGTTCATACTGACCACGCCCAACCAGCTTGTGTTTATAACCTTCGCAACATAGGAGTCCAATATGAGACTTGATTCTGTGATTAGACAGTATTTGCTAAATAATCCAGATTGTGTACTCAAAGCTACATATATTAATACATAGGGTCCTGTTCTTTGCCCTGGTGTCCATAGTAACTCCTTTACCAGAGTCTACTTGGTATGCTGTGACAGCACTCTCCTCCCTTACAGTATAAATGGTGTTTTCCTTATGCTTCTTGCAAACTGTTCTGATGAGTGTGAGACAAAAAGCTTTGTATCTTTTTCCAGCTTTACTCAATGAACAAAATGATAAAATCTGAACATCTGCACATTGGAAGTATTCACCAAAACTACTTTAAAACTAGTTGACTAGTTGCAGACAATCTTTTGAGATAAAACTTTACTACGCTTGTCTTTTCTTAAGATGACATGACCCTTTCTCGTTCATCCTCAGCCCACAAAGAATGGTTTCCATGATAGGTAAACTTTACTGATCCCACCCTGAATGTAATAGCCATGATAAATAAGCACCCTCTAATGGTATTTGTACAAAAATTGCCACTCCATGTAGAATTGAGCAAAGGATATAGATTGGCATTCTGCCGTCTAATTACGTAGGTTAATGTAGGCCATGGTAAACATCAATCAATACTTTGGCACTTTTACAAATGGGACAGTAGCAGCATGGATACAAAATTAGCTGAGGGATCGGAAATAGAACATAATGGTTAATGAGTAATTTTTGGACTGGAAGAAGGTTTGTAGAGGAGTTCTCTGGGGTTGGTATTAGGACCCTTGATTTTCCTGATTTTAGATGTATACATACACATAAATGATCTAGATCATGGTATGTAGGGAACAATTTGAAAGTTTGCGAGCAACTCAAAACTTGGGAGAACTGTAAATTGTGAGGAGAGTGTAGAACTTCAAAAGGACATTAATATGTGTGGGTAGGTGGCAGACGAAGTTCAACATGGAGAAATGTGAGATGATGCATTTTGTACAAAGAATATGGCAAGGTAGTATAAAACAAAGGGTACAAATCTAAAAGGATATTCAGGAGCAGAGTGAAAACTGAGTGTATAAGTGCCTGAGTCATTATAAGTGCCAAGACAGGTATCAAAAGCTATTAATAAAACATGCAGTATCCTAGGTTTCATAAGTAAGGGCACAGAGTACAAGAGCAGTTAACTTATGATGAATTTACATAAGACACTGTTAGACCTCAGCTGGAGTATTATGTACATTTCTGGATGCCACACTATAGGAAGAATGTGAATGCATTGGAAAAAGTGCAGATGTTTATGAGAATATTTCCAGGGATGGGACACTTCAACTATAAAGAAAGATTGGAGATGTTGGTACAGTTTTCCTTAGAAAGAAGAAGGTCAATAAAAGATTTGATAGAAGTTTTCAAAATCATGAGGGGTCTGGCCAGACTGAATAGGCAGAAACTATTCCCATTCATAAACACATAGAGTGCAAAAGGAACAAAGTAAAATGAAAAATTACTTTTTCACACAGTGTGTACTGAGGGCATGGAGTACACTACCTGTAAGTACAATGGAGGCAGGTTCACTGGAACCATTCAAGAAGTTACTAGAGGTTATTTAAATAGAAACAATGTGCAGGTTTACTGGGAATACACACAAGAATGGCACTAAGTTAAAATGGTCAGAGAGCCAGCACAGACATGATGGGTCAATAGACCTCCTTCTGTACTATTAACAATTCCGTAATTGAAAAAGCAAATTCTTTGTTTTACTTTTCCAATTCCCAATCCTGCTGGCATCTGATGTCATTCAGTATGACAGAATAATGTCCCTAAAAGGTTATTTCTACAAAGAAAAGGTTAATTCCTGAAACAAATGCTACCATCTCATCTGGTTTGAAGTTCACTAACCATTTCTCGAGAATCACAGAACTCAATCAGTAAGTTAAAAAACTGAGAAAAAACACAACCATTTAAAACATAAAAGTTCCAGATCAGACAAGATCACTCTGTCCATCAAAAGACGTCCTTCTAGCATAATAACTAAAGGAATTATTTTTGTAGGGGTTAACTGTATTATGAATAATAACCCTAATGCATTTTCCACAATTACTTAAGACTATTTTGAACATTTTAATCAATTGGGTGCATTATATTTCCTGGAATAGAAACATAGAACATAGAACATTACAGCGCAGTACAGGCCCTTCGGCCCTCGATGTTGCGCCGACCTGTGAAACCAATCTGAAGCCCATCTAACCTACACTATTCCATTATCATCCATGTGTTTATCCAATGACCATTTAAATGCCCTTAAAGTTGGCGAGTCTACTACTGTTGCAGGCAGGGCATTCCACGCCCTTACTACTCTCTGAGTAAAGAACCTACCTCTGACATCTGTCCTATATCTATCACCCCTCAGTTTAAAGCTATGTCCCCTCGTGCTAGCCATCACCATCCGAGGAAAAAGGCTCTCACTGTCCACCCTATCTAATCCTCTGATCATCTTGTATGTCTCTATTAAGTCACCTCTTAACCTTCTTCTCTCTAACGAAAACAGCCTCAAGTCCCTCAGCCTTTCCTCATAAGACCTTCCCTCCATACCAGGCAACATCCTGGTAAATCTCCTCTGCACCCTTTCCAATGCTTCCACATCCTTCCTATAATGCAGCGACCAGAACTGTACACAATACTCCAAGTGCGGCCGCACCAGAGTTTTGTACAGCTGCAACATGACCTCATGGCTCCGAAATTCAATCCCTCTACCAATAAAACCTAACACACCGTACGCCTTCTTAACAACCCTATCAACCTGGGTGGCAACTTTCAGTGATCTATGCACATGTTTAAACAAATCTTTAAATTTCGTACTTTTTTTTACATCTCTGCTACTTTTAATCATTTTTGCCCATTAGTAGTGAGAAAACTCACACTTATGAATTACAAATGGATGATTCATACATCAACACCCAGAAAATATACTGAATTCCTCTCTGATCAGATGTACCCCATTTTTACACTATCAGGTGTGTTTTCAAGATCTTTCTTGTCACACATTTCAAATTTTTACAAGGTAAGAAAAATATTCATCCATTTCCTGAATCTTCAAAGTCTTGTTTATTGATTGGGCATAAATAATGTAAGCCTTATTGCAAACATTACTGTTTACACCAACATTATATGCCACACAAATGAATTCATTTCTTGATGATGACCTTTGCTTACACTTTGAAACAGCTCTTACAACTGATTAATTATTATTTTTAAACATTTTTAAAATAAGATTGTACTACAAATTACATTCTACCAAACCAGAATTGATACATTCCAATAAACTACCAACAATAATTTTCAACATTGGGTCAAACTATTAACCTGCAGTTAACTGCCTATTCATTTGCTTGTTTCTCTTGAAGGGTCATAAAAGTATTATGGTTATTATGGTTGAACTCGCATTGTTCAATGACTGGATGAGATGCTTTGGGTTGCATTGAGTAACAGATCTCAAGCCCAGCCCTTACTCATTAAGAATGGCTAGTTCTTCAAGGACATAATAGGTTGCTGTATGTTGCATGCACGCAATTTTACCATTCTCCCTAGCAATATATTATAAAGAATGGGATGGCAATGAACTTAATCAAGTTATTTTTCATTTCTGTTCACAGTTTTTTGATTATGATTAATGTGCTGAAATATGAACAATTATAATGCTCTCTGAAACCTGTAAATGTAAAATATTTGTTAGAATAAAGAAGAAAGCTGATGAAACATTTGAAAAATGGCTGAGTTATTTACATATCTTATTATCCTCTTAGAATCTATGTCCATGTGCCTGCAGTAAAACGAACAGAAATCTCTCTATTGTCTATTTAATAAAATAGGCAATGCACTTTTAGCGTACAGTACTCTGCGGGAGATGTTCCTACCGACATTATATTTAATTTAACTAAACAATCAAAAAATGGTGCCTCTTAACAGAGGCATTTTCTAAATGGAAAGCTGTCATTTTGAATTCTTGTGTGGTAAAGGAAGCGCATTCTGAAGCAAGAATAGAACATTCAGAATAGAACAGTCGATATTCCACTAAACAAAATGGGAAACATGTCAAGCCGTAAACTGCACAACTAACATCAAACACAAAGACAAACTGCTGATAAATTATCCCAGTTGAAGCTGATGGAATGCTTTTAAATTTTTTTTATCTCCAGTTAACGATTTGAATCGCATTCTCTTTGCTTCAGTAAATTATTGAAAACAAGAACCAGGAAGATTTTTTAAACAAAAAAAATGCAAAGCATAGTGTAGCAACCTTGTATACAGAAAGGATATTGTCAATATCTATGTATGACTCATTTTGATATACTGTTGTGTTTTATTGATCGATCCACCTTCTGATTTTTCACGAGCATCTATTTATGTGACTGAGCAAGTGCCTTTCCTCTCGTTGACCTTTGCATCGCTTTGCCAGTTACTCCTGCTCCTTTTTTTTAACAGTATCAATAAACACATGTCTCGCTAACACATACATAAACCTTTAACGACTCTCCTCACAGTGTATCATAAAACAGAAACCGACACCATCTATCATTTACGCGACATTTCAAACGAAACGGCCATACCTTACATCTAATTTCTCAACTCAATCCCTGATCATTATTTTCCCCCTTCTCGGGTGGCGTTGATCATTACGTTATGGCGTGTTTTTTTTCTTTTGTTTTGCAGTTCGGATGTTCCGGGAGGATGATGTGCAGCCCAGGGGCTTGGGTCTATTCCGCCTCCATTGCTGCTTCTGTTAAGCGAGGACCAGAATGTGGCAAAAAGCAGTCTGCTGAATAAACCCACTCTCTCCGTCTGGACCAGAGAACAGCCTTTTCTCCTTGCACGTGGGGAATGACAGGAACTGTTCCTGCTTCCAGCCAGGCTTCTCGTCGAGCTCGTTTTCGTAAGGCTGCATAACCCTGATATAGTCCGCGAATCAATATTAGAGCTCAAATATTAAACTATGAATCAAACCCGCAACTGTAACGTGATGTCAATTTTAAAAAGGGGGAACGTCCTGCTCTGTGTGAGTTTACTGAACGGGCCAATTTACCAATTATATTATTTCTCATAAAAATGCTTCTAATGAAAATCAACAACAGAAGTAGTTGGAGAAACTCAGCAGGGCTGGCAGCATCTGTGGAGAGAAACTTGATCTCTGAGGAAAGGTCACTGGACCCGAAACTTGACTCTGCTTTCTCTGCACATGCTGCCAGATTTACTGAATTTCTGTTTTTGTTTCAAATTTCTCAGCATCTGCAGTTTTTTTTAATTGAAAATCAAGTTCACTTGATGTACGTTAAATTTTAAACGGAATAAACATGACTATATTTCTCACTACGATATTTAAACGCTTCCCTCATTCTTAGGAACAAAAACAAAGTTGCTGGAAAAGCTCAGCAGGTCTGGCAGCATCTGAGGAGGAGAAAACGGAGTTAATGTTTCGGGTCCGGTGACCTCATTCTTAGCTTTGTTTTTGTTTTGTTTATTTTCCATTTGCCCCTGGGAAGAGGCTCACCAAAGTAACATTTCTGCACAGCATAGTGCAATCACCAGGTTCTCAGGCTGTTCAGCACAGACCGAGCTTCAGGCAGCTGGCGCTTTGAGCAAATCTGTGGCCGAGTGCATTGACAGGTTCACTCCGCTTGTCTCGTTGGAATGGTTAAACCTGTAACTCACGAATCTCTTTCCCCTGTACTCCAGTAACCTCGGAGCTAGCACCCAGTGACAGGACGTGGCGTCTGGAAGAAGCTGTGTATCAACTTGTATTCGTATGCACTGGCTCACCCATTCGGAAATACGCAAATGAAACCGAGACGTCATATTATTATCTTTATGTAGTCAAATAACAAATTTCCTGATAATGATTAAGTATCTTTTCTTCGATCAAATTTGCTTAAAATCAAAATACTTTTGACAATTCTTTCACAACTGTTAACAGACGTGCTTGTCTGACATTGGCAAACTTAACCCACAACATTATGTGCATTCAGATTTGAGTTATTCAGTTAATAAGAATGTAAAATTGCGCTTTTTAAAATATATTATAAATTTGAACAATTAAACAGATGCAGAAGACACAGTTTCCACTTTACCAGGCACACCATTATAATGTGCACAACAGCGCAGTCCTCCCATTCCATTCTATTTTCCTATACCCTGAACTTATTTATGACAGAACATGGTTCAGAAATGCAATAGACTCAGTTCTGTTCAGGCTGTTGACAATGATGAATCCCAAAGATCCAAGTTTTACAGCATTGATTGATTTCTGCTCTTATGCCTATTCTTGTTGCAAGCTGTGCACCTCCTACTCACTATTAGTCAGAGACTGGAATATTGTCAGGTGGGTTAGTAAATAGAACCAATAGAACCGGAGATCTGGCTATTTCCTCTATTGTCACAAATGAACATTGATGTATATTTTCAATTTTCTTATTCTTTTTTTCCTAAAATTGCTACCACTTGTGCCATGGGAGCCAGTAGGGCTTTTGTGAGTAATCCAAGTTATCATTTCTTATGCTCACTTGAATTAAAGCTGACAAGTTACTTACCTGAGGAGGATATTATAGCCCTGCTCCTGTTCTTATCCACCATCTCTGCATAGAGACATTTTCCAGCAGGAGTCATTGACTAGCAACCAGGAGAAGATTTATATTTCCACCCTGACAGCCAATTCTGCCACCCCAATGTTGATTCAGTTTGTCTCTATTAGCTTAGTAGTGACAAGGATCAAACTCAACAAGGGCTTCTGAGCCTGGGTTCGTCCACTGCAACTGCTTTTCTTTTTACTTCTTTTCTTTCTTTTTCATCTCTTTTCTCATACTTTTTCTTTTATTTTACTTACCTCTTGTTGAAGAGTGATGGCAGAGGAGGCGAGTTTGGATTCCTGGCAGTGTCTGCGTCCAGCACAGATTCATGGAAGCAGTGGCGGAGGTGGGTTTGGGTCCGGTACAAGACCCAGCATCACTGGCAGTGGCTGCATCGGCAAGGTGGGCCTCAAACAGACTCATTGCAGTGGTGGAGTCGAGTTTGGGCTAGTGCAGTACCCGGTGGCATCGGTGGTGGCTGCATTGCTGAGGTCCAGCAAGGATTCAATATGGCGAGGATGTCCAGCGGTGGCATGGCAAAGGAAACTCGTGCCTGGCCACCAGGCCGATGGTGAACGCTAAACCAGAAGGACTGTAAAGTTGGAGATAGTAGGAACTGCAGATGCTGGAGAATCCGAGACAACAAGGTGCAAGGCTGGATGAACACAGCAGGCCAAGCAGCATCATAGGAGCAGAGAGGCTGACGTTTCGGGCCTAGACCCTTCATCAGAAAAGGGGGAGGGGAAGGGGGTTTTGAAATAAATAGGGAGAGAGTGGGAGGCGGATAGAAGAGGGATGGAGGAGAGGATGGAGGAGGATGGACTGTAAAGTTGAATACTTTTTCCTTATTTCTTTATTTTTCTGCCTTTATATTCTATTACTTGGTTTGTTTTTCTGCATTTTAAGATGGCGCCAGAGAGTGGTGGCACTATACAACACTTCTCACTGTATTTTGTAAAATAATTCAGATGACAATAAATAAATCAAATAAATCATTGGGCAGTAGCTTCACGCATTAGCCACCAGGAAAGCTAGCTATTCTTCTTTTCACATATTTGAATTCTCAATCACAATTCTCCTTTGGGGAGCAGTGAGGTGATCGGATTTCAGGTCTCTGCCAATGATGCTTTGTAGCCATCATTGACCGTGCAGTCCGAAGGCAAAACCTTGGAAATCTGCAAAATAAACCCAGAAAATGCTGGAAATATTCTGCAGCTTTAGCAGCATCTGTGGGGACAGAAGCAAGAGTTAATGATTCAGGTTGTGACCTGTCTTTATAGTCTGATCTAAAATTTTAACATAGGTTGCTACTGCATAGGTGGCTCAACTTCCGATTTATTTTCACTCCTTCCCTCCTTTATTCTCTCCTTTCCAGTTCACCAAGATCATAAGACCATAAGATATAGGTGCAGAAGTAGACCATTCAGCCCATCTAGTCTGCTCTGCCATTCAATGAGATCAAGGCTGATGTGATAGTCTACAACTCCACTTTCCTGCCTTCTCCCCATAACTGTTGATTCTCTACGCGACAAAGGACAACACCTCCCAGTTGCCAACCATTTTAACTCCCTCTCCCACTCCCTGGGTGACGTGTCCATCCTGGGCCTCCTCCAGTGTCACAATAACGCCACTCGCAAACTGGACGAGCAACACCTCATATTCCGCCTCGGGAGCCTACATCCTGATGGCCTAAACATGGAATTCACCTATTTTAAAATCTCCCCTGGCCTCATCCCATGTCCAACCCTTCCTCCCATCCCCACCTCCTTGATCTGACACAACCTGTCCATCTTCTCTCCCACCGACCCACCCCACCCGTCCCACTGACCAATCCCCACCGCTCCCTACCTGCACTTACCTGGCACCATCCCACCTACATTCCCCAGCCCCACCCCTCCTCTCTTTATTTATTTCAGAGCTCTCTTCCCCCTCCCCAAATTCTGAAGAAGGGTCCCGACCTGAAATGTCAGCTTTCCTGCTCCTCTGATGCTGCCTGGCCTGCTGTGTTCCTCCAGCTCCACCCTGTGTTGTTTCTGACTCCATCATCTGCGGTTCTTGCCAACTCTTGATTCTCTTACTGATTATCTCAGCCTGAATATACTGAATGACCCAGCCTCAAAAGCTCTACGGGGTAAAGACTTTCACTGATTCACAATCCTCTAAGGGAAAAAAATTCCTCCTCACCTCAGTCTTAAATGTGCAACAACTTATTCTGAGATTAGGGATTGTAGGAACTGCCGATGCTGGAGTCAGATAACACAGTGTGGAGCTGGAGGAACACAGCAGGCCAGGCAGCATCAGAGGAGCAGGAAAGCTGGCATTTCGGGTCGTGACCCTTCTTCAGAAATGGGGGAGGGGGAAGGGAGCTCTGAAATCAATAGAGAGAGGAGGGGTGGGGCTGGGGAAGGTAGGTGGGATGGCAATAGGTGAGTGCAGGCAGGCAGTGGTGGGAATTGGTCAGTGAGGTGGGAGGAGTGGATAGGTGGGAGAGAAGACGGACATGTTGTGGCAGGTCGAGGAGGCGGGGATGAGATGGAGGGTTGGTCATGGGATGAGGCCGGGAGTGGGGAGAATTTGAAACTAGTGAAGTCTACATTGAGAGCATTGGGTTGTAGGCTCCCAAGGCGGAATATGAGGTGCTGCTCCTCCAGTTTCTGGGTGGCGTCGATGTAACGCTGAAAGAGGCCCAGGATGGACACGTCATCCAGGGACTGGGAGGGGGAATTGAAATGGTTCGCGACTGGAAGGTTTTGTCGTTTGTCATGAACAGAGTGCAGGAGCTCCACAAAACAGTCTCTGAGCCTCCACTTGGTCTCACCGATGTAGAGGAGGCCACATCGGGAGCAATGGATGCAGTAGACCACATTAGCGGATGTGCAGGTGAGCCTCTGTCTGATGTGGAAGGTTTTTTGGGGCCTGGGATGGAGGTGAGGGGGAGGTGTACAGGCAGGTGTAGCACTTCCTGCGGTTGCAGGTAAAGGTGTCGGGCGGTGGTGGGGTTAGTGAGGAATGTGGAGTGGACGAGGGAATCGCGGAGAGGGCTGTCCCTACGGATGGCAGATGGGGTGGGGAGGGAAATGTATCCTTGGTTGTGGGGTCAGATTGCAGGTGGCAGAAGTGGCGGAGAATGATACATTGAATCCAGAGGTTAGTGGGGTGATACGTGAGGACAAGGGGGATTCTGTCTTTGACCGCAACTTGCCCCCTTCAGTGGTCGAAAATGCTCTTGACCACATCTCTTGTGTTTCCCACACCTCTGCCCTCACATTCCCTCCCCAAAACAAAGACCATCTGGTTCAATAATATCTCTCAGGGAAGGAAATCTGTCACCCTCACCTGGTCTGGCCTACATGTGACTCCAGACCCACAACAATGTGGTCAACTCTCAATTGTCTTCTGACGTGGCCTAGTAAGCCATTCGGTTGTATCAATCCCTATGAAATCTTAGCAAAGAAATGAAACTGAATGGACCACCTGCATTGACTAGGCAAATGACAATGACAGAAAAAACCCTGTCAGCCCTGTAATCCTCCTTACTAACATCTGGGGCGAGTGTCAAAATTGGATGGGCTGTCTCAAAGACTAGTCCAGCAATAGCCTTACATAGTTATACTCATTGAGTCATACCTTACAGACAATGCTCCAGACATCATCATCATAATCCCTGGATATGTTTTGTCCCACTGACAGGACAGACTGAGCAGAGTGGGACAGCGGTATACATTCAGGTGGGAGTTGCCCTCGGAGTCCTCAACATTGAGTCTGCACTCCACTAAGTCTCATGGCTTCAGGTTAACCATGGGCAAGGAAACCTCCTGTTGATTATATCATACTGTCCTTGCTCAGGTGATGAATCAGTACTCTGTCATGTTGAACAACAGTTTCAGGAAGCATTGAGGGTGGCAAGGGTGCAAAATGTACTCTGAGTGGGGTATTTCATTGTCCAGAACCAATTGCAGCTTGGCAACAGGACTACGAACCAAGCTAGTCAGGTCCTAAAGGACATAGCTGCTAGACTGGGTCAACTGTAGCTGGCTGCAGATGCATCTGTCCATGACTGTATCAACAACAGTGACCAATGCACAGTCCTGTGGAGACAAAGTCTCATTGAGAATGCCCTCCATTGCGCTGTGTGGCACTATCATTGCGCTAAATGGGGCAGAATTTGAATGTATCTAGCAACTCAAGACTGGGCATCCATAACATGCTGAGGGCCATCAACAGCAGCAGAACTATACTCCAATATAATCTCCAAATTCATGACTCAACCATTACTATCAAGCCAGGGATGAACCCTAGTTCAATGGAGAGTGCTGGAAGACATGCCAGGAGCAGCACCAGGCATACCTAAAAATGAGGTGTCAACCTGCTGAAGATACCTACAGGACTACTTGTGAGCCAAATAGCATAAGCAGCAAGTGATAGACAGAACTAAGTGATCCATAACCAATGGATCAGATCTAAGCTCTGCAGTCACACCGCATCAATCATGGATGGTGTGGACAACTAAACAACTGACTATGGGAGGAGGCTCCACAAATATCCAGCAATAGTACTGAAGACTTGTGTTCCAAAACATGCTGCACCCCTAGCTGTTCCACTACAGCTTTAATACTAGTATTTACCTGACAATGTGGAAAATTGCCTGGGTATATCCTCTGCATGAAAAGCCTGACAAATCCAATCCAACCGAATACCACACTCCATCAGTATACTCTTGATCATCAGGCAAGTGATGGAAGGTGCTATCAACAGTGCTATTTTAAAATTATTTGCACTCTCCCTGTCACCGTATAGATCTCCTGTTTTATTGCCACCAATGGTCTTTGTCAACATACTTTATCACTTGTTGAATGTTAATACATTATCAAGTAAATTAAGTATCCCAATGAGATTGCTGCATGCTAATTTACCATAGTTTACCATATTCAGTATAAGTAATAATTTCACAAAAAGTGTTACTTTTAAATTAAAGACAGGCAGATCAATTCCTCATTTTTAATTTGCCACCTTGCATATTTGTACTGTGTATAAATCGTAACATCTATTAACACCAGTCTTTCTCTATGATTTGGAGATATCTTACTCGTCTTTGGAAAAAAAATCTTCCCTGTTCATTGAATACCATGTCCTTTTGCCAAAAACATCATCTTTCAGTGAATGCTGTGGCTCAGCTGGATAATATTTATTTCCAGAGATAGTAGGAACTGCAGATGCTGGAGAATCCGAGACAACAAGGTGCAGAGCTGGATGAACACAGCTGGCCAAGCAGCATCATAGGAGCAGAAAGGCTGACGTTTCGGGCCTAGACCCTTGATCAGAAAATCTTTATTTATAATAAATATTTATTTCCAGCTGGCTTGATTTTGAGAAAGAACGTCTGACTACAGTATAATGTTTATCAAAACGTTCTGTGGTAATTTATAAACCATTTTTGGTTGCTCAATAATGCTAAGTGCAGCCTATACTGTTTCTAAGAACTTAGATGATATTGCAGTCATTTAAAATTTTTGCCAATGAACCAGACATATAGAAAGACGATTTTAAAATGCAGCAATTTTATCATGAGTCTGATTGTTTAGCCATTCACAGATTGCTTGGCTTAGTTGTAACAGACTGTTACAAGTCAGGATATTATAATTTGATCTTCACTCTAAGCAAACAGTTGATATTCCAGGTTAACAATACTGAAGAAGTACTCTATAATCTGTCAGAAAAAATGTTAAACTGGGGACAAAAGTAAAACGCTATACCAATGAAAGACCAAGAATGTTAGACTTGTAAAAATTGTAAAGATGAAAGACCGTAGAACTATGAGCAAAAATAGATCACTCAGCCCACTAAGTCTGTTCAGCCATTTAATCAAATTATGGTTGATCTATTGATCCTTAACTCCAATTTCCAGCCTTGACCCCTTTCCCCTTGATTCCCTTACTGTTTAAAAATCGTAGCCTTGAAAAAACATAATGGCGTTATCTTTACAGCCCTCAGCAGTAAAGAATACTACAGATTCACTATTCTTTAAGAGAAGAAATTCCTTCTCATCTCTGTCTTAAACAGGCAATCACTTACTCTTGGATTATGTCCTCTGGTCCTAGAATCTCCCACAAGGGAGACAATCTCTCAGCATTTACTGTTTCAAGCCTTCTAAGAATCTTATATGTTTCCATTATGGTTTCTTCTCATTCTTCAAAAATCCAATGAGCAGAACCTAAAGTACTCAACCTGTCCTCATAAGAATATCCCACCATATCTGGGATCAACTTAGTCAACCTAACATTGGAGTAGCTGCATGTGCAGCTTAGAGGGTACATTGCTGTGGATGCTGGAAATCTGAAAGAAACACGAAATGCTACTGGAGAAACTCACAGGCCTGGCAGCATTTGTGGTGAGAGAAAAGAGTTAACATTTCGGGACCAATGTGTTTCTTCTTCGGTCTGAAGAAGATTCTCCATTGATTCTGCCCGATCTGCTGAGTTTCTCCAGCATTCTTTGTGACTATCATACTATTTTACATGTAGTCAAATAAGTGCCTTGTATACTTTTGGCAAGACCTCCCCATTTTTATACTCCATTGCCTTTGAAATAAAGGCCAAAATTCAATTTGCCTTTCCTGTTATCCTCTTGTGAACTTGTACGTTAGGTTTTTCTTGTGATTTGTGCACAATGACTCCCATATCCCTCTGTGCTGCAGTTTTCTGCAGTTTTTATCCACTTAAGTCCTTTAGTTTTACTGCCTCCTTTGGTCTTACTGCCAAAGTACAAAACCTATAATTTTATATTCCACTACCAAGTTTTTGCCCACTCCCAGTCTATATACCTCTGTGGACTGCTTGTATCATGCTCATACCCCTTTTCCCACCTATTTTTGTGTCATCCACAAACTCGATGATAGTACATTCACTTCCATCATCCAATCATTAGTACATATTTGTAAATGATTGTAGCCCAGCACTGATCACAGTGGTATTCCACTAGTCACAAGTTGTCATTCTGAAAATGCCCTCCTTATCCCAACTCCCTGTATTCTATTAGTTAGCTAATCCAGTACCCCCAGTAACATGGGCCATTATCTTATTAAGTAGCCTTAAGAGCAGTATTTTATCAAATATCTTTTTGAAATCTAAATATATTACATTTACTTGTTCCCTTTTGTCTATGCTGCTTGATAGCCCCTCAAAGAATTCTAATAAATTTGTCAGGCATGATTTCCCCATCATGTAGCAATGCTGACTGTGCTTGGTTTTATCATGTATTTCTAATTGCTCTGCTATTGCGTCCTTTCTAATAGACCCCAACAGCTTTCCAATGACTGATGTTAAGTTAACTAGTCTATAATTATCTTTTTTGTCTCCCTTGCTTTTTGGATGTGTGTTACATTGGGTGTTTTCCAACACTTTTGGACATCTCCAGAACCTAAGGATTCCTGGAAGATCACTATCAGTGCATCCATTATCTCTGTACCTTCTCCATTAAAATTTCTAGGATGCAATCATTGAAATCCTGGAGGCTGATCAGTCTTTAGTCCCATTATTTTATCTAGAACCTTTTCTTCAGTGATATTTATTGTATTTATTTGCTCCCTGTCTTTTGCCCCTAAATGTGAAATGCTTTTAGTATCTATACTAATGGAACGTAATTATTGAACTCATCTGCCATTTCCTGGTGTAGAGCTGGATGAACACAGCAGGCCAAGCAGCATCATAGGAGCTCCTATGATGCTGCTTGGCCTG
>NC_063332.1:75089192-75120135 GCF_021869965.1 Rhincodon typus
CTTGTTATCTCAGATTCTCCAGCATCTGCAGTTCCTACTATCTCTGCCATTGCCTGGTTCCCAGTTATTATTACCCCAACCTCAAGATTAGCATAATTGCTTCCAATCTATGTTTCACACTCTTAAAATTCTGAACATACTATGCTCACTGATTCTTAGGAGATCTTGTGCTCTGAGATCGTCTATTAAACCTGCCTCATTACATATTACATATTACCAGGTCCCCAAACTAGGCTGATTCCTGGTTAAATTCATGAAATATTGCTCTAGGAAACTATATGAAATACATTATGAATTTTGCTTTGTGGCTACCTCTTACATTTTGATGTTTCTAAACTACATCAAGTTTAAAGTCACCCATGATTAACAGACTAACTTTTTACATAGCCTCATTGTCTCTTAATTTATTTCCTGTCCTACAGTACAGATATTGTTAGGGGATCAACCAGTGTCTTCTTCCCCTTGTTATTTCTTACCTCCACCCATATGGATGCTACATCTTTCAAGCCAAGATTATTTCTTGCTTTGGTACTTATTCCACCTCATGCTACTACACTTGTTTTCCAGTTGTGTCTTTAAAAAGTTACATACCCCTGAATATTTTAGTTCCTAGCTTTGATTTTCTTGCGACCATGCTTCATATGATCATCTGTATTCACCTCTTTTTGTGCCATTTTTTGATTCATTCATAGGATGTGGGTGACACTGGTGATACCAGTTTATTTTCTGCCTGTCCTTCGTTGCCATTTGAGAAGGTGGTAATGAGCTGCCTTCCTGAACTGCTGCAGTCCATGACCTATAGATAGACTCACAATGCCCTTAGAGAAGCAATTCCAGGAATTTGACCCAGCATCAGTGAATGACTGACAATATATTTCCAAGTCAGGATGGTGAGTGGCTGGAGGGGAACATGCATGTGGTGGTGTTCCCTTGTATCTGCTATCATTGCCCTTCCATGGACATGGTCATGAGTTTAGAAGGTGCTGTCTCAGGATCTTTGGTAAATTTATGCAATGCATTCTGTAGGTATGTACACATTGCAGCGACTGAGTGATGGTGGTAGAGCGAGTGGATCATTGTGGATGTGGTGCTAATCAAGCTGGCTGCTTTGTCCTGGATGGCATCAAGCTTTTTGAGTGTGGTTGGAGATGCACTCATCCAGGCAAATGGGAAGTGTTACATCACACTCCTGATGTATGCCTTGTAGATGGTGGACAGGCTTTGGGGAGTCAGGAGGTGAGTTACTCACTGCAGTTTGTTCCTAGCTTCTCACCTGCTCTTGTAGTCACTGTGCTTATGTGGTGAGTCTAGTTGAGGTCCTGGTCAAGGTAACCTGCTCAATGTTGATTGTGGGGGATTCAGTAATGTTAACATCATTGAATGTCAATTGGTGGTGGTTAGATTGTCTCTTATGGGAGATTATCACTGCCTGGTATTTGTGTGCTGCGAATATTGCATGCCATTTGTCAGCCTGGATATTATCCAAGTCTTGTTGCGTTTGAACACGGAATGCTTCAGTATCTGAGGAATCACAAATTGTGCCGAACATTGTGCAATCATTGGCGAACATCCCCACTTCCGACCTTATGATGGAGGGAAGATCATTGAGAAACAACTGAAGATGTTTGGACCTTGGACACTACACTGAGGATCTCCTGCAGAGATCTCCTGAAAGCTGAGATGACTGACCTCTAACAAACATGACTATCTTGGTATTTGCCAGGTATGATTCCAATCAGTGAAGTGTTTGCCCCCTGATACTCATTGATTCCAGTTGTGCTGGGGCTCGTTGATGCCACACTGAGTCGAATGCAGCCTTGATGTCAAGGGCCGTCACTCTCATCTCATTTCTGGAATTCAGTTCTTTTGCCCATGTTTGAACCAAGGCTGTAATGAGGTCAGGAGTTGAGTGACACTGGAGGAACCCAAACTGGGTGTCACTGGTGCTGCTTGATAGCGCTGTTGATGACACTTTCCATCACTTTACTGATAATCAAGAGTAGACTGATGGGGTGGTAATTGGCCAGGTAGGATTTCTCCTGCTTTTTGTGTGCAGGACATACCTGGGCAATTTTCCACATTGTTGGTAGACACCAAAGGAACAGCTTGGCTAGGGGAGCGGTAGGTTCTGGACCACAAGTGTTCAGTCATATTGCTGGAATCTTGTCAGGGCCCATAGCCTTTGCAGTATACAGTACCTCTAACCATTTCTTGATATCACATAGAGTGAATTGAATTGGCTGAAGACTGGGTAAATTTGATGCTGGGGACCACTGGAGGAGGCCAAGATGGATCATCCACTCAGCATTTCCAGCTGAAGATTGCTGTGAATGCTTCAGCCTTATCTTTTGCACTGATGTGTTGAGCTTTTCTATCACAGAGGATGGAGATATTTGTCGGGTGTCTCTTCCAGTCAGTTGCTTAGTTGTCCACACCATCCATGACTGATGTGGCAGGACTGCAGAGCTTAGATCTGATCTATTGGTTGTGGATTGCTTAGCTCTATCACTTGCTGCTTATACTGTTTGGTTGCAAGTGATCCTGTTTGGTACCTTCACCAGGTTGACACCTCATTTTTTTAAATGTATGCCTGGTGCTGCTCCTGGCATTCCCTCCTGTTCTCTCCCTTTGTGTCAAGTTTCCCCTGAAATGCATCTGTTCTATTCACTTCAATCACACCCTGTGGAAGCATGTTTGAGTATTTTACCACATTTTAGCTCAAGACATTTCTTCTGATTTTATTATTGGCATTTTCGGCTGGCTATTATATATTGATGACCTCTAGTCATGTTTTACAGCACAAAAGTAAATATTCATTCTGAGTCCTCTCTATCAAATCTTTACTTAATTTTAAATACCTCTATTAGATCAGCCTTATGTGTTTATTCAAAATAAAAGACACTCAGATTGTCAGTCCATTTCTGATATGCATATCCATGCATTTCTGGTATCATTTTCATAAATCTTCTCTGTGGCCTTTCTATAATATAGGAGAGGTGGTGGTGCAGTGGCAATGTCATTTTTCTATTAACTCAGTGGCCCAGGTTAATGCTCTGGAGATAAAGTCCTGATTTGTATTTATGGTAACCCTCAATTACAGTGCAATGGCATCACCATACTAGACAGATTTTTGAACAGATCTAGCAGCTCAAAACCAAACATTCCTGAGGCAATGTGGGCCACCAGGAACAGAATTGTATTCAACAACAATCTTAACAATCAACAACAACAACCCAGCATATCCTGCAGTGTACCATTACCATTAAGCTGGGTAGAAAACCTTGTTTCTTTGTGAAAAGCAAGAAGACATTTCAAAAACAGCAACAGACTAGCCTAGAAATGAGGAGTCACTTGGAGAAGCTACAATACAGGACTATTTCCATGTCAAGCAATGGAAGTACCATGTTGACATAAGTGATTCCACAAAAACATCAGATCTAAGTTCTGCAATCCTGCCACATCCAGTCATGAATGGTGGTGGACAATCAAACAACTCATATTTCCATGTCCACAATGATGAGGGAGTACACACCAGTGCAAAAGACAAGGATGAAGCATTTGCAAGCATATTCAGTCAGACATTCTGAGTGGATGATCCCTCTTAATGTGCCTTCTCCTGAGATCCCTAAAATTACTGATGCCACTCTTTGGCCAATCTGATTCACTGTATGTAATATCAAGAAATATTTAGTGGAACAGGATACTACAAAGACAACAGGGCTGAAGTTTTGTGTTCCCGAACCAGCACCATCTCTGGCTAAGATAACAAGGTGTAGAGCTGGATGAACACAGCAGGCCAAGCAGCATCAGAGGAGCAGGAAAGCAGTTCCTACTACCTCTGAAACAATTTTAACCCCACTGTGAAGCCTCTTCTAAGGATGCCTACCTTGAAGAAGTTACCCTCCTCCCTCCGGAAAAACCTCAGTGGATCTCTCTCCCACTGCAACTCACTCGTAATCTCTTTGGCCGTGAAACAAGCTTTCCTGCTCCTCTGATGCTGCTTGGCCTGCTGTGTTCATCCAGCTCTACACCTTATTATCTCAGATTCTCCAGCATCTGCAGTTCCTACCATCTCTGGCTAAGCAGTTCCAATACAGTTGAAACATTCACATCTTACCCAGCAATGTGGAAAATTATTTAGGTATATCCTAATAAAGGACACATCAAACCTGGACTACTTTTGATCATCAGTAAAATTATGGAAGGTGTCATCAACAGTGCTACCAAGCAGCACTTAATGACCAATAACCCAATTACAGATGCTCAATTTAGGTTTCAGGAATCAGGAAGGTATAGCAACCAATTAGGAAAAAAAAAATCAGTTTTTATTATAGGTGAATCGAATTTAAAAGTAGGGGAGTCTTGCTCCAAATGTACAGCAGATTAGAGCAACCACACCAGAGTACAGTGTACTGCTTTGGAGTCCTTTTCAAAGAGTTGTTATTTTTGTATTGGAACCTCCCGTGTCACCCTGGAACCTCTAATCATATCAGCTGATTCTGTGTGGCTGTTAATTTCCTCATTTTGCCCTCTGAATGCATAACAAGGTAGCAATGCATCTCCTGACTCTCTCATCCCCCTCCATCAGAGACAACTTGCACCATAGCACTATGCTTGTAGACCCAGATCTACCAACTCCCACCTAGCCAGATCCAATTCCCAACCATAACTGTGAGTATACCCCCCATCACTCAGTACCATCAGACATACCTCTGCAAATGAGATTCCCACAACAAAGACCACAGCCTAAACATCCATCACCCTGTGACACTGTCTCTTCAATTTTGTACCCAAATGTCTCAGGACAGGACAGAAATTGCTGCATGGTCCACTCTTCTACCCCTGGATATACAATATCCATCAATTCTACCTCTGCTTTCCCATTTGTGCTTTAGCCTGCCCCTCAGCCACAAACATCCTCCTCCACTTTTACTATTTGCACTTTAATCTGCCCACAGACACAGCAACCACCTCCCCTTTCAACTTGGTCCATGGTTACATTGAAACTCAATGTAAACATTATTGTAAATTATACCACCGTAAGTTCAAAGCAGCAAGCACTTATTCTGAAGCCCAGGAAGAAGTGAAAGTCACCAAGTGCACATGTTTATGTGTTTCAGAAGAGATGCATTTCTCAATTTGGTAGAAGTTAATTGGAATCAACAACTGAATTCCAGTGAGATGTGATTCTAATGAAATGCTAATGCCAGTCGATAAGCTTCCTGGCACCCTAAGTTAGAAACAAATACAGAGAACATGGAGCAGGTCTGGTAGCATCTGTGAAGAGAGGAAAAACAGAATTGATGTTTTTAGTCTAGTAGCTGCAGTTGGGAGGTTCAACTCGCTTTTTGAGTTCGGAGATCTTAATTGCAAAACTTTATCCTGCTGGTGAGAATTTGAATTTTGGACTCAATTAATTTTGTTCAGCTGTTCACAATTCTCCTTCTCTCCACCAGGACTGAAAAATTCCACCGAAAGAACTGCGGATGCTGTAAATAAGAAACAAAAACAGAAGTTGCTGGAGTAGCTCAGCAGGTCTGGCAGCATCTGTGGAGAAAAAATCAGAGTTAACGTTTTAGGTCTGGCGACCCTTTCTCAGAACCTCAGAACAGTTCTGAGGAAGGGTCACCGGACCTGAAATTTTAACTGAATTTTTCTTCGGAGATGCTGCCAGATCTGCTGAGCTTTTCCAGCAACTTCTGTTTTTGTTCCTGAAAGATTCCATCTTTTGTTTCTAACTTAGCCAATCCTCTACCTACACCAAGTCTAGTGCATCAATCTTTTATGCTGCATATTATCAAACCCCTTCTGGAAATCTGAATAAATTACATCTACTATTATCTCTTTATCAACTCTGCTGTTGCATCTTCAATGACCTCCAAGATATTGTAGAAGCGTATGCACTATTGCAGTGTAGGTGATATGATCAGATCTCCAAGAATGTTTCAACCTGAATGAGCAAGACTAAAAAAATTCTGCATCTGTAACTGAACCGGTGATAGGAGCTTGGTCTCATCAGGTGCTGACGAATCCGGCACATGCGCAGTGGTGAGTTTGATGGGTAAGGAGAACTACAAATCCCAACATGCTGAGCGGGTGGCGCTGCGCATGTGTATTGGAGATTGCGGCTGGCGACGGGGAGCGGGGCGGACCGGGGGCCGGGCTGGGCCACGGGAACGGCCGGTGCGAGCCGATCTGGCGCCATGGGTAGCCTGACGGTGGCTCGGGCCGCTCGTAGAGCGGTGCTGCTGCCGACCATGTTGACTTTCGGTGTGATCGTGGCATCGGGCGGACTGTTGCTCATGATCCAGAAAGGTATGTTGGCCGAGGTGGACACTCTGAGCGGCCGCTCGTACGGAGCCCGGGGCCCGGCCGGAGCAGGAGCAGGAGCAGGAGCAGATAAAGCCGCTCCTAGTACTGGGGACAAGTGGAAATGGGGCGAAGACCCGGAGTACCAGGTAAGAACGGCATCGGCTCTTAATATGACCAGTGACTGTTAATTACTAGTTACCATTGGTTATAGTAGTTAAACCACTGCTACTGATTTTACCAATGACAAGTTGTGATTGTTACTAGGGTAGAGTCAGTATTAGATCAGTAGAGCTCCACTACAATGTATCGCACTACAAAGCAGAAACAAACTAGCCACTATTGACACGTGTATGAAGAAAGAAATGGGGGGAGTTTATTTTTGTGTGTGGTTCATTCATGGGATGTAGGTGTCACTCTCTGGGCGGCATTTATTGCCCATCCCTAGTTGCCCTTATGAGGGTGGAGGTGAGCTGCCTTCTTGAAACACTGCAGTCCCTGTGTTGTAGGGCTGTGAGGAAGGGAATTCCAGGATTTTAACCCAATAACTCTGAAGAAGCAGTAATATATTTCTAAGTCAGGAAGGTGAGTGGCTAGGAGGAAAATTTACAAATGGTGGTGTTTCCGTGTCTCTACTGCCCTTGTCCTTCTATATGGTAGGGATCATGAGTTTGGAAGATGTTCTTCAAGGAATGTAAGTGATTTCCTGCGGTGCATTTTATTAGCTGGTAATACAATGCTGCTACTGAGCATCGGTAGTAGAGGGAGTGAATGGTTGGTTCCAGTCAAGTTGGCTATTTTGTCCTGGATGGTATTGAGCTTCGTGAGTATTGTTGGAGCATCAATAATCCAGGCAAGTTAAAAGTATTCCATCGCATTACTGCCTTGTATCTTGTCAGTGATTGATTGATTCATTTTGATTTATTGTCACATGTACCTAAGTACAGTGAAAACCTTTGTTTGCAAGCAGCACAGGCAGATCATAGTAACAAAGGACATACCAGTCAAATGGTGAAAAAAAAAAATTTGGACAGAGTCACAGAGACATTGAGATTTTTAGCACTGAAATAGACCATACGTCCAACTCGTCACAAGCCTCCAGTCTGAAAAGCAACCCTCCCATCACCGCCCTCTGTCTTCTACCTTCAAGCCAGTTCTATATCTAAGATGTAAAGCTTGTAAGATGAAGAGCTTATGCCTGTTACCCATGCAGGGTCATTCCCGTGATTCCTACACCGAACGTCATCCCCTTGAGTAAACTGTCTGTTTTGCTTAGTGGAGTCCTGTGTCTGGCATTGGAGTTCCTGATGCTGTTACACACTTGCACACTGACGCATGCACGTAGATACCTTGCGGAATCATGAAATTGCTTCCTGGTCAACAAGCAAGATGGCCTGGCTCCGCTGATAGTGCCTAGACCTTCCTGAAAATCTTCCAGGTATTTATTAAGGAGACAACTTAGCGATTAGAAAATGGCTTTGAGCCAGTCTAGTTGAATCTTTCTCAACCAATTTCGCCCCATCAGGCTTGGGCCCAAGCCTTTTGCAACAATCAATGGTAACTGAATAAGCTGCTTCTCATAACAGACTAGAACCGAACTTGTATCTTTAGTCTCTGAAGGATCTCTGCTTTAGGTTCTCGGTCTAGCCGAGGCCTTATGCAAACTTAAGGGTTGGAATGCAGAGCGAATTTTGTTAAAGATGGGTTCTGTAATCACTAACACGTCCGGTATCAACCTCCATTCGACATGGGTGACGATTTAACCAGATGTTTAATTTACTTGTTCTCATTTGGATATTGCTAAGCAATTTAATTGTTCCAAACCAGATGTAGATGAACTTTCCAGGGTGTGCACACTCATGGATACTGGCCTGTAAGTTCTCTTACTCAATTTAGGTCTAGTGGGACTTTTTTTTTTCTCTGTTGTCTCAAGTCTGCATACTGGTAGTAACTACCAGGACAACAAGGTGCAGGGCTGGATGAACACAGCAGGCCAAGCAGCATCATAGGAGCAGAGAGGCTGACGTTTTGGGCCTAGACCCTTCATCAGAAAAGGGGGAGGGGAAGGGGGTTTTGAAATAAATAGGGAGAGAGTGGGAGGCGGATAGAGGAGAGGATAGGTGGAGAGGAAACAAACAGGTCGAAGAGGCGGGGATGGGGCCAGGAAAGGTGAGTGTAGGTAGGGAGTTAGGAAGGGGATAGGTCAGTCCAGGGAGGACGGACAGGTCAAGGGGGCGGGATGAGGTTGGTCGGTAGGAGATGGAGGTGCGGCTTGAGGTGGGAGGAGGGGATAGGTGGGAGGAAGAACAGGTTAGGGAGGCAGGGACGAGCTGGACTGGTTTTGGGATGCGGTGGGGGGAGGGGAGATTTTGAAACTTGTGAAATCCACATTGATACCATTGGGGTGCAGGGTTCCCAAGCGGAATATGAGTTGCTGTTCCTGCAACCTTCGGGTGGCATCGTTGTGGCACTGCAGGAAGCCCAGGATGGACATGTCGTCTGAGGAATGGGAGGGGGAGTTGAAATGGTTCGCGACTGGGAGGTGCAGTTGTTTGTTGCGAACCGAGCGTAAGTGTTCTGCAAAGCGGTCCCCGAGTCTCCGCTTGGTTTCCCCGATGTAGAGGAAGCCACACCGGGTACAGCGGATGCAGTATACCACATTGGCAGATGTGCAGGTGAACATCTGCTTGATGTGGAAAGTCTTCTTGGGGCCTGGGATGGGGGTGAGGGAGGAGGTATGGGGGCAGGTGTAGCACTTCCTGCGGTTGCAGGGAAAAGTGCCGGGTGTGGTGGAGCTGGAGGGGAGTGTGGAGCGGACAAGGGAGTCACGGAGAGAGTTGTCCCTCCGGAAAGCAGATAAAGGTGGGGAGGGAAAGATGTCTTTGGTGGTGGGGTCGGATTGCAGATGGCGGAAGTGTCGGAGGATGATGCGTTGGATCCGGAGGTTGGTGGGGTGGTACGTGAGGACGAGGGGGATTCTTTTTTGGTTTTTATTGCGTGGACGGGGTGTGAGGGATGAGGTGCGGGAGATGTGGGAGACACGGTTGAGGGCGTTCTCGACCACCGAGGAGGGGAAGTTACGGTCCTTGAAAAACGAGGACAACTGAGATGTACGGGAGTGGAATGCCTCATCCTGGGAGCAGATGCGGTGGAGGCGAAGGAATTGGGAATAGGGGATAGCATTTTTGCAGGAAGGTGGGTGGGAGGAGGAGTATTCTAGGTAGCTGTGGGAGTCGGTGGGCTTGAAATGAATATCGGTTTCGAGGTGGTTGCCCGATATGGAGACACAGAGGTCCAGGAAGGGGAGAGAGGTGTTCGAGATGGTCCAGGTAAATTTAAGGTTGGGGTGGAAGGTGTTAGTGAAGTGTACGAACTGTTCGAGCTCCTCGTGGGAGCACGAGGCGGCACCGATACAGTCATCAATGTAACGGAGGAAGAGGTGGGGTTTAGGGCCGGTGTAGGTACGGAAGAGGGATTGTTCCACGTAACCTACAAAGAGGCAGGCGTAGCTTGGGCCCATGCGGGTACCCATGGCTACCCCCTTTGTCTGTAGGAAGTGGGAGGAATTGAAAGAGAAGTTGTTGAGTGTGAGGACGAGTTCGGCTAAGCGGATGAGGGTGTCAGTGGAGGGGGACTGGTCGGGCCTGCGGGACAGGAAGAAGCGGAGGGCCTTAAGGCCATCTGCATGGGGAATGCAGGTGTAGAGGGACTGGACGTCCATGGTAAAGATGAGGTGTTGGGGACCGGGGAATTGGAAGTTCTGGAGGAGGTGGAGGGCGTGGGTGGTGTCACGGACATAGGTAGGGAGTTCCTGGACCAAGGGGGAGAAAATGGAGTCGAGATAGTTGGAGATCAGTTCGTTGGGGCAGGAGCAGGTGGAGACAATGGGTCGACCAGGGCATTCAGGTTTGTGGATTTTGGGAAGGAGATAGAAGCGGGCAGTGCGAGGTTGGGGAACGATGAGGTTGGAGGCCGTGGGTGGGAGGTCACCTGAGGTGATGAGGTTGTGGATGGTTTGCGAGATGATGGTTTGGTGCTCAGGGGTGGGGTCATGATCAAGGGGGCGGTAGGAGGAGGTGTCGGAGAGTTGGCGTCCGGCCTCGGCGATGTAGAGGTCAGTGCGCCATACTACAACTGCACCTCCCTTGTCCGCGGGTTTTATGGTGAGGTTGGGATTGGAGCGGAGGGAGCGGAGGGCTGCACGTTCTGCGGGGGAGAGGTTGGAGTGGGTGAGAGGGGTGGAGAGGTTGAGGCGATTGATGTCTCGACGGCAGTTGGAGATGAAGAGGTCGAGGGAGGGTAGGAGGCCTTGGGGTGGTGTCCAGGAGGAGGGGGTGTGTTGGAAGCGGGAGAAGGGGTCAGTAGAGGGAGGGTTAGGTTCACGGTTAAAGAAGTAAGCGTGGAGGCGGAGGCGGCGGAAAAACTGCTCTATGTCCAAGCGTGAGCGGTATTCGTTGATCTGTGGGTGGAGGGGGACAAAGGTGAGCCCTTTACTGAGGACTGACCGTTCGTCCTCAGTAAGGGGTAGGTCTGGGGGGATGGTGAAGACTCGGCAGGGCTGGGTGCTGCTGTCTCCTCTGGAGCTGCTGGCTGTGTCGGCGTCGGCTGTGGGCGGAGCTGTGTCGGCGTCGGCTGTGGGCGGAGCGTCGTCGTCGGTGGGCGGAGTTGTGCCGGTGTCGGCGGTGGGCGGAGTTGCGTCCGCGTCGGTGATGGGCGGACCGGCGTCGGAGGTAGGAGGAGCGGGGTAGGCGGCGGCAGTAGCGGTGAGGGTGGTCGCGACTTCAGTGTCGGTGGCAACGGCAGCGATGGTGCTTGCTGTCCCGGAAGTGGGGAACCTGGCGGTGGCAGATGTGACGTCATCTGTGGGTTCTCCGATAGTGGCCTCATGGCCAATGGCGGCGGACCCATTGTGGGGAAGGTCCTGGGTACGGCTGGGGATTTGGGGGGTGGAGGAAGCCCGTTTTGGGTGGTAGGCACCAGTAAGTTTACTGTACTTACGGTTTTTAGTGTCCAATAAAGCTGAGTAGAATTGGGAGTTCAGGTTGTGGATCCTACGTAGAATAAAAAACAGGAGAGGTCCTTTGCAGGTCTGGGAGAGGGAGGCTCTGAGCTGGGGTAGGCTTGATTGTAGTGCCTGGAGATGCCGGCGCATTGCTGCAAGTGTGTGTTTCAGGAGTCGCAGGGAGAAACGCTTCTGAAGGATCTCAACCCCATGAGTGTAGATATTATCACGGTTGGGGCCAAATTGGGAAGGCTTGAATGTGGATTGTAGTCCATTGGGGATGATCTGGTTCCGTAGGCAGGTGCTAAGGAAGGTGATGTGGCTGTAGTACCTGGTTTGCTTCAGGACGTGGTCGAGCAGTTTCAGGGCCGAAGAGATTACGAGAGAGTTGCAGTGGGAGAGAGATCCCTTGAGGTTTGTCCGGAGGGAGGAGGGTAACTTCTTCAGGTTAGGCATCCTTAGAAGAGGTTTCGCAGTGGGGTTAAAATCGAATCAGAGATAGTAGGAACTGCAGATGCTGGAGAATCCGAGACAACAAGGTGCAGGGCTGGATGAAGTAACTACCAGTTGTCTTGCTGGCCCAGATCCTGAAGAAAATTTTAACCATTTGACTGAGGCTTGGCTTTGTTTTGGGGTTTTGCTGTGGGCTGACCTAGAGTCCTTCTGTTCAGGATATGTCTTGAATGAGACTATGCAATTACCTGCACTCAAGTGGTATTCCCCAAACTGTCAGGAGATTTATTCATTGCTTTTCATCTGCCCCAATGCCATTTGTCTTTAAAAGAAAATGACATTCTTTTCACACACTGGGCCCAGTCTTCAGCAGGATCAAATGAGTCAAGCTTCCCAAATAATGGCATGATGCCAGAAATGCTTGCCCCCAACTCAAAGGCGATTGTTGCGAGCAAACTTATTCAGGTACGTGTCTTGACACTGACCCAGCTCCCTTGGAACCGGTTCTCAGAGTGAACAGGATGTCTGGCATCCTTGTTCTTATCTGTCAGCCAGGGCTCCCAGATTGAGGCTGTTAATCTGGTTCAGTCAGGGAACTCGCATTCTGTGTTGATGACCTTGCTAATCTTGTTACAATCACTACATTTCCCTGTTTTCTGTTCTCTATTCTAGCTGAAATATGCTGAACAGCTGTTGACAACCAAGAGTGCAAGTGGTCTTTGATTCACTTCTCCGTTCTGGTTTCCTACCATGAGTCAGTCTGTGAAAGAGGAAAAAAAAAAGCTTTAAATTCAAAATAGTGAACTTGTAAACATTGCATGTGATGAAATCATCTGTATTTTCTAAAGTGAATTGTCCAAATTGTGAAATCCATCTATCATCTTTGCTGATGTTTACTATTGTTTCAAGTCAGTCCAGGAGAAGCTCCTTTTTTTTTTGGAGAATTTGTACTGCAATCAAGCCTTAGCTTATGAATCCTAATTTAAAGACCTGGTGTAGCCTCTCAAGTCATTCTGAATTCCTGCATTGTACATAAAATAAGTAATAAAGAGACTATCATTAATGGAAGTGCCACTAATCTGGCCAGTTGACCTAGGCAGACTTAGGTCAAGAGAACAAGCAAGTGGTTTGCTGTTTTAAAACAAAAATCTCTCTGGCATTTTTCCACAATCGTCTGCTGAGGTATGCAAATCATCAGGAGACCTTGCACAGACACAATTCTTGAATTATTAAGCTGACAAGCACAAGAACAGTGAGGCCCTGTTTGTTGAAGGATTGATGTTGGCCAGTATGCCATCACAACTCCCCTGCTCTTTTAAATAATGCCATGAGTTATTTTATGTCTACCTGAAGGGACCCATTAATGCATTCCCTCAGTACAGAACTGATTTGGCAGCCTGTGTGATGCTCAGAGCTTGAACTTTCTGACTTGAACCCATCTGATTCAGTAATGTCCTTTGGTGGGGGGTGGGCTGGGAATCTGCCATCCTTACATGGTCTGGCCAACGTATGACTCTGGACCCATAGAAGTATGGTTGACTTTTCACTGCCCTCTGGGCAAATTAGGAATGGGCAATAAATATTAGCCTGGCCAGCAAGATCTATGCCCCATAGATGACTATCCTCAGGGATACGATCACTTACAGTGGGAGGGAGGAGAGAGACATCTGTCTCGTTATCCTGAACCAGGAGAAGGCCTTTGGCAGGATATCACACACCTACATAAGGGGACATGCTCTTCAAATGGGCTTTTGGGAGGAAATCCGAAATGGATCTGACTGTTTATACCAACGTCATTAGTGAAGTTTCAATCAACAGTTGGGAATCAGAAAGGTTCCTAATTAGATTTGGAGTCAGACAAGGCTGCCCTCTTTCTTGTCTGCCTTGTTTGTGTGTTGTATAGACTCAGCAAAAGACTCTATCAGGAAGGATGGGAGTCTGAGAGGGGTGACTATTCCATACAGTGGAGGCCTGCCAGGAAAGCCTCCCTATATGTGGATGACATCACCGTTTTCTGGCTCCAATCAGCTGTTCGTGCGCAGTCTCGTGAGCATCTGCGACCATTTCAAACTGGCATTGAGAGCCAAAGTGAATCAAGGCAGGACCGAGGCCGTATTCTTTGGGAGCTGCGCTAACCGATCCTTTATCCTCATCACCATCAGGACAGATTACCTAAAGGTACTGGGAATATGGTTTGGTGGGGCTGGGGCGTGCATGAAATCTTGGGAGGAACATACTGCCAAGTGAGACAGAAACTAGGCAGATGCACCTTTGTGCATGGCTGTGTCAAACTGTAGAGACCATCAGTACACAAACATCAAGTGTCTCTACATACTGAGGTTCTACTTGTCTCCAGTGTTACAAAGTATGGCCTCGTTGCCGTTGACCACTCCAAGTAGTTGGACCTTTCCAAATCACCTGTCCTTCATGGAACAATTTGCAAAGAAAAGCACCTTTGACCATAAGTCCATTATGAAGTGGTCAGCATGTAGCGTCTTCATGACGCTGCGGGGGGAAAAGGAGAGCATTGATCCATCTCAGTCATAGACTGTCAAAGTCATTTGGAAGAATGCCTCATCACCAGAACTTTCCAACAAACACAAGATGCAGCTTGGCTGGTGGTGAGAAGGGCACTGCCTGTCAAATATTTCATGTATGCCCAAACTCACTGTGCCACTGTACCCTGTCCTTGAAGCGGCTGCAGGGGATGGAGACTGTCTACATCTCCTTCTGGAATGTGCCTTTGCAAAAAATGTCTGGAGAGAGGTGCAGTGGTTTTTGTCGAGGTTTGCCCTGAGCTGCTCCGTGATGCAGGAATCTGTGCTCTATGGTCTGTTCCCCAGGACACACCGAGACAAACATTGACTGCACACGGAAGACCGTCATCTGGGTGAAAGAACGCCTTTAGTCTGCTGAAACTTGTTAGTCTTCTGGTGTAAAAAGTTGACCTTGATCAACTGTTGCAGACCTTTAACACGCATTAAGGTAGATAAATCCCCAGGACCTGAAGAAGTATATCCCAAGACTTGGGAGGCTACGGAGGAAATTTCAGGGCCCCAAGCAGAGATATTTGTATCATTGACAGCCATGGGTGAAGTGGCCGAAGATTGAAGGTTGACTAATGTTGTGACGTAATTTAAAAGAGATTGTAGGAAAATGCCTGGGAACTACAGATTGGTGTGCCTAATGCCTTTGGTGGGTAAATTATTAGAGCGGTTTCTAAGAGACAGAATCTGTAGCCATTTGGAGAGGTAAGGACTCTTCTGGGATAGTCAGCATGATGACGTGTGGGAGTTCATGACTGACGAAGTTGGAGTTTTTTTTGAAGGAGTGACTAAGAAAGTAGATGAGGTCAGTGCGATAGATATTGCCTGCATGGACTTTAGCAAGGCCTTTGAAAAGGTACCATATGGTAGGTAGTTAAGTAAGGTTAAATCTCAAGGGGTCCAGGGAGAACTAGCCAATTGAATTCAAAAACAGCTTTTTGGTGGAAGACAGTGGGTGGTGGTGGAGCGTTGTTTTTCAGACTGGAGGCCTATGACCAGTGGTGTGCCACAAGGATTGGTGTTGGGTCCACTGTTATACATCATTTATGTATAAATAATTTGGATGAGAATGTGAGAGGCATGGTGAGTAAGCTTGCACATTACACTAAGGTTGGTGGTATAGCGGACAGTGAAAAAGGTTTATTTCAGAATCCCCTTCCCCTCCCCCATTTCTGAAGAAGGGTCTAGACCCGAAACGTCAGCCTTCCTGCTTCTCTGAAGCTGCTTGGCCTGCTGTGTTCATCCAGCTTTACACCTTGTTATCTCAGTGAAAAAGGTTATCTGGGAATACAGTAAAATCTTGATCAACTCGGCCAGTGGGTTGAGGAATGGCAGATGGAGTTTAATTTTGATAAATGCAACGTGTTGTATTTTGGTGAGTCAAACCAGGGCAGGACTTAAACAGTCAATGATAGGGCCCTGGGGAGTGTTATAGAACAAAGAGATCTATGGGTACAGGTTCATAGCTCCCTGAAGGTGGAGTCACAGGTAGACAGTGGGGTGAGGAAGGCTGTCGGCATGCTAGCTTCGTTGGCCTTAGTATAGGAGTTGGGGTGTCTTGTTACAGATGTACAAGACGTTGGTGAGGCCACATTTGGAGTACTGCATGCTGTTCTGGTTGCCCTACTGTAAATAGGATATTATTACACTAGAAAGAGTGCAGAAAAGATTTACTAAGATGCTACCTGGACTGAAAGGCTTGAGGTATAAGGAGGGGTTGGATAGGCTAGGACTTTTTTCCCAGAAGCGTAGGAGACTGAGGTGTGACCTTACAGAGGTCTATAAAATCATGAGAGTCATAGATAAAGTAGATAGCCAACAGCTTTTCCCCATGGTAGGGGAGTCTAAAACTAGAGGGCATAGGTTTAAGGTGAGAGGGGAGAGATACAAAAGGGTCAGGAGGGGCAATTTTTTTCATGCAGAGGGTGGTGAGTGTCTGGAATGGGCTGCCAGACGTGGTGCTGGAAGCGAGCACAATTTCATTATTTAAGAAACATTTAGATAACTACATGGATGGGCTAGGCAACGAGTGATATGGACCAAATGCAGGCAAATGGGACTATGTGGCAAGTCCCAGGCCAGGCCAGTGTGGGGAGATGAGTGGAGTGGAGACCAGAGCGGGGGCAGTGGTGAGTCCCTTGGGGACTGCAAGTGAACCCTCCAGGATTGATGCCCAGCATCTCCTATACACTTGGCCTGGAGGTCTGAAAGCTGGCATGGACTTTGTTAAAAGACTACAGTGTGAATACATTTTAAAAGAAAGCTTCTTTATCCTTTATTCTTATGCTGAGCTTTTATTTATGATTCTCTAGTCTGTAACAAATACTAAAGTATCCTGTACCTAAGTTGGCACCAAGAGGCGACATTACAAACTTTTCACTGCACTCATTCAAGTGCACTGACAATAAAGGCTAGTTCTAATTCTAGGTTAATTGTGAAAACTGGGCTGCATGGGCAAATTGGGCTGACGGGCCTGTTTCCATGCCGTAAACCTCTATGACTGGCACATTCCAAGGTCCAAGACTATGTGCTGAGGAATGCAGTAAAGCTTGGGGCAACTGCCACCAACACAGTGGAGAAAGACCACTGTTTAAGGCCTTTCTGCCAAAGTATAACGAGGGTCTTTTCAGTTGTCAGACCCTCTTGTTGCATAAATGTATGTAAACAGTGTACTGTATGGTAAGAAATACTTTGGTTCTTACAGCTACAGGGAATGTGAATTTCCTGGTTTGTTTTTTTTTCCACACAAAGACTGTACAGAACTGCTTTAGTACCTGTGAATGTACATAAAGATCACTTTTATGAATCAAGTATATTTTTGCAATAAAAATGAATTTTAAAAAGTGAGACATGTACCCCTGAGTCAAGGCTGAGTCCTTGAGTAGTTGAAGAAGCAGCAAAAATTTTCATACTCTGGTAACTTTTTTTTTGTTTTAGCATTTGTCTAGGAAAGTTACCGATGTGTACAGAGGTTTGTATGTTCTTTCTTCCTAATTACGTTCATGTTTTCCACCTCTTTTTCCAGATTATTCAAGACATTCGGAATAGGACCATTCAGAGTGTATGCAAACATAAAACAATGCCACATAATATTTTTGATTTAACATCATCTCAGCGACGGAACTTACTGAAACACATCCTGGTCAATGATAAATACAGGTTCTTGTATTGTTATGTGCCCAAAGTTGCATGTTCTAACTGGAAACGTGTTATTAAAGTTCTGAGCGGTGTGCTGGATAACGTGCATGTCCAGATAAAAATGGATCACAAAAATGACTTGGTCTTCCTTGGAGACTTAAAAAACAGTGAAATTAAATACAGATTGAAACATTATTATAAGTTTCTGTTTGTTCGAGACCCAATGGAACGATTGTTGTCAGCTTATAAAAACAAATTTGGGGAAATTGAGGCATACCAGCGGAGATATGGAATGGAGATAGTGAGAAGGTATAGAAAAAATGTGGGACAATCCAGGGGAGATGATGTTACTTTTACAGAATTTCTTCAGTACTTGGTGGATGAAGATGTAGAATCAATGAATGAACACTGGATGCCAGTTTACAATCTATGCCAGCCATGTGCTGTGACATATGACTACATTGGTTCTTATGAACGATTGCAAAGTGATGCACACCATGTACTTCGAAATGTTGGGGCCCCGCTTCATGTTGAGTTTCCTCCAAGGCAAGCATGGTATAAACCCATCACTAAAGAGACCTTGCACTACTACTTGTGTAAAGTGCCACAAGAACTTCTCAATGAACTTTTGCCAAAGTATATTCTAGACTTTTCACTCTATGCTTACCCTCTCCCAAATGTTACAAGTGAATATTGCAGACATTGAAGGGCTTTGCTGTCCATGCTGTGTTGGTGGGAATTTTTTTCTATTTATATTCTAAACAGTAAATATGGAGTTATTAGTATTACACCAAGGTTATAACATTATTTTTGTGATGTCATTATATACCTGTACAGCACTGGGTTTGTTACCTTCCTAAGGTGGTAATGATTTCTTGCCTTTAACCCCTCCCTAATCTTAAGTTTAGCCATCATTGGTTAGTTTTGAGAAGTGAACATTGAATTAGTTAATTATTGACCAGGACCAGTATTATTGGCATTAATTGCTTTTTTTATCTTCAGGAAGCCCAGAGAAACATTATTTTAACTTATTATAATTGTACTTTCCCTGTATAAGAACACTGTCATTTGACTTTTATCTGGTTGGTTTCCTCTTTTTGTTATCTTTTGCTCTTCAACTACATTTCCATCTATGTTTTCATCAGAAGAATATTCTGCAGTTTCTTGACCATTTATTAATGATTGCCATTGGGGTAGTTCTTAGTATAATTTAATGATGTTTATTATCCAATCCCACCCAGTGTAGAAGTAAATCTGGGCAGAATAGCAACACAGTGAATGTTGCTAGAGTGTGAACATATTTTTCCAGATTCAGATCATTTGCTGCCTTTAAATCTCATTTTCTTTTTTAAGAAAAAGAGCAGGTCTCATCTTGAATCATTGGTAATTCTAGCCTCCCCCAGTTTTTAATTCCGCCACAATAACAAAAGCCTTAACAATGCAATGGAGAATTAGCTATCTTTGACCATGTATGTGTATTTGATTTGAAACTTATTTTTGTAAATGTGCACTCGGTTCTGAGATGCTCTTTGCTTATTCTACCCCCTATAATGAAGAGATTGAGTGGAGCAGAATTTGCTTTTTTTTAATGGGCTTCTATAGGTTGGTGTGGAAGATCATTTGTATTTATATATTCCAAAAGCTGATATCAGTTGAGTGGAATACAAGATATTGGGAGCAAGTTGGGCTGATAGTAGTTCATTTTTTAAATGGGTATATTTTTTATGAAGATATTACAAATCAAATAAAACATTACTACTTAAAATGAGTTTGATTCCTTTTTTATTTGCTAAAAGTGACTGGTGTGAGTTGCTATTTGTTACATTTCTTCAATGCCTGTTTTAAAATGTCTCTGTCACCAATGATCTGGATGTGTTTGTGTACTCATTACAGATATTATATGTAACGCTTTCAGAGTACAGGCTAGGGGAGTTGACGAACTGAATGGTGGCAATTTTCACATTTAGTTATGGAGCCTGAAAGTGCTGGTGTTCATTTTCACAATGACAGGATTGAAAAGTAGAGAAGTTAAATCTAAGAATTTTGATTAGACCACAGTCAGAGTATTGTGAAAAGTTCTGGTCTTTTTAGAGAAAGAAAAGACGTGGAGGCAATGGAGAAAGATGTAAGTAAGCTTTGTGCGTAACCATTGATAATTTTCAGAATGAGCCTTATTAAAGAAGCTGGATTGAAAACATTTTACCATGTCTTGGAAATTTAGTCAGAAGTTTAATGAGTGTTCTGGCTTATCCCCTGTTTACAGAATGTCAATAACCTTGGAGAAAAGACAAGCAAACCTCTTAGGGAGAGGAGGTGAAACGTATGACTGTTAATTGCTGGATGACCTGTAAAGAAAACTGTGGGGGTGGGTCCATGTTTGTGGTTGCCTTGCAACTCTTGGACTTGGGTTGCTGAAAACACAAAAGTAAGTGGAAGATAGGTTAGGTACAAAAGTAATCTCTCTCCTCAGTTTTCAAATAAAAGTTATGACTACTATATAAACCATGAAAAGTAGGACTGTGGCTACTTTCCAAAGACTCCGATCCAGCTTGGTTTTAATCTGAATTGAAGATGTTTCATCACTCTACCACTTTCTGTCATGGCTGATGTATTTCTCAGCCCCATTCTCCCTGCCTTCTCCCCATAACTCTTGATCTCAGTACCAATCAAGAATCTATCTATCTCTGTCTTGAAGACACTCAATGACTTGTCCTCCACAGGCTTCTGTGGCATTGAGCCCCACGTTTTCACCACCCTCTGGCTGAAGAAATCCCTCCTCATCTCACTTCTAAAGGGTCGTCGCTTCATTTTGAGGTTGCCCCCTCCGATCTTAGTCTCTCTTATAGTAGAAGCATCTCTATTCATGCCTCTCAGTACTCTATCCCCTCGTCCTTCTAAACTCCATTTACAGACCCAGGGTCCTCAACTGCTCCTCGTATGTCAAGCCCTTCATCCCTGGGATCATTCTTGTAAGCCTCCTCTGGAACCCCCTTCAATGCCAGCACATCCATCCTTAGATATGGGGTCCAAAACTACTTACAACGCAGGCTGACTGGAGTTTTATACAGCTTCAGCATTACATTTCTGCTCTTGTATTCTATTCCTCTCAAATAAATGCTAACATTACATTTTTCTTAAATGCCAATTGAACCTGCATGTTAACCTTAAGAATATCCTGAACCAGGACTCCCAAGTCCTTTGTGCTTCAGATTTCCAAAGCCTTTCTCCATTTTGAAAATAGTTCATGTCTCTGTTCTTCCTTCTAACGGGCATAACCTCACACTTTCCTAAATTGTATTCCATCTGCCACTTCTTTGCTGATTCTCCTACCCTGTCTAAGTCCTCGTACAACCTCCTCGTTTCCTCAACACTACCTGTCCCTGCACCTATCTTTTGTGTTTACTACAAACATAACAACAATGTCATCGATTCTTTTGTACAGATTGTTAATGTATCACATGAATAGTTGTAGTCCCAACACTGATCCTTGTGCAACTCCATTAATCATCAGCTGCCATTACGAAAACGATGCCTTTATCCCCACTCTCTGCCTTCTGCCAGATAGCCAATCCTCCACTCATGCCAGTACCTTGCCCCTAACACCGTTGGATCTTAATTAGCAGCCTCCTGTGCAGCACCTTGTCAAAGGCCTTCTGGAAATCCAAACAAATTACATCCTTGGACTCTCTATCAAATGTGCTGCTTAATTCCTCAAAGAATTCTAATAGATTTGTCATAAACTCCCCTTGATGTAGCCATGCTGACTCAATCCTATTTAATCATGCACTTCTAAGTACTCCACAATCTTATCTTCGATGAGACTTTTGAGTCCATTATTAATGACCAAGCTCAGGCTAACTGGCCTACAATTTACCATCTTCTGCCTCCTTCCCTGTTAAACAGGGGTGTTACATCAGCCATTTTCCACTACTCTGGGACCCTCCTTTACTCCAGTAATTCCTGAACGATCACCACCAATGCCTCCCAATCTCTTCAGATATCTCCTTCAGGACTCTGTGAGGTATAGTCTATCTGGTCCAGGTGATATATCTACTTTTGGACCTTTCAGCTTCCCGAGCATCTTCTCCTTCGTGATGGCCACTACACTCCCCTTGCTCCCTGACACTCTCTTGAAGTTCTGTTGTGTTCCAACATGAAGAATGATGGAAAGTACCTGTTCAGTTCCTCTGCCATTTCTTTGTTCCCCAATACTTCTCCAGCCTCATTTTACAGCTGTCCAATATCAACTCTTGCCTCTCTCATACCTTTTTTATATATCTTAAAAAAAACTCTTGCAGTCTTCCCAACGAGGAATGCTGTTTTAAAGTTAATTGAAACCTTAAGTTCAGTTATACAAGTCTGAACAATTCACAACAATCATTAATTCTATTATAGGGCTGGAACATAAACTCTTATACGTTTATATTAGACATGTTTTTTGTAAAGTGATTTATGTTAATGATGAATTTAAAACCTTATACTTTTAGTTAGAACTTGCAAACATAAGTGGCTGCAAATAATGTATTTAAGTAAAGAATAAGGCAAAATCATGGAATCCCTCTAGTGTGCAAGTAAGCCGTTCAGCCTATCAAGTCCACATCGACCTTTTGAAGAGATCCCATCCACATCCACCCCATCCCTGTAACCCTGCATTTCCCATGGCTAATCTACCTAGTCTGCACATCCCTGGACACTATGGGCAATTAGTGTTGCCAATCCATCCTAACCTGCACCTCTTTGGACTGTGGGAGGAAATCAGAGCATCTAGAGGAAACCCACACAGACACTGGGAGAATGTGCAAACTCCACACGGACAGTTGCCCGAGAATGCAATCAAATCCGGGCTCCTGTTGCTGTGAGGCAGTAGTGCTAACCAAAGAGCGACTATGCTGCCCTGAAATTTAAGAACAAATATGCCAAGATGTGTTCAAAATCAGATTAAGGCAAAAGATTGAGCAGAATGTTCTTTTATTATCAAGATGAATTACACACAAAACTAAAGATTGTTTAAATTGAATTAAAGAATATATCAGCCAATCAAATGACAAGCCTCCTTTAACATGTGGAAAGGTGCAAGATTTTGGGGTGTACTATAACATTAAGATGAAGTCTATTATAATTCTAGACATTTTCTAATCAACCTGTTCAGTGATGTTTTTAAATACTTTTGGAGCACATGAGACTTGAACCCAGGTCTCCTGATGAAGAAGTAGAAAAGGACTCTAGTGGTGCGGTGGTAGTATCTCTACCTCTGAACTTGTGTTCAATTCCCAGCTATTACAGAGGTATGTAATAGCATCTCTGAACAGGCGAATATTTCCAGAAGTAGGGACGTCAGTTACAATTATAGACTGGCTCTCAAAAGGCAATCCAGAAGTTTACTAGTGTTGATTAATTACAAGACACATTTTAGACAAATATATATTCACAAGTGTTACAGAATTTATAATGTTTAATATATTGAGGTTGGTTGGCTCGCGGAGCTGGTTTCTTGTTTCGCAGACGTTTCGTTACTATGCTGGGCAACATCCTCAGTGCAGCTCCGATGAAGCGTCGGTGTGTTTTCCTACCTAGTTTTTAACGGGTCCGTTGAGATGGATTGCCTCACTTCTGGTTTTCCTTCGTGGTGGAATGTATAACGAGGTCGAGTTCAATGTGTTTATTAATAGCATGCTTCGTGGAGTGCCATGCTTTTGGGAATTCTCGTGCCTGTCTCTGCCTAGCCTGTCCAGGATCTTGGTGTTGTCCCAGTCGAAGTGGTGGTTCTCCTTGTCCATGTGGATTGAGATGAGTGAGTATTGGTCGTGTCTTTTTGTAGCCCGTTGGTGTTCATGTACTCTTGTCGTTAGTTTCCTTCCTGTTTTTCTGATGTAGTGTTTCTCGCAGACTCTGCAGGGGATCTTGTAGATGACATTGGTCCTGTCCATGGCGAGAAGTGGGTCTTTAGTTTGGGTGAGCAGTTGTCGTAGGATTGACGTGGGCTTGTGAGCCACTCTGATGCCCAGCGGTCATAGGAGTTTTGTGAGTTCCGACATGTTCCTAATATAGGGTAGTGTGATGTGTGTTGGGGCGTGTAGTATCTTTCTGATGCTGTTTGTGTAGGCATCTTCTGACCCAGTTCTTTGGTTATCCATTATCCTTGAAAACCTGGAAGAGGTATTCTTCTTCCTCTTGGCGTAGTTCCGTGTTGCTGCAGTGTGTTGTTGCCCTTTTAAATAGTGTTCGCACGCAGCTTCGTGTGTGTGTGCTGGGATGGTTGCTGTTCAAGTTCAGTACCTGGTCTGTGTGTGTGGCTTTTCGGTGTACTTTTGTTTGCAATTCCCCACTTTGTCTTGCACTCTACCATGACGTCTAAGAATGGGAGCTGTTTGTTCTTCTCCTCCTGTCTGGTTAATTTTATTCCGGTGAGGGTGTTGTTTATAAGTTAGTGTGTCTCCTCTAATTTGGTCCGTTTAATGATGACAAAGGTGTCGTCTATGTAGCTTATCCACAGTTTTGGTTGGATTTGCGGAAGGGCAGTCCTTTCTACTCTTTGCATATCTGCTTCTGCTATGAGTCCAGGGATAGGTGATCCCATGGTCCCGTTGATTTGCTCGTATGTTTGGCTGTTGAGTGAAGTGGGTGGTGAGGCATAGGTCCAATAGTTTGAGCATGTTGTCCTTGGAGATGGTTTCACTGGGGTCGTGCTCTTGTTCCAGTAGTGTTGTCATTGTTTCCCTTGCTAGTGGTATGTCTATTGATGTGAATAGGGCAGTGATATCAAACGATATCATGGTCTCTTTGTCCTCTATTTTTGTCTTTGATGGAATTGAGGAATTCTTGGATTGAGTGGGGTGACTTGTTGACTAGGTGCCTGAGTCTCTTTTGTAGTTCTTTGGCTAATCTGTGTGATGGAGTGCCTGGTAGGGAGACTATGGGTCTACACGCCCCGACACACATATCACACTACCTTACATCAGGAACACGTTAGAACTCACCACAAGAGTCCTACAACCGCATCAGAGTGGCACACAAGTCCACGTCAACCCTACGACAACTGCTCACTCAAACTAAAGACCCACTCCCTGCCATGGACAGGATCAATGTCATCTACAAGATTCCCTGCAGAGACTGCGAGGAACACTACATTGGACAAACAGGAAGGAAACTAACAACAAAAGTACATGAACACCAACTGGCTACAAAAAGACACAACCAATACTCACTCATCTCAATCCACATGGACAAGGAGAACCACCGCTTCGACTGGGACAACACCAAGATCCTGGGACAGGCTAGGCAGAGACAGGCATGAGAATTCCTAGAAGCATGGCACTCCACAAAGCATGCTATTAATAAACACATTGAACTCGACCCCATATACATTCCACTACGAAGGAAAACTGGAAGTGAGGCAATCCATCTCAATGGACCCCAGAGTTTAAAAACCAGGCGGCAAGACACACCAACGCTTCATCGGAGCTGCACTGAGGATATTACCCAGCATGGTAACGAAACGTCTGCAAAACAAGAAACCAGCTTGTCGAGCCAACCAACCTCAACACCCAATCTACTCCAAAACCTTTAATGTTTAATATAATATCCCTGATAATTCTTAAGGCTGTTAGGAGCTGCTATAATTATATTTGCACCATAAAAAAAACAAACACCAAAAGATCAATTTGGCAAGGTCAACTGAATTAGTACGGTTTTAAATGGGGTCAGACATGTCCAAGTCATGCAAGCAAAAAATCCATATGGCTTTACCTTTTTTGAAGAAAGGAAACAGCTTCTGTAAATCCCAAGCCCTTGTATTTCCGATTGTTCTCCCCAGTCCCCACCCCCGCCCCCAAATTATCCTGCTTCTGCAGTCTAAGCTGAAAAAGTAGTTTGGGTGTTTAAAGTTCCAATTAACAGCATTCAAACTCAACGCAAACTCACTGGTCTGAATTCATTAAGGTTGCTCATTTTTTTAAAAAAAGAATTTTATTAGAATTGCAATTTTGGTTAGATATTTCAACTTGAATTTCATTCAACATTTGTTTTGATTACTTATTTAATCAGATTTCAGGGAAACATAAGCCATTGGTCTCTGTCAAAGGGACTTTTTCAAATAGCTCAAGGAAAAGTGAATTTTCATGCACACAAAAAATTAATATAAGACAAAATAATATTAAAATCTATTAACTCAGTGCAAAAAGTGCAGTTCACAGACCACAGGTGTGACCAAACAATTCTTTGAGTGTTCACTTCTGGAAGTATCAAAGTGACAAAACCTACAGTGAAAGCAGCACTTTCCTGAGTGCTCTCTGATCAAAAAGCACAATTGTTTCTTCATCACTAACATTCATTCTATCATAATGTATTCAATAAAACAGACACTGGATACTGGCTTGCAGACACAACATCAAACAGGGCATATATAAACATAAACACACTATTGTCTTTAACTTCAAAATTTATATTTATTAACTTCTCTGTGTACACAAACGTAACTACAGCTGTAACCTATTCAATTTAAGCACACAGCTTTTAGCTCTTATTGCTGATCCGTACTCTGAATATACATGAAAAATTCTCAAACAGAACTCTCGATTAGAATTCAAACTTTTTAGCTTTTCCTGGAATGTTAAAATATTAAACTTTCTTTTCCACATCAGTCTGTCCTTGGTAAATACAACTACTTCTGCAATGGAAAGTATGTTGCAATTCTCTAAACAATTCCCTGAAAGGGTATTACTATCATGTCTTAACTTGAAATAACTCTCAAAGGCATTTGTTTTCATTATGCAAAATTCTGTGCACTTTTGAGAGAATCCGCTTCCTTCTATCTCCTCATTCATTCTTTAACATGTCAATCACTTTTTAAGATACTCCCTTTTAAACCAGCTTGTCCCTCTTAGCCTACCAAATCCATAGATCTTTTCTAAATAAGGTGGCATCAGTAACAAAGAATGTATTTGCTTAGAGTATGAAGTGTCATCATTTAATGATTTACTATCCCAAATGTCTTCAAAATTGATCAATCTAAAAAGAGCAAAACAACAAAACTAATGCAGAAACTAATGTCGCAGCATCCGCAGGCCTGTTACATACTTTAATTTAGAAATCTAAACCACTTTAAAACATAATTGTGTCTTTAACTCAAAGCCTTTCATCTTAGAGCATTCTCACATTCATTAGCCTAAGTCTACATTAACTTGAACCATAAAACATTAAATCAATGACCTTACTTTCTTACACAGTGTTTTACAACTAAAGCCAATTTATTAACTATAATTTAAAATACAATATAATAAACTCAATTAACTTAAATTTATCAATTATTAAAAATTAACTGAATGCCACAGAGGGAAGATCTTGAACCTTTGCTGAAAAATAAAAATCCATATCCAGAGACCAAGACAGCTACAGTCAGAAGGGGATACATTTTCATGAAACTTAAGTTTATTGGATTCTATAGGTATACTTCTCCCTCTTTTTGGAGTTATCCTGTTAGAATTAATCTAGTGTAAAAAAAAGACAATGAATTATAGATACCAACTCTGTATGAAAACTTTAATCTTACTTTAAATAAAATTTATTTGAATCTACTTTCATAATATTCTTGTCTACTTTTTGGACTAAATGTCTTATTTGGACCTTTAGAATTAGAAGTAATTTCTGATCAAATTGTGTAATTCCATTGGACATCCAGACAGAAATGATGAAAGAAGTTGCAAAAGAGATTAATGATGGTGATTCTAAAACTCAGAAGTTATTCCAGTCCAGAATGGCTACGCATGATGGCAGTCTTTTCTATAGCAAAAAAAAACTGGTGTAGGTGACTTGAGAAATTTTAGAAAATGGAAGGGAACGTTGTTTCTGTACTCAGTTTCTTTGATTCCGAGAACAATGATTTAGAATAATTCCATGTACAAACGTTCCCTCCAGAGTCTTATCTAGGAAGAATGAATTTGGGAAAATGAATTAAATTTCGATTTCAATCAACATCCTAATATGCAGCCCTGATGTGTCCCTAAACTCTATCGCTTAGCCTCTGTTATTTCTTGACTTCATGCTACCACTCATAACGTTAACCAAGGACATGACTTCAGTTTTCATATGTACGCAGATGATAGCTAACCTTACCTCACTGTCACATCTCTTAACTCTTCCACTGTTGCCAAAGTGTCAGATACTTATCTGATTTCTAGTGCTGGATGAACAGAAATTTTCTCCATTTAAATATTGGAAAGTATGAAACCTTTGTTTTTGGACCCTGTTCCAAACACCATTCATAGGTACAACCTCCATCCTTCTCCCTGGAAACATTGTGAGTTATGTCAATTTGTTTGGAATCTCAGTGTCACCTTCTGACCTCCTGCTTGTGCCATCGCTAATGGTTCTTTTTTGCAACTATGTAACATTGAAAAAAAAAGTTCATGGAATCCCAAAGTCTGGAAAGAGGCCATTCAGCCCATTGAGCCCACACTGATCCCTGAAGAGTATCCCACCCATCCAGCCAGCCCATCCCTGCAACCCCACATGATGAACTCACCTAGCCTGCACACCCTTGGACATTATGGGGCAATTTCCCATGGCCAATCCACTTAACCTGCACATCTTTGGACTGTGGGAGGAAACTGGAGTACCTGGAGGAAACCCATGCAGGCATGGAGAGAATGCGCAAGCTCCACTCAGATAGTCACTCAAGGCTGGAATCGAATCCCGGGTCCCTGGCACTGTGAGACAGCATTGAGACCACTGTGGCACCCCAAGGGTAACTTGGCAGTGATGGGATACAAATCCATGCCTCCGAAGAGACTGGAGAAATTCTTTATTTTTCCGTTAATTTCTGTTTTGAATGGACTTAGGTACTACTGAGTAACTTCAGTTATAAGGATAGATTGAAGAAGTTGGAGAAGAGAATGCCAATGGGAGATTTGTTAGAGGTTTTCAAAATCATGAGCAGGCTGCATAGAGGATTCAGGAAGAAATTGTTTCCAATTGGAGAAGAAAAAGGAATGAGAGAACATAGATTTAAAGTGACATGAAAAAGAAGCAAAGGTGTTGTGAGAAAAATCTTTTTCATACAGCAAGTAGTAAGGGTATGGAATGCACTCCCCAGAAATGTGGTGGAAGCAGGTTTAAATGAAGTATTTAAGAGGTCATTGATAGAAATGATGTTCAGGGATATGAGGAAATGGCAGGAGATTGGGACTGGGTAATAGAACTGGTGCAGGCACAGAAGGCTGAATGGCCTCTTTCTGCACTGTATCACTTCTGTGATTCTGTGAAGAAATAACAGAAATGAGAAGAGTTCCGAATAGATCCATAATGAGGATTGTGTTCAATCAATGAGGAGATCAGTATGGACCATATTTATAGAACTGAATGGGCAGAATTTCTGACTGTCCACTCCCCCAAATCCTGGTAAAAATGTATGCATCTGAACAAATTTTTAACTAAGGTGTTTGAAATTACCTTTTAAAAACGGACAAAAAGAAAGAACAAAAACAGAAGTTGCTGGAAAAGCTCAGCAGATCTGGCAGCATCTGTGAAGAAAAAGCAGAGTTAACGTTTTGGGTCCAGTGTCTCTGCCTCAGAACTGAGGAACTCAGAAAAAGACCTTGCCAGACCTGCTGAGCTTTTCCAGCAACTTTGTTTTTGTTCCTGATTTACAGCCTCCACAGTTCTTTCGGTTTTTGCAAAAAGAAAGAAAGCCAGTGACAATTCCACAATCCCTTTGACTTTCTAATATCGTTATACAGCAACTTTCACCTTTTAAGTAACATGCTTACAGTGTATTTCAACCTTTCACTGCATTTTGTGATATTAAGCGGCATATCTAAACCTCGAAATTTTCCCTACCTCGAATTCCTTGTGCTTAATATTATGTTTATATACTGATGAAGAATCTACATACAGTCAGAATCATACAGCATGGAAACAAACCCTTTGGTCCAACTAGATTGCAGTGACCAGACATCCCAATCTGACCTAATCCCATTTCCCACTATGTGGCTCATATCCCTCTAAGCCCTTCCTATTCATATACTCATCCAGATGCCTTTTAAATGTTGTAATTGTACCCATCTTCACCACTTCCTCTGGCAACTCATTCCATACATGCACCACACTCTGCGTGAAAAAGTTACCTCTCAGGTCCCTTTTAAATCTTTCCCCACTCACCTTAAACTGATGACCTCTGGGTTTGGCCTCCCAATTTAGGAAAAAGACCTTAGCTATTCACCCTAGCCATGCCACTTATGACTTTATAAACCTCTATAAGATCATTCCCCAGCCTCTGATACTCCAGGGACAAAGGCCCCAGCCTATTCAGCCTTTCCTATAGCTCGAACCCTCCAACCCTGACAACATGCTTGCACATCATTTCTATATGCTCTGAAGTTCAGCACCATCTTTCCTATAGCAGGGCGACCAGAATTGTACACAGCATTCCAAAAGTGGCCTCAACAATGAATTATATAGCCTCAACATGACATCCTAACTCCTTTACTCAATGCTCTGACCAATGAAGGCAAACATGCCAAACACCTCCTTCATCACCCTGTCTACCTGTGACTCCATTTTCAACCAACAATGCACCTGCACCCCTAGGCGTCTTTGTTTGTTAACACTGTCCAGGGCCTTACCATTAATTGTATAAGTCCTGCCCTGAATTGCTTTGCCAACATTCAATATCTCACAGTTATCCAAATTAAACTCCATCTGTCACTCCTTGGCTCATTGGCCCACCTGATCAAGATCCCATTGTTCTCTGAGATAATCTGTCCACTACGCCACCTATTTTGTCATCTGCAAACTTACTAACCATGCCTCCTATGTTCTCATCCAAACTATTTATATAAGTGATGAAAAGCAGTCGACCCAGCACTGATACTTGAGGCACACTGCTGGTCACAGGCCTCCAGTCCGAAAAGCAGCCTTCCACCACCAACATCTGTCTCCTACCTTCAAGCCAATTTTTTATCCAATTGGCTAACTCCTGCTGGATCCCATGTGATCTAACCTTACTAACCAGTCTACCATGCAGAACCTTATCAAATGCTTTGCTGAAGTCTACATAGTCAGAAGTCACACAACACCAGGTTATATTCCAACAGGTATATTTGAAATCATAAGCTTTTGGAACACTGCTCCTTCATTAGGAGACGTGATGTCAGGACTTCTCCTGATGAAGCACTCCAACAGCTTGTGATTTCACATAAACCTGTTGGACTATAACCTGGTGTCATGTGACTTCTGACATTGTCCACCCCAGTCCAACACCGGCACTTCCACATCACAAAGTCCACATAGACAACATCCACCGCTCTGCCTTCATCAATCTTCTTTGTCACTTCAAAAAACTCAATCAAGTTAGTGAGACACAATTTCCCATGACCATGAGATAGTAGGAACTGCAGATGCTGGAGAATCTGAGATAACAAGGTGTAGAGCTGGATGAACACAGCAGGCCAAGCAGCATCAGAGGAGCAGGAAGGCTGACGTTTCGGGCCTAGACCCTGCC
>NC_063332.1:75120535-75194113 GCF_021869965.1 Rhincodon typus
GAAAATTTGGGAAATCACATGAGAAGTCCAATGAGGAGTTTCTCAACATTGAGACCAAAGAGTCCCATGTTCCAACCAAGTGCTGATTGGTGAGGTGAGATTCTTGCTAGTGAGCAACAAGAGGCCTATTTGCATGCATCAGCATCATTAACATCTCAGTATTAGTTAATCCTGCCTCACTAATATTCAGGTTCCCATGATGACATTCCCTGTTACCTAGCGACAGCAGCTCAAAGTTTGATCTTCTGGAACAACATCTTGGACACCTGGCACCATCATCTCAGGGCATTCTCATGAATACTGACTAGGGCACACCATCCATCATGGATATTGACATCAACACATACCAGCCTCACCACATCATCATGGCACCTCTCAAATCCACTTACAATACAGCTCCACTTCAAAGCTGCACTTTAGAATGATGTGGAGGTGCCGGTGCCGGTGCTGGACTAGCATGGACAAGGTCAGAAATCACATGACACCAGGTTATAGACCAACAGGCTTATTTGAAAACACAAGCTTTTGGAGCTTCACTCCTTCTTCAGGTGTTAGTGAGAGAGGTGGCATCAGACACAGGATTTATAAGATCAAAGGGTCACACCATTGATGATGATGTTCTAAACAAACCTAAGATGCTGTTAAATCTTTAATCAGTTAGAAGGTTTTAATTGATTAAAATGTATATGTAAATCTCCAAATTCCTTCCAAGCCCCTGTCCTGAAAGAACTAAAGGTTTTATCAGTATAAAGAACAAGTGACAGTTTAGGTCAGATAATGCATGTTAGGTGTGAGACCTTGTTTAGAATCTGTTTGTGTTTTAGTTTGGAGTCAGACTGGTTTTATTTCTAAAGTAGGAATTTATAAAACACCACATTGACTGACTGTCTATAAGTTGTGGTGCTTTTTGAATAAAATAGGATGTATTTGCAAATCTAAATTTAACCCACAGATTCACACGTGTGTGTGTGCGTGCACCAGCTCCTTTCATCGAAATACTACTGTACTAGCCACTGAATGCAGGGATGGGTACCACCCGTCTCATGGTTTCAACCAGGAAGCAGCTTTAGCACTCACCCACTTTCTGGTTACTTCGATGCTCACAACTTCCTTGCCTTGGCTTGCAATTTTCTGTGTTTTTCCCCCAAGCCAGAGTTTAAAGGCTAGCAGTACTTCTACCTTAACATGTTTTTTAATACAGACACAAAATGAGGCAGCTTGTTCCGACTGTCAACAGTGATCAAAGGGAGCAGACACGTTACTGTGTGATAAACAGGAGCAAAAACAGAAGTTGCTGGAAATGCTCAGGAGGTCTGGCAGCATCTGTGAAGAAAAGAATCAGAGTTAACATTTCGGGTCTGGTGACCCTTCTTCAGAACAGTTCTGAGGAAGGGTCACCGGACCTGAAACGTTAACTCTGTTTTTTCCTTCACAGATGCTGCCAGACCTGCTGAGCTTTTCCAGCAGCTTCTGTTTTCATTCCTGATTTACAACATCCGCGGTTCTTTCGGTTTTTACATTACTGTACGATGCTAGTCTTACACCTGCACCATGTGCCAGCCAAGTATGTGGCAGATGCACTGCATTTACATGAACAGGATGGCCACATTTCAAAGCCTAAGGGGATTTATCCTCAGTTGAGTTCACGGAGATACCCTGCCATCAGGCGGAGCTGAACCATAAACCTCTGATATCAGTTTTAAGGGCTTTGCCACGGTCAATCATCTATTCAGGGTGTTTACAGTCGGGGGGTCTAACCCTGTACAGTCCTGGGAGTGAGCTCTGTGCATCCAGTCCCTGGGAGACATTGGAAGTCAGTCAGCGAGTTGTACAGATATTAGTCAATGTCTTATCATTCATCGTTCCGATCTGCCTGGTTAAACACTTAAAGAAGTGGCCCACATTCAGTCCAAGGGTTCCATCCACTAAATGTCAATGTGGGTTGGGGTTTTTTATTGGGGACATCGCTACAGGAGTTAGGCTGGAGAATTCTGTTGTATGGATTGGAAATAGCATGCTAGGATATGATGGGGGGCAGCAACTCAACATGTAAGGGAGGAAGATGATAGAGCATTGAAGAGAAAGAGGTAATACACCACGGGAGGGGGTATCAATTGTCTGTCAGGATAGTCACCCTGGCTTCCATGGGCGGATATGCACTACTTTATCTAGCATATTGACCCTGGATACCAGAGGCTGGAGCCGTAATGTAGAGAGATGAAGCTTTGTTAGAGAGGTTGGGTCCACGGACATAGAAGTCTCAGTATCACATACAGCGCTTTTTTATTCTCTTGATAATTTTCAAAAACAATCATTCATGGGATGTATGCTAATTATATCTGCAATCATGGACACTGGTCAACAATAAAGTCCTGTCCATCAGTCACATTTGATTTTGAATCATATTAACAATTATTTTAGTAAGATTCACTTGATGTGATTTTTTTGTCATGAGTCATGCTATCTCCTTCTAAATAAAATGAAAGAAGAAAACAAAACAGTCAGCCTTTCTTACCAATTGGGCTTTATGATGTTCATAATGTGGAGGGCCAGCTCAAGCAATTCTTACAACAATTCTACTTATAAATTCTAGAAGGATCCTGAGTTCCTGCAAAGATTTTACTAATTTCCTGCCATCAATCCAGCAGAATCCCTTAGGAAATATGAGAATCATTCAGGGGGATTTCAAAGCCCATGTATTTTAAAGATTAGGATGTTTTGGTGAGATTTGTAGTCATTGATGTCAACAATGGGTGCTCTATAGAATCTATTCAATACCAAACAACCCTTTGATAATGTAACCAAATGGAAAGTTTTTACTGCTCTTCTCAATCTCAGTTTATTGTTCACTTGCATTTTCTTTCCCTTTTATTTGTTTGTGATACTTGAAACTATCAATTTTTAAAAAATTGTAGCCATTATTTTTTGAACCATGTTCCCCCAATCCATGAAGAAGTGGACTTGAGTGAGCATAGAGCATGAAAGGGATTTACCAGGATAGGTTTGACACATGGATAAAAATGATACCTGATGAACCGACAGAGTACTGTATTTTAAGATTAATTTTTGAAAGTAATACCATGGTCTCATATAACATAGGTATGCAGGGAAAATGAAGGGTCTAGGCCCGAAATGTCAGCCTCTCTGCTCCTATGATGCTGCTTGGCCTGCTGTGTTCATCCAGCCCTGCACCTTGTTGTCTCGGATTCTCCAGCATCTGCAGTTCCTACTAACTCTGTCTAAAATTGATGACTTGTTTGAATGCTTTGTGGCTACTTTTACATTTCACATTTGAACTTTCGAATAGATAAGGTTTTCATGTTTTGTAGCATACTGCAGAAGGGATGGAACCTTTATCTGTCTGTTCTCAAAGACAAATGCTATCCGGAGTGGGGATTCTCTTTGCTAAGAGTTCCCACTTTCCTTGTTTATTTGAATGAATATGCTGAGGCTAACGTGATCAGTGAAATTAAGGGTATCATATACACATCACTATCCTGTGTGTTCAGGCTAGATAAGTGCCCCAGACCACTGAAAAGAGATTTTTTTGATAATTTCTTCATAGGCAGTTTTCACAGGAGGTAAAAGGGCTATAAATAAGGTACCCTGGGCAATGTACATTAGCAAAGAGAATGAGGGAGGGATTGAGGAAAATAAAGCTATGAAGTTAGCAAGTGAAATTGTGTGCAAGAATATTGTGTGCAGTTTTGGTCTCCTTTCTTGAGGAAGGATGCTCTTGCTCTCCAGGGAGTGTGGCGAAGGTTTACCAGGCTGATTCTGGGGATGGTGGGACTGACGTATGAGGAGAGATTGACTAGGTTAGGATTGTTTTTGCTGGAGTTCAGATGAATGAGGGAGGGGGGATCCCATACTTATAAAATTCTGACAGGACTAGACAGAGTAGATGCAGGGAGGATGTTCCCGATGGTGGGTGTGTCCAGAACCAGGGGTCACAGTATGAGGATTCAGGTAGACCATTTAGGATGGAAATGAAGAGACATTTCTTCACCCAAAGAGTGGTGAGCCTGTGGAATTCATTACCACAGGAAGTAGTTGATGCCAAAACATTGAATGTATTCAAGAAGCAGCTAGATATAGCACTTGGGGCGAATGGGATCAAAGGTTATGGGGAGAAAGCAGGATGAGACTATTGAGTTGGACGATCAGCCATGATTGTGATGAATGGTGGAACAGGCTCAAAGGACAGAATGGCTTCCTCCTGATCCTATCTTCTTTGTTCCTATAACTGCATTCTTTCATGAAAGTATTAATCAACTAAATATAACCAAAGAAAATAACAGATAAAATAAACTTTGAGTGTAAGCTAGAGAGCAATAGAAAAACAGGTATTAAGAGCTACTTTAACAATGTAAAATGGAAGGGATGCTGCAGTGAACATAAGCCCCATAATGAATTATGGCTTCTGGATTAGGAATAATAGGCATCCAGGAAAAGACAGAGGAGTTGAATAAATACTTTGCATCAATTTTCACTGTAGAAAATATTAATAGTATTCCCAAAACAATAAATAAATAAGCAGCAAAAGTGGGGAGGTAGTATGTACAATAACTATTGTAATTAATGGGGTGAAAGACCAAGAAGTCCCCTGGACCTGATGGGATGTAACTTAAGACATTAACGGAAGTAGCTACAGAGATAGTAGATGCACTGGTAGCAATTTTCCAAAAATCCATGGATTCTGAAAAAGTCCCAAAGGATTGGCAGTTTTCCAAACAAACATCCTAATTTAAAAAGGATGATAAATATAGTTAACTATAGGACGATTAATTTAACATCTATCAATGGAAAAATTGTATACTTTATGATAAAGGATACAATAAAGCTTTTAGAATAACATAATATAACCAAGCAGGCTTCATGTAAAGGAAATCATGCCTGGCAAATTTATTAGAATCTTTGAGGATGTAATAAGCAGGATAGATAAAAGAGAATGAGTAAATGTTCAGATTTCTAAACAGCTTTTGATGAGGTGCTGTGGATAAGGCTTCTTAAGACCCCATTGAGTTGGGGGTATTTTATTAGTATGGATAGAATATTGACTAATAAATAGAATACAGAAAGTTGGAATAAGGAGGGCTGTTTATAGGATGGCAAACTGTAACTAGTGGAGTGCCACCGGGATCAATGTTGGGGCACAATTATTTAAAATATATAGCAATGACTATGATGATGGAAATGAATGTCTTATCACTAAGTTTAAAGATGACATAAAAAATAGGTGGGAAGGCAAATGGTGAAGATGATACAATCAGTCTGTCGAGTAATATAAACAGATTAAGAGAGTAGGGCAAAACTTAGCAGATGGACTATAATGTGGTAATTTGAGAAGTTTGTGCTTTGGCAGGAAGAACAGAGGGTTGAATACTATTTAAATGGGGAAAGACTGCAAAAAGCTGCAGCATCTAAGGATATGGCAGTTCTCATGCATGAATCACAAAAAGCTAGCATAAAAATTCAGCAGGTAATAGGGTAGACAAATGGAATGTTTGCCCTTATTTCAAAGGGAACGGAATAGGAAGTCTTGCTAAAATGATACAAGGTACTAGTTAGACCTCACATAGAATACTGTGAAAGGTTTTAGTTTCTTTACCTAAGAATGGCATTGGAGGCAGCCTGGAGGAAGTCCACCAGGTTGATTCCAGGCACATAGAGATTTTCTTATGAGGACAGGTTAAGTAGGTTGGGCCTGTACTCAGCGGAGGTTAGAAGTGTGACAGGCAACCTTATTGAAACATACAAGATTCTTAGGCAGTTTGATAGGGTGAATGCTCAGAGGTTGTTTCCCCTTATGGGAGAGTCTAGGACCAGACAGCATAATCTCCAGGTAAGGAGTTAGCCACTTAAGACAGAGACAACGAGAAATTTATTTTTTTGAGGGTAGTAAATTTTGTGGAATTCTTTACTGCAGAGGCAGTAGAGGCTGTGGCATTGAGTATGTTCAGTGCTGAGATTGACAGATTTTTAATAAAGGGTTATGAGGAAAAGGCAATAGAGTTAAGGATCATCGATCAGACATGATCTCATTGAGTGGTGGAGGAGACTCAATGGGTGAATGGCCTACTTGTGTTCCTGTGTCTTATAGTCTAAATCAGAAACAAAGACCAACTTACTCAAACAGTATAATAACCTCAAATTTTTATTAATGTTTATTAAAAATTTTAATAAATAGGTACTGGGTTAAATACAATTGGCAAAAAAAACTCCAAAAGTTGGCATCTAGTCAGTACTAAAACAAAAATATAAACAAATCTAAAATCATTTAAATAACAAAGATAAACTGAAGATAATTTAATGCAGTTCAAAATTTGGAATACTAAATAAATCTTACAGGTATGCATCACGAAAACAAATGTCCACTTAAGTGAATCTGTACCATTATCCAAAACTTCACTTTGTAATGACAAACAGCTGTAAAAATTTGAGGCAGCCATATTATATGACATTAGGACCACAGTCCTGGAATATCTAACTGGATAATATGAATAAAAGATCTTATTTTAATGTGAAAACCATCACTTTTTAAAATCAGTAACCGGTTTCACTTATTTTATTCCAGTGGAATCTCCATGGCATAAGGAAGTCTAAGCAAAATATACTTAATCAAAATATAAAGTTGCCATTTAATAGTTACTGTATATAGTTATGAACTACACTCATGAAATCAATACTGATTTCTTAGTAGCTATGTTAAAACATTGTTAAATCCAGCCTAAGAAGCTCATTTGCATTTATTAAACATGTTATTAGCCCATTTTACTACAGGTATGCCTCAAGAGAATATCAAGATGGTAAAATCTCAGTTTATATTGTATGGTCAAGTATAAGATGACACATCAATGACAGTTATTAATAAGAAGAGACAATTTTGGGAATGGTAGCAAAAATACTAGTCACAGCTACTGAGAACAAACATATTAAAAAATAGCTTGTATATAAAACTGAAATCCTAATTCAATACAAAAATATCTTTGCAGAATAAAAAAAATCTTCATTATGACTGACAGTATAGTACAGATATTTACAGCATAAAATGGGCATTACATAAGATTGAATAAATCTCAGTGCCACATTTTATTGGGCCTGTTTGAGAGATTATATAGGAAAATATAAAATTAATAACACCATATTTAGATTCAATAATTCAGTAAACTTTAATTCACATTGTTTATAAAGGAGTATTCTTTTTTCCTATTTGCTTCATATATCATCTTGTAGCTTTACTGTAGCTGGAAAAAAACTGTTTTATGGTTCACTTCTCATTATATTAATATGGTAGATTTGATCCTGTGAAGTATATGTAAGCTCACGAAAGTAATTATGTACATATGTAAATATATGCTCAATAAAGATGTTAAGAAAATCTATTTGAAAATTGATCAATTGCAATCTCCAATTCGAATATTGTGCAGTCATTTGAAAATGAGAAAGGGCCTAAATGTTGCTGCTGTTCTGTCACACATCACAGAACAAAAATATGGTTGGGCAAGCTCTTTTTTTTTTAATAAGCAGTGTAATGCAGAAGTTCAAACCTACTTTAAGCACAGGCTAGATGTTATCTGAACAATTGGAAAAATGCTGATATTTTAATAACACTAAAATGTTAAACAAGCTGACAAATGTGTATAGAACATTGAAGTGTCATGGAGTTATCACAATTCACTCCAATGACTAGAAATGTAATAAAAAAAATTTGCCTTGAACTTAGATTGCTTCATTTCAAAATTCTGCAGAGTGATGAAATCAATACTGCAAAAGATTCAGCTTGCAACTTCAGATACGCTCTTTTGGTGAGAACTGTAGCTCCATTTGTGAAACATTCAACTGGCTTTCGTAAAGGATACTCCTTAAAACAAACTTCTAAAACCAGGAAGAAAAAAATAGTCAGAATTTTTAATTGCAACATGTAATCAAACAATTTCAAATTTTATAAAACTTTGTATGAACCTGTGTTTGAGACAATTGAACTTTATATATGAGAAAATGACACACTATTTGGCCTTAAATATATGCTGCATCATCCCAACTCCATAAATGCATCCCCTCCCCACTTCATTTCTCCATCCAAAGGTATGTTACTTCATTAAAAAAAATGCATTCATATGATATAGGATTAGCTGGGAAGGGTGGCATTTATTGCCCAATCCTAATCGCCCTTGAGAAGGTAGTGTTGAATTGCCTTCTTTAGCCACTGTAGGCTACGTGGTGTAATACATCCACAGTGGTCTTGGGGAGTTCAAAATCTTGACTTAGTGATGGCAAAGAAATGGCAATATAGCTCCAAATCAGAATGGTGTGCGATTTGGATGGGAACTTGAAGATGCTGGTGTTCCCATGTATATCTCTGCTGCCTTCTAGGAGTGGCAATTAAAGCACTCCATACATATGTTTAACTGTATCATATTTTTGGAGTTCTTTTCTTCAGCCTATCTTTCTAGTTATCCTTGTTCTGTATGTTAATAATGCTGGGCCAGGAGGCAGACACCCATGACACTGTTGAGCTACTAAGATTTAAAAGGTCCTAAGAATTACTTTGAACATTTCTGAAAATGCATCCTGTAGACACATTGAATGCTGGGAAAGAAAAGAGCTAATTAAATGTGAAGCCTAATAAAAACTAATTCCATACCAGGTGTGGAAAACATACCTGCATGGCTACAGATCTGGAGATCATTTCTTTAGGGATGTTAGAACCTTTGTAATTTTTCTTTTTTAAAAATTACCTTTGGTTGAAAATGTGAGCAGCAGTTTGTTAAAAAAAAGAATAAACAAACTGATACTTGTTTTTAAGACATGGCCTGGAAGTTAAATGCACATTGATTCTTGCTTAAAGAACATTATAGACATTTTGGATCTAGAGATGCATTGTGTTCAAGTGTTGGCAGATGTTTGGATATTAACAGGGCCATCACAGGACAGTGCCTAACACTCTAACAAAATGAATGTTGAAAAAGCACAAAGAGAAACCAAAGTTAGCACTTTTTTTTTGTCAGAAGGTTGTGAAAGTTACAGAATGGAGGTTTGATTGCATTCTGGTTATCTTCCCATTAGTGACTTATGGCAAGTTCAGAGAATAGAATCTCAGTTATAAGAATTGAATAAATATTCCTCAGAGCCAATGGAAACTATTTACATTGACTTGTGACTTCAGAAATCAAGCAAGATATAATCCCAAATGCCTGTAACACTATGCATCGTGGAAACTGTTCAAGTGATCTGGCCAGTTACATCTCTTATTTATTCTTTCAATTTATCCCTTAGCTGTGTCTGTCTATGTGTGAGCGTGCGCTATAATCAAAAAAGACTGTGTATAAATTACAGACACTCATTAGATTACCTTGTTATTTAACTTTACTCAGCTAAAGCTACTGCATTAATAATAAATTAATTCTTTCTTTTAAGCTACAAACACTTGGTAACTCGTAATAGTAATTCAAAACATATGGTTTGAAACCATTGAGGCAATTTTGATGGCCATTAAATGCTTTAATTTTACCATGCTCCAAAGACAGGGATGGGTGGGGGGCAACTAGAGGTGGGGGGTGGGGTTTATTTAATTTGGCTGTTGGTCTCTGTGTCATAACAGAGGACATAAAGGTATTATGCCTTATCTGTACCACAGCTTTGTTATCAAAAACCAGAAAGCCAGACAGTAAACAAGTAAACAGAGATAACAAGGTGTAGAGCTGGATGAACACAGCAGGCCAAGCAGCATCAGAGGAGCAGGAAAGCTGACGTTTTGGGTCTGGACCCTTCTTCAGAAATGGGGGAGGGGAATGGGACTCTGAAATAAAGAGAGAGAGAGGGGGAGGCGGATGGAAGATGGATAAAGGAGCAGATAGGTGGAGAGGAGACAGACAGGTCAAGGAGGCAGGGATGGAGCCAGTAAAAGTGAGTGGAGGTGGGGAGTTAGGATGGGGGTTGGTCAGCCAAGGGAAAACAGACAGGTCGAGGAGGCGGGGATGAGGCTGGTAGGTAGGAGGTGGGGGTGGGGTTTGAGGTCAGAGGAGTGGATAGGTGGAAGAAAGGAAGGACAGGTTAGGGAGGCGGGGACAAGCTGGGCTGGTTTTGGGATGAGGTCGGGAGTGTGGAGATTTTGAAGCTTGTGAAGTCCATATTGATACCATTGGGCTGTAGGGTTCCCAAGCGAAATATGAGGTGCTCTTCCTGCAACCTTCGGGTGGCATCGTTGTGGCACTGGAGGTTTCTGGGAGATGATGTTTTGGTGGTCGGGGGTGGGGTCATGATCAAGGGGGCGGTAGGAGGAGGTGTTAGAGAGCTGGCGCCTGGCCTCAGCAATGTAGAGGTTCTCACGTACCACCCCACCAACCTCCAGATTCAACGCATCATCCTCCGCCACCTGCAATCTGACCCCACTACCAAGGACATTTTTCCCTCTCTACCCTTATCTGCCTTCCGGAGGTACCGCTCTCCCCGCAACCTTCCCCCTCACCTCCATCCCAGGCCCCAGGAAAACCTTCCACATTAAACAGATGTTCACCTGCACATCTGCTAATGTGGTATACTGTATCTGCTGTTCCCATTGTGGCCTCCTCTACATCAGGGAAACCAGCTCTACACCTTGTTATCTCAGATTCTCCAGCATCGGCAGTTCCTTCTATTTCTGAGTAAATGAGTAACCTGTGTTTCATTGAATTAGACATCATTAGGAAGAACAATAGGGGTCTCTTGCAAATGTGATTTTCTTTATCTTGTCAACACTGAAGAATCCCTGTGTAAAATTGGAAGATGCATCACTGACAGATGATGACGTTTAGAAAATTACTTTATAATGCTATAATAGAATATAGCTAGATAGAAATGGGGCATTTAAGCCCCTGAAATGAGGGAAGTGATATTTCATTTAGCTGGTTTAGACAGTGCCATCAGATGAAAAGTTAATTCACCAAGATACAAAGATTCTAGGAGGAATGAATAGCATCTCAACAGGGTATAGACCCCAGTGTTCTCACTGAGGTTAATGAATAGGGTCTGGCGATGACACTTTGCTTCGTTGTCAGGAATATCTGCTCTTTGATCAAAACTTGCAAGCATAATACTATACTATTAACGTGTAAAAGAGTAAATAAAACATTAAATTGCAACGAGATATTTTGATTATCTAGCACGTCTCATATACCACGAGACTGTTAGATTTTATTCAGGGTTTATAAACTACTCACTTGTCATTTAACAGTCAGTACAATAGTCTGATACTTTTTTAGGCGAGCCCATATCGTGTGAATGTGAAACAGGGCTCACTGATGTTCTGAGTGGAGATAAGGAGCTGATGGTAGTAGAAAGGCCATGCCGACGCATCTCTTGAATTGCACGCTCTCTGTGGAATGAACAATTTGACAGACAAAAAGATCCCTTATTTCTGAACATGTCTTCTGGAAACTGGTGACTTCAGTAACTTCATTTTGTGAAATCAACAGCACATGCTAAGCAAATAATTACTATAATACAAAGTAACATTCTGTCAAAATGGTAATGTGTAGCTTTTGGAAACATAGAATCCCTACAGTGAGGAAGCATTTGGCCAATCGAGTCCACGATGACCAATGAAGAGCATGCCACCCTGACCCACCTCCCTACCTTATCACTGTAACCCTGCATTTTCCATGGCTAATCCACCTAGCTTGCACATCCACGGACACAATGGGCAATTTAGCATGGCCAATCCACCTAACGTGCACATCTCTGGACTGTGGGAGGAAACCGGAGCTCCCAGAGGAAACCCAGGCAGACACAGGGAGAATGTGCAAACTTCACACAGACAGTCAGCTGAGGGTGGAATTGAACCTGGGACCCTAGTGCCTGTGAGGCAGCAGTGCTAACCACTGAGCCACCGTGCTATGGTGGTAATTTTTCTCAGCTACATAAACCTATGACAGATCATTAAAGGACGATACAACAGTGAAAACACAATAATCTGTTCTCTACAAGTTAACACATTTTAAAATCCTCAAGTAGTTCAATATAATCATTAAATCTACTTTGTATTTTAAACATTACCTTTCAAAACGTTCTGTCGTTAGTTGACGTTTGATAAGGTCAAGCTCCGCTTGAAGTTGCGAAGACTTAGCACGAAGCTGAGCTATTTCTCTATTCTGGCTTGATCTGAGAGTAATTGTTAGTTACATGAGATATAAGTAATGCATCAAAACTTTACAAACAAATCATCAAATAGAGTAACAATTTCAGATTCAGTCGTCCAGATTTTTCACGAGATATGCTTGTACTCAGGCATAATAGAAGTGGACTTGTATAACTGCATTAGAAGCAATTCATCAGACCTTCCTCATTCTATCATTTTCAGGATTTACTACTGAAAGCACTACATACTTGATCTTATATATAAAATTGCACAGAAATTACAACACAGCCACAAGCTCTTCAGCCCAGCCTTTCATTGCTTTTGTCTTCTGCGCAAACAGTCATCATAACCTCATTTGCCCATCCTGTACTTTGCCTTTCATGAAGGTATCAGTTATGGTTCAGTGGTAACATTCTGCCATCCAAGCCAGAAGATGGCGGGCTCAAGCCCCACTAAGAATTGACACAAAGCATACATACACACATACAACACTCCGGTACAGCTCTGAGGGAGTGCTGCACTGTGTAGTGCCAACTTCTAGTTGGTTCATTAATCAGAGTTTCTATCAGTCTTCAGGTGAACGTTAAGTACATCATGGTAGATGAGTATGAGTGCTCTCTCAGGACCCTGATCACCAATTATCCCAGCAAGTCTCTGCAGTGGATCTTGAATTCACAACCTACTTACTCAGAGGAGAATGGTATCAACCTAAATCAGTGATACCATGGTGAAAAACAATCTTAAGGCTGTGAAATGTCTCTACTTAAACAATACTTAAGTTTGATATGATCAGTTAAATTACATCAGTTCAAAATGCTGGAGGTCTTAGAAAATATATAAGTGGATAAATCTCCGGGATCTGATCTACTGTATCCCAGGATGCTGTGGGAAGTTAGGGAGGAAGTTACAGGGGTCCTTGCAGAAATATTTCTATCATCTATAACTATGGGTAACGATGCGCCTTTGTTCAAGAAAGGATAGAAGGAGAAGCCTGGGATCTATTGACTTTTGAGTCCAACTTCAGTGGTGGGTAAGTTGTTGGAGGTAATTCTGAAAGATAGAATTAAATGCATTTGAAGAGGCAAGGAAAGATTAAGGAAAGAACAGCATGGTTTTATGCGAGTGAAATTGTATCTCACAAACTTGACTGAGCTTTTTGAGGAAGTAAACAAGATTATTGATGAGGGCAAAGTCCTACCACATTGTTTACTTGGATTTTACTAAAGCTTTTGACAAGGTTCTACATGATAGACTAATTAGTAAAGTTAGATCACATGGGATTCAGGGTGAGCTTGCCAATTGAATTCAAAATTGGCTTAACAGCAGGAGACAGAGTAGTGGTGGAGGGTTGTCTTTCACACTGGAGAAGGTTACCAGCGGTGTTCCATGGGGATCAGTGCTGTTTTGTCATTTATATAACTGATTTAGATGAGGATACAGAAGGCATGGTTAGTTAGTTTGTGAATGACACCAAAATTGGTAGTACAGTGGACAGTGAACGAAGTTATCTTTGTAATCTCAAGAGATCTTGATCAACTGGGTCAATGGGCTGAGGAATGGCAGAAGGAGTTTAGTTTGGATAAACGCAAGGTATTGCATTTTGGTAAAACAAACAAGGACAGGACTTATACACTTAAAAATAGGGGCTTGGGTACTGTTTTAGAACAGAGAGACATAGGGGTTTAGGTACATAGTTCTTTGAAATTTGTATTATAGGTAGACAGGGTGGTTAAGAAGGCATTTAGCATGCTTTCCTTCATTGCTCAGGCCACTGAGTACAAGAGTTGGATGTCATTTTGAGGTTGTACAGGACACTGTGAGGCCTCTTCTGGAGTACTGTGTCCAATTCTGGATGCCCAGAATGGAAGATCTACCAGGATGTTGCTGAGAATGGAGGATTGGAGTTAAAAGGAGAGGCTGGGACTTTTTACACTAGAGCATAGGAGTCTGTGGGGGTTGGGGATGGGGGTGACCTTATAGAGGCTTGTAAAATCATGAAGGGTATAGATAAGGTGAATGGCAGATGTCTTTTCCCTAGGGTGAGGGATTTCAAGTCTAGGGGGCATATTTCAAAGGTAAGAGGAGAAAGATTTAAAACAGACATGAGGGGCAATTTTGTTTACACAGAGTGATTCATGAGTAGAATGAACTTCCACGGGAAGTGGTGGATGTGGGTACAGTTACAACATTTAAAAGATATTTGGATAAATACATGAATAATAAATGTTTGGAGGGATATGGGCCAAGCACAGGCAGCTCAGACTAGTTTAATTTGGGATTATGGTTGGCATGGACTAGTTGGACTGAAGGGTCTGTTTCTGTGCTGTATGACTCTATCACATAAAAGACCAAGATTGGAAAATCAGCTGGTCAAAGTTCCAACACTGCAGAGGCCAGAAATCTAGGTCAATTGTCCTGGTGTTGCTACAAGAATGGTGAAAAATTGAGGTTCATACCTTCACCCTCACTCAAAGCTTCCAAACCCTAGGTCACAAACAAAATACATGTCTAGTATGTTTAAATTGGATAATGAGTAAATGTACACTTTGCTCAGAACAATTTCTACCACTATTTGACTCCATTTCTCTAACATTTACTATTCCCCAGAGAGATTGTATGTAATTCAATTCAGACAGTGCAACTGAAACCATAATATATGTTGAAGTGTTTTTGGCAAATCAAATTGGGCAGGAAAATAATTCACATTTTTGTTTTTAGATGTTATCTATTCCCAGAATATAAATTTAAAAACTTCTACTGAAAATGCAGATACATAAATCAGTTAGAGACTGATTTATTTCTATTTAATACTTCTCATTTGTTTTAAAAAGCCTAAAGTGATGTACTTCAATTGTCTAACTTGTCCTCCGGCAAAGTTCTCTGTACATAACACTAAAACAAAAAGGATTCTTCCTGACAGTGTATGCAGATGTGACTGAGTTACAATTTCTGTACAATTTTATGTATAAGGAGGTCCGGTGTATTGTGATTCAGGAGTAAATTGTGAAACTGATGGTATGAGCAAAGTCTGTACGGGTAGGGTAGGGTGAAAAAGAAAAGAGCACACTTGAACTGAAAACTCTTTGTGTAGTACTCACATTAAAGAAAGAATTAATGCTGTTGAATTGAGATTAATTGCTCATTGCCTTAACACCCTATTGACAAAAAAGTCAGACTCAGTGCACAGAAACAGACCCTTCGGTCCGACTTGTCCGTGCCAACCAGTTATGAGAGAACATAGAACAGCACAGCACAGGAACGGGCTCTTCGGCCCATGTTGTTGTAAGGGAAACTTGCCCCTCACATATCCATTGAACATTCCCCCTCTCACCTTAAATGCATGTCCCTTGGTATTACACATTTCAACTCTTGGGAAAAACACTGTCAATCCTATCTATGCATCTCAATTTTATAGACCTCTATCAAGTCTCCCCTCAGCCTCTCCTGACCCAGGGAATACAACCAGAGTTTCTCCTATCCTTGTAACCCATACACTTTAAACCAGGCAGCAACCTGGTAAACCTCTTCTACACCCTCTCCAAAGCCTCCACATCCTTCCTGTAATGCAGTGACCAGAACTGAACGCAATACTTTAAGTCTAGCCTAACCAAAGTCTTATAAAGCTGCAACATGACATCATGACTCTTGTAAAAACCAAAAGAACTGCGGATGCTGTAAATCAGAAACAAAAACGGGAATGGCTAGAAAAACTTGGCAGGTCTGGCAGCATCCATGAAGAGAAATTGGAGTTAACATTTTGGGTCCAGTGACCCTTCCTCAGAACTTCTGAGGAAGGGTCAGCGGACCTGAAACATTAACTCTGATTTCTCTTCACAGATACTGCCACACCTGCTGAGCTTTTCCAGCAACTTCTGTTTTTGATCCTGACTCTTGTACTCAATTCCCTGACCAATAAAGACCTATAGTACCCTAAACAGATCTAGTCCCTTTTGCCAGCATTTGGACCATATCCCTCTAAACCCTTTCTAATCATATACCCATCCAGATGCTTTTTAAAACATTGTAATTGTACCAGCCTCCACCACTTCCTCTAGCAGTTCATTCCGTACACGCACCAGCCTCTGTGTAAAGAAGTTACTCCTCAGGTCCTTTTTAAATCTTTCCCCTCTCACCTTGAACCTATTCCCCACGCCAGGAAAAAGACCTTGTCTATTCATCATATCCATACCCCTCATGATTTTATAAATATCTATAAGGTCACCTCTCAGCCTCCAAAGTTAGCCTCCAGCCTATTCAGCCTCTCCCTATAACTCAAACCCTCTATTCCCAGTAACATCCTTATAAATCTTTTCTGCACGCTCTCAAGTTTGCCAACATCATTCTAATGGAAGAGTGACTAGAATTTTACACAGTATTCAAAAAGTGGCCTCGCCAATGTCCTGTACAGCTTCAACATGACATCTCAACTCCTTTACTCAATGTTCTGACCAATGAAGGCAAGCATGCCAAACGCTTTCTTCACCACCATCTACCTGTGACTCCACTTTCACGGAATTATGCACCTTCACCCCTAGGTCTCTTTGTTCGTCCTCACCCACCAGGGCCCTACCATTAATTTTGTAAGTCCTGCCCTAGTTTGCCTTTCCAAAATGTTACATCTCACATTTATCTTCTGGCCCATTGGCCCATCTGATCAAGGTCCCATTGTGCTCTGAGGAAATCTTCTTCACTGACCACTCTAACATCTATTCTGGTGTCATCTGCAAACTTACTAACCATGCAGATCCATATCCATTTATATAAATGATGAAATGCAGTGGACGCCGCACCGATTCCTGTAGTACACATTGGAAATTAAGATTCTAGACAAATTCTAAGAAGTTATAGTAAAATTATTGAACGACTTAGCAGATCTCTACAAAATTTCCATCAGGTAAAAAAGACATATATTACTCAAACAATAACAGACACAGGAATGGACAAAAAAGTGAGAGACAAATGCAACGGAAAAGGCGGGGAGGGGGGGAAGAAGGAGAGAGCAAGAGAGCAAGGGAGAGAGCGAGAGCTCGCGAGAGAGCGAGAGCGAGAGTGAGAGCTCGCGAGAGTGAGTGAAGCCATGAAAGTCTGTGTTTAAGAGACGTTGGTGAGTGTTATGGAATTTACATTTATACACTATTTTTGTTATATTCGTAATTTATTTTATGAATTACTTACACTAAGTATGCACAGTAATGCATCTGTGTGATACAGTATCTCAAACAACGGCATCAAGGTCTTTTCTTCCTAGCTCTGATAGAATCATAGAGTCATACAGAAACAAAACAGATCCTTTGGTCCAACTTGTTCGTGTCGATCAAATTTCCCGAACTAAACTACTCCCAGTTGCCTGTGTTTGGCCCATATCCCTCTAAACCTTTCCTATTCACGTATCCATCTAAATGCTCTCGTTACCAATTACAAAAGATCTGATCTACCACAACAGAATCCATTCTTGGCAGGTGCTGCACATGTCTGCTTCAGTCTGAAAACCTGTAATCCGTATTTTTCTTGTATCTGAACTCTGGCTTCAACACTGATTCCTATGGGAAACAAAGCTGTTTTGCATAGAATACTGTTTTAAAAGAATGCAATACCAACTTCGAGTGAATACTACCTATCTTGCAGTTATAGTTTGATTTAATGCAAATCTGTATTTTTAAGGGACTGAATTCAGATTGCCCAAGTTCACAGCAGGTAGGAAGATTGCAACCTAAGTCACTATAATTGTCTGGTCTGATTTTGAATTCAAGAGCTTGAGGTGAAAGGCTAGTTTCTAATCCACTTGTTACAGATCCTGCTTTTTGAAATGATTTGAAGAGAAGACTACTCTAACTACATTGTGTCCTCCCATAGCCATTCAGGGGTTGAGCAGATCTTACAATTTAAAGGCTGGTAAGTAATCACTTTAAAATTATCTCACTGCTAAAATTCAACTCAAAATCTATTTCATTTTGAATTTTTGAGGATCGCGTACTTTTTTTTTTTGCAAAGCTGAACGTAATCAATTGTAAAACTTCAGCATCTCTAACAGAATAAACCCAATTTAGAGATTGCTGAAATCAGTAGGTAAGTAACTTTTCTTCTCCCCCATTCTCCCCTGCCCCATCATCAAGGTAGTCATAATTATCCAGCGATACAGCATAGAAATAGGCACTTTAGCCCACCACGTCTATGCTGACCAGCAAATACCAAACTAACCTAATTTACCTGGTCAATAGCCTAATACGCCCTGGCATTTTAGACACTTCTCTAAATGCTTCTTAAAACGTTGTGACATTACCTGCCTCCATCATCCTGTCAGGCAGCACGTTCCGTATTTCTACCACCCTCTAGGTGAAAAATCTTTTCCTCAGATATCCTCTAAACCACTTGTTCCTCACCTTAAGCTTATGCCCTTTGTTCGTAGGCATGTTTGCCATGGGGAAAAGATTCTCACAATCAACCCTGTCTATGTCTCTCATAATTTTGTATACCTCAATCAGAACCCTCTTAGCCTCCTCTGCTTCAGAAACAAACTCAGCCTATTGTGTCTCTTCTCATAACTGAGGCTTTCCATCCCAGGCACTTCCCCACTCCAGTGCAATCAAGTCCTTCTGACAGTTTTGTGACCAGAACTGCACACAGTATTCGATCTTTGGGCTAACCAATGTTTCATAAAGTTGCAAGACTTTCCTGCTCCTAAATCCTAAGCTCCGGCTGGTGAAGGCAAGCATCCCGTATGCCTTCTTCACCACCATGTCCACCTTCAGGGATCTATGGGTTTGTACACCAAGGTCCCTTTGTTCCTCAGTACTCCTTAAGGATCTACCATTCATTACGCAAATCCTTCCATTATTACAACTCATATTTACCAGGATTAAATTCCATCTGCCATTACCTGTTAATCAATATCAGATTGTAGCCCGAGACCAGCCTCCTCACTATCAACAACACCACCAATTTTTGGTGTCATCTACAAACTTATACCTTCTACATTCACATCCAAGTTGTTACATGTACATAACAAAAGGAATGGGTACCAGCACTGATTCCACCGATGGTCACAGACATCCAGTCATGAAGAAAACAACCCTTTTTCTCCTTTTTGCAAGCCAATTTTGATCGGTCAGCTTGCATTGGATGCCATGGGCTCTTACCTTTTGGAATCATAGAATCCCTCCAGTGTAGAAAGAGGCCATTTGGCCCATTGAGTCTACACTGACCCTCCAAAGAGGATACCCCCCACACCTATACTGCATGGATTTTTTTTTAAAAATCACATCTAACTCACCTAACCCACCCTGCACATCCCTGGACACTACAGGGGAATTTAGCGTGGCCAATCCACCTAATCTGCACATCTTTGGACTGTAGGAGGAAACCAGAGTACTCAGCGAAAACCCACACAGACATGGGGAGGACGTGCAAACTCCACACAGACAGTCGAGGGTGGAACTGAACTTGGTCTCTGGCACTGTGCAGTAACAGTGCTAACCACTGTGTTATGCTACCCTTTTGGACCAGCTTTCCACATGGGACCTTGTCAAAAGCCTTACTGAAGTCTGTGTGAACCTCATCATCTGTACTTCATCATCAGTATATTTAGTCATCTTTTCACAAAACTCAACTAAATTAATCAGACAGGATCTCTTTCCAACAAATCTGTGCTGACTATCCCTGATTGCTCCCTGCCTTTCCAAGTGTTGTTTAATCCTGTTCTTCAGAAATTTTCCAATAATCTCCCTACCACTGATGAGAGACTAACTAATTACCTGGCCTAAAGTGGTGAACTTCTTGAACAAAGGAACCACATTAACTGACAACCAGTCACCTGGCACATCACCTGTGGCCAGCAAATATTAAATATCAGCACCAAGGCCCCAGCAATCTTCTCTGTTGCCTCCCATAGCAGCCTGGGTTACATCTCATTGGCCACTGGGGATTTAGGCACCTTTATGCCCACTAAAACATCTAATATCTCCTCCTTATTAACCTTAACATGCTCTAGAACATCACCACCCCAACTGAAATGTCCAGTTACAATGTGCTTCTCCTTTGTCAACATAGCTAAGAAATATTCATTTAAGACCAATATCCTCTGGCACATATTGCCACTTTGGTCTCTAATAGGTCCCACACTTTCCCTGGTAATCCTTTTGATCTTAATATATTTATGAAATGCCTTGGGGCTTTCCTTAATCCCATTTGCCAAAGATATTTCATGCTTCTCTTTGCCCACCTAATTCCCCTTTAAAACAACCCCATACACTCTAAGTTTTGGGAGGCCTGTAGTATAATCCCAGCAAAAGGACTGCCCTTTTTTTTATTTCTGGGTTCTACCCAGATGGCCTCATCTGAAGACCATTCATAGACATCCTCTGCCATTATTGCAGCTGGTGTTCTTTATCGATAATGTAATGGTCCCACTTCTCTTATACCACTCCCAGTCATGTCTGAGATTTCTATACCCAGGAATGTTGATCTGCCAGTCCTGTCCTTCCTTCAACCATGACTCAGTGATTGCAACAATATCGTATTACCATGTGCTGACCAATGCTCAAAGTTCATGCAACTTGTCAGTCAGGCTCCTTGCTTTAAAATACATACAACTTAGTTTTCCTGTCCTCCTATGTGCCTTATTATGCCCATGTCTACTCCACCTATTGGATTATCTTCATATTCCTTCTGAACCTTGCTCCTGCCTTTATACCTACTTTGTGCCCTATTCCCCTGCCATATTAGTTTAAAACCTCCCTAACAATATGAGCAAACCTCCCAGCAAAGTTATTAGACCCATTCCAGTTCAGGTATAACTCATCCACATCCCACCTAGCCCAGAAGCTGTCCCCGCAGCACATGACATTCTAACTTTAGTAGTCCTTTTCTTTAGTCAACTACCAACTCTCTAAATTTCTACTTGTAATGATTGGAAGGAGGGCCAGGTGGATGTCATTGACTACAAGATCCTTGATTGGGGTTGTTAACCTGGGCCAAACAGGGAGCCCTAGCTGACAGACATAAACAGGAGATTAGGGGCTCTTGTGGTGCAGAGGTAGAGTCTCTACCCCGGGACAAGGAGGCCCGAGTTCACGTCCCACCTCCTCCTGAGTTGTATAATAACCTCTCTAAACAGGTTGATTAGTAAAAAAATAAACAGGAGATTCAGAGAGTCTCCTCATTTTAGTGACTGGCTTAGAGCTGGCTGTTCAGAATCCTTGCGGTGTGCACATGTAAATAAAGGGTGACTTGGTGATAGGATACCTGCCTCTGTGCAGTTATTTCACTATTGCAGGATCTTTCCTTTTCTTAATCCATATTGTTGGTACGGACATGTATCAAGACTACTCTCTGTTGAGCTTGCTCCTTCAGAATACCCTGCAGCCGCTCTAAGATATCCCAGAGTCCAGCACCGGGGAGTATTTGACAGAGTATAGCATTAAGGAGCCTGAGAAAAACTAGAGTGATTTGGAATTGAAGGGTGAGAATTCTCTATTGGATGAAGTCATACCAAACACAAAGGCAGTGGTTGTTGAAGGTCCATCACCTCAACATCAAGACATCCCAGCAGGAGCTCCTTAGTGTAATGTCGTAGGTCTACGCAACTGCCTTTGCTTCAGCTACGATCTCCATTCCATTATAAGGACAAAAGTGGGGATGTTCACTAACGATTGCACAATGTTCAGCACTATTTGTGATTTCTCAGATGCTGCGGTAGTCTGAGTCCATATACAACAAGACCTAGACAAACATCCAAGCTTGAGCTGACAAGGTGCATTAAAAACATTCATGCCAGACAATTGTCAGGCAATTGACATCTTCAACAAGGGAGAATCAAACTTTTGCCCTTTACATTCAATAGTATTACCACTACTATCAATGCCCTGTGGGTACCATTGACTAAAAATGGAACTGGACTAGCCACATAAATACTATGGGTACAACAGCAGGTTAGGGACTGAAAGTTGTGCAGCAAATACCTCACCTCAGAACTCTCCAATACCTAGATGACTGCAGCTCCAACAACTCTCAAGAAGCTTGACACCATCCAGGACAAAGCAGTCCTGCTGACTGGCACCCCATGCACCACCTTGAACACCAATGTTATGTACAACAATGTATACCATCTTTTAGCTGCACTGCTAACTCACCAAAATTCCTACAACACCTTCCAAACTCACAACTTGTAAGACTTAGAAGCATGGCAATACCACCACTTTCAAGTTCCCTCTCAAGCCATATGCCATCCTGACTTGGCAATACATAGACACTCCTTCACTGTTGCTGGGCAAAATCCTGGAATGCTCTTCCTAACAGCGTTGTGACTGACCCCATAGCCCAGGAATTGCTGCAGTTCAAGAAGTCTCATCACTTCTGAAGGGAAATGAAGAGGTGGGCAATAAATGGTGGCCTAAATATTGACACCCACTTCATATGAACTAATTAAAAATAAAGAGATAACATGTATTCTTGTAATTTCCTTAGCAATACTGTACTCCAGAAGCAATTTGCTGAACAAAGCTTTTGATGTTGACATCAAATAAATGCAAATACTATTTACTTTTCCTGCCAGGACATGCAACAAATTTTGTCAGATATAGTATTTAAAGAACTAGCTATATACATGATGTGTCTTTTTTCAGCCTATTTTTCTTTTAATATAAAATTGTTGAATGCTTTCTATATAAATGTGGTCAACATTTTAAGGCAGAAGTAGATGGATTCTTGATTATCAAGGGATGAAAGATAATTGAAGAAGAATGTAGAGTTGAGATTAAATCACTTCAGTCAAGATCCTGTTGAATAGTGTAGGCTCGAAGGACCAAGTGGCCTAGTTTCGCTCCATGCTCATATGTGAGGAAAAATCAGGATTCTTTTTGTGGTAGTTTCTATATTTAGAAAGAAGCACTGATATAATAGATACTAATACTAATAAATAATTACCACTCACACTTTGCTCTCTGCTAGAGTCAGCTTGTCTCCAAGAAGCTGTATTTCTGACTCTTTTTCATTCTTTGACAGATGATACTGAAACTCCTTTTCTCGAGTTGATGTCAACAATGTCTCAAGGTTCTTTACTGTGACCCGTTCAGTACACATCTGTTTCTTTAAAACTTCAACTTCGGACTTCAAATCTTCCAGTTCACTTAAGGTCTAGACAGACATGAAGAAGAGTTTTAAGTAGATTCAAAACATGCACCACTTGTCCAATTCTGACTGATAAGAGAAGACTAAATAAATCAATCTTCTACACTGTTCTAATGAAGTTCATTGCAAGTTCGAGGATAGCTTTGAATCAGTGCTTTGCAATCTTTCACAACACTGTGTGAAACTGGTCCCAGCTTCTTTCAGTGGTAGCGGTTGGCGATGATTCTGATATTCCTGTAGTTATGGACCAGACCAAATCCCCTCAAAATATATTAAGATGATAGCCTAGACGCTAACTTTTCCTTCTTTTAAACACAAGTGCCAGGTATTGTGTTCCAGATGCAATTCGATTGGTCAAACTACAAGTTTCATATACTCTAGTTAAAATATAATGAAAGAAAGAAGAAACTGGAGTAACAACTCTATCGGAAAACTTAACAGAATAATAGATTATTTAACTACTAAACAATAACTGTTCCAAAATAGTAACATGCCATAGGTACATCCTTGGCAAAGGCAAATACAGTTAAATAGATTTGTCTCATATGCAATTCTCTAGTCCAGGAGGAAAAACATCAAGAGAAAACTCTGAGGGAGAGAGTAGCAGGGAGAGATGTACTGCAGCTTCTAAACCCAGCTACAAGACCTCAGTAACTGCTACTGAAATACTAAAACTAAAAATTCTGGTTCTGTGGGAGCTTGACCCCATCCACTCAGGCTGCTTCTTTTGTTCCAACTTTTAATAAAAATCCAAGGCCTCACAAGCTGTTTACTTTATGGGCTTCGGAGCAGACTGCCAGGTACCTCTGTCACAACCTTTCTTCTGAAAAAAAACCAGGACAAATTATACCTCTTAAAGCCATAATACCATCACACTATTTATAACTCCTGTGGCACATCTTTTGTGTCATTATTTTCCCATCACCATCTCCTTATACCACTATTCCTTTGTCAGTCCTCCCTTTCACCCTTCCATGTAATTTCTCTTTTGTTCTTTTCAAACAACTTCTTTGCCTTTAGCTTTGTTTAAAAACTGTTTCGCTTCTCTTTGTATTTCTGTTCTGACAAAATATCATTAATTTGAAATGTAAACACTGTTTCATTCTCTAGATATTCTGCCCAACCTACTAAGAATTTCCTTCACTTTCTGTTTTTATTTCAGATTTCTTGCATCTTATATTTTGCTAATGTAGATGTAAGTTATGCTGACAAAGTATGAGGTACTATACATTAGTAGGATAAATAGGTGCCACATGTATTCCATGATTAATGCTAAACTAATTCAAGGACAAAGCAGAATGAGATCTTAAATAAAATAGAAAGTTTACTTTCTGGAGAAACCCAGCAGGTTTGGCAGCATCTGTGGAGACAGCAACAGAGTAAACATTTTGAGTCCCATGATATTTCTTCAGCATCCACCCAGCAATATGGAAAATTGCCCCAACACTGTATTGTGCACACAAAATGCAAGACAACTCAAACCTGGTCAATTACAGCCCTATCTGGCTATCCCCAAACATCAGTAGAGTGATGGAAAGTGTAATTGACAGGGCTAACATGCAGATTTAATCACTGATGCCCAATTTAGCCTTGCAGTTCGTGACCACATTACACTCAGTATGAAAATAGGCAAAAGAGCTGAACTCCCTAGTTGAGGCAAAAGTGACTGGCCTTCACAGCAAAGTTGCATTTGACCAATTGTGATATCAAGGAGCCCTATCAAAATTAAAATCAATTTGAATTAGAGAATATTTCACCCCCAGGGCATCACTGCAGGACATCGTCAAGGTAGTATTCCAGGCCCCGTTATCTTCAACTACTTCATTAATAACCATCATAAGAGTCCAAAATGGGAATGTTTATTGATTACTGCACAATATTCAAAAACATTTGCAATTCCATCTATTGAAGCAAATTGTGTCCACGTGCAGCAAACATAGACAACATCAGGGTTTGGACCGGTAAGTGGCAAGTAACATTTCCTTCACACAAATCTCAAGCTATGACCATCTCCTCTTGACGTTCAATAGCATTACCATCACTGGATTCCCCACTATCAATATTCTAAGATTACTACTGACCAGAAGTTGAATTGTCCATTTAAATATTGTTGCTACAGCAACTATCCCTCTGAGGGTCCTGCCAAGGCTATAACTTTGCCAACGCTTTTTGCAGCACTGACTTGGAGTTCCGTGCAGAAGACAAAAAATTAACAGGAACTCTACTTAGGTCATTAATGTATCGTAAATGAGTAGTGGTTCCAATGCTGATATTGGAGGAATACTGCTGGAGAGCAAATTCTATTCTGAAAATCAACTGTTCATTACTATTCTCTAATTTACAGCTCTACTTCTTTTAACCCCATGGGTTTAATTTTTGTTAACAAGTCTATTAGGTTGTACTTCATTAATTGCCTTCTGAAAGTCTATATAGGCAGTTTGAAGGAGGCAGTGGCGTAGTGGTTATATCAGTGGCATGCAGATTTTACAGACATGGATTCAAATCCCATCACAGTGGATGGTGAAATTTGAATTCAATAAAAAAAACTGGAATTTAATAGTCTAATGGGGACTTTATATCCTTTAGGAAAGAAAACCTGCTGCCCTTACCTGGTCTGGGCTACATGTCACTCCAGCCCCACAGAGATGTGGTTGACTCTTAACTGCCCTCTGGGCAATTAGGGATGGACAATAAATTCTGGCCTTGACATTAATGCCCACATTCCACAAACAAATTAAAATTAAATTTCAACTAAATTACCCTCATCAATACTCAGTCACTTCAAAGAAATTGATTTGTCTTGAATAAATTTCCATATAATAGCCTATATTTTTCCAAATCCTAACTAATTTAATTCTGGATTACTGTCTCTAAAAATTTTACCATCACTGTTGGGCTCAATGACTATTTCATTTTTTTAAAAACTGGACTGTAGTATTTGCAGGGAAGGCTAAACAGCAGTGGATGAAATATATAGAGGAACTTCAAAACTGATCCTTAATGTCTGGACTATAAGTTAAAATGCTAAAAACAGCAGACTTTCAGTCTGGAAATAAGGTGTCTTATACATCATTATATAGAAATTAATTAAACTCATGGAAAAATTAATCCTTATGTTACTTTATATTTTAAGAGGAAAATGGAAGTATATAAAGATCCAAGGCAGTAAAAGATAAACAAATTATTTATATGAGGAAGCTATAATTCACGAAGAATTTGGGAAACAAATTTAGAATAGAACAGAGATGGCAATGATAGTGGAATCGCTTATAAAATGACTGGATGCTATCATGAGAGGACCTTTAGGATTTTTCTGGATGAGTGAATTATGATGTACTGAATGGCCTCTCTCACTTGTAATTATTTTGTGAAAACAGTAAGAATCTATGCGAAAAGGATTTATGTTGTAAACATGAGGAAATCCGGAAATATACAAAATGCAATCCAAGATTAGGTACCGATAGAAAACTTGGACCTTGAGTACATATGAAGTAGAAGCCCTCATTGTTTAATATCACCAGTACCATCAAGACAGGAGATCAACCCTATTTCAGTGGAGGGTGCAGGAGGGCATGCTCAGCACCAGAGAGCAGCAGCAGGCATATCTAAACATGATGTATCAACCTGATGAAGCTACCAAGTAGGACTGCTTGCATGCCAAACAGCATAAGCAGCAATTGATTGACAGAGCTAAGCGATCCTACAACCAATGGATCAGATCCAAGCTCTGCAGTCCTGCCACATACCATTGTAAATGGCTGGTGACTATTAAACAATCATTGGAGAAAGAGGTTCCACAAACATTCCCATGTTCAATAATGGAAGAGCCCAGCACATCAGTGCGAAAGAGATGGCTGAAGCATTCTCAGCAATCTTCAACCAGCATGGATGATCCATCTCGGTCTCCTCCAGTGGTTCTCAGCATGACAGATGGCAGTCTTCAGCTTATTTGATTCACACCATGTCATATCAAAAAAACAGTTGTGGATCCTGACAACATTTCAGCATTTGTACTGAAAACATGTGCTCTCGACTTGCTGATCTCCTACCCAAGGTGTTCCTGTACAGCTACAACACTAGCAAAAGTCCGGCAAGATGGCAGCAGGGTACGTTGCTCCATTCGGAGCTCCACTCTGCTCACCAGTTCTCTTTCTCTTTCTTTCTTTGCCCTTCCTTTTCTTTTCTCCCTTCTTTTCCCTCTGTCTGTAGTAATACTATTCCTCCCCCACCCCTTTTAACTACCCATCTTAAGGAGTCAGGAAGGAGCTGGGTTGCGACCGGGAACCACACGGAGGGAGCTGAAAGCGTGGGTTGTGACCTGCAGCAACAGCGGATCAAGTGTGAGCTGGAGCAACGGCGGCAGATCAAGAATGGGCTGACAAGGCCGGGCTGATGAGGCAGCGGTAGCGAGATCAGGCCAGTGAGGCAGCTAAGAGTAGGATGCTGGCAGAGGCATGGCGAGGGCTGGACCATAAGACATAGGAGCAGAAATTAGGCCAGTCCGCCCATCAAGTCTGCTCCGCCATTCAATCATGGCTGATAAGTTCCTCAACCCCATTCTCCCGCTTTCTCCCTGTAACCCTTGATCCCCTTGATAATCAAGAACCTATCTGTCTCCGTCTTAAATATACTCAATGACCTGGCCTCCAAAGCCTTCTGTGGCGGTGAATTCCATAGATTCACCACTCTCTGGCTGAAGAAGTTTCTCTTATCTCCGTTCTAAAAAGGTCTTCTCTTTACTCTAAGGCTGTGCCCTTGGGTCCTAGACTCTCCTACCAATGGAAGCATCTTCCCAACATCCACTCTGTCCAGGCCATTCAGTATTCTGTAAGTTTCAATTAGATTCCCCCTCATCCTTCTAAACTCCAATGATAGAGTCCCAGAGTCCTCAAACATTCCTCATATGTTAAGATTTCCCTTCCTGGGACCATTCTCGTGAACCTCCTCTGAACCCATTCCAGGGCCAGTACATCCTTCCTGAGATATGTGGCCCAAAAGAAGCACTGAGTGGGACTGCAGCAGTGGAAAGGCAAGTTAGACTCTCTTAAGTTATCCTTTTTTTCTTATCTTATTCTAAGCTAATGTGAATGGCGCCATATATGTACAGCGAAGGCACACACTTTTCTCTGTATTTTTACATTGAATACATGTGACAATAAATGATTCAAAAATAAATCTACCTGACAATGTGGAGAATTGCCCAGGTATGTTCTGCACGCAAAAAGCAGGACAAATCCAATATGGCCAGTTATCGTCCGATCAGTCTATTCTCGTTTGTCAGCAAAATGATGGACAGTGCCATCAACAATGCTATCAAGGAGCACCTATTCAGCAATAACCTACTCACTGGCGCCCAGTTTGGCCTCCACAAGGGCCGCTCTGCTCCTGACCTCATTACAGCCTTAGTTTAAACATGGACAAAAGAGCTGAATTCCAGAGGTGAGGTGAAAGTGACGCCCCTTGACATCAAGGCCACATTTGAACGGATGTGGGATCAAGGAACTGGAAACAATTGGAATCGGGTGCAAATTCTCCACTGGTTGGAGTCATACATAGAATCACAGAATTCCTATAGTGTGGAAGCAGGCTATTTGGCTCATCAAGTCCACACTAACCCTCTGAAGAGCATCCCACCCAGACCCTCCCGCTACCCTATCGTTGCATTTCCCATCCTAGATACTATGGGCCCTAGATACTACTACAATTTAGCATGGCATATCCACTTAACCTGCACATCTTTGAATTGTGGGAGGAAACTGGAGCACTTGGAGCAAACCCACGCAGACACAGGGAGAATGTGCAAACTCCACACAGACAGTCACCCGAGGCTGGAATCGAACCTGGGCACCTGCCACTGTAAGGCAGCAGTGCTAACCACTGAGCCACTGTGCCACTGTACCTGGTACATAGAATAATGTTCATGGCTGTTGGAGGTCAGTCAATCCAGCTCCAGGACGTCTTTGCAGGAGTTCTTCAAGGTAGTTCCCTAGGCCCAACCATCTTCAGCTGCTTCATCAACGACTTTCCCTCCATTATAAGGTCAGAAGTGGGGATGTTTGCCGACGATTGCAAAATGTTCAGCACCATTTGCGAGTCCTCAGATACTGAAGCAGTCCACATTCAAATGGAACAAGATCAGGGCAATATCTAGATACAGTAAGACAATATCTAGGCTTGAGCTGACAAGCAGCAAATCATATTTACACCATACAAATGCCAGGCAATGACCATCTCCAATAAAAGACTATCATTGCCTCTTGACATTCAATGGGGACATTCAACCATTATTGAATCCCTCATTATCAACATCCTGGGAGTTACCATTAACCAGAAACTCACCTGAATGTACCATATAAATACAGAGGCTACGAGCAGGTCAGATGCTAGAAATATTGTGGCAAATAATTCACCTCCTGATTCCCCAAAGCCTGGCCATCATCTGCAAGGCACAAGTCAGGAGTATGATGGAATACTCTCTGCCTGGATGATTGCATCTCCAGTAACACTTAAGAAGTTTGACACCATCTAGGACAAAGCAGCCTGCTTGATTGGCACCACATCCACAAGCATCCACTCCCTCCACAAGTAACGCTCAGTAGCTGCAGTGTGTACCAGCTACAAGATGCACAGCAGAAATTCACCAAACCCACTGCCACTTCTTTCTGGAAGGACAAGGGCAGCAGAAAAATAGGAATACCATCACTTGCAATTTCCCCTCCAAGCCACTCACCATCCTGACTAGGAAATATATCGCTATTTCTTCATTGTTGCTGGGTCAGAATCTTGGAATTGCCTCCTGAGGGGTAATTTAGGGCCTACCTACAGAACATGGGGAGGTGATGGCCTTGTGGTATTGTCACGGGACTGTTAATCCAGAGACTCAGAAAGTGTTCTGGGGACCTGGGTTCGAATCCCGCCATGGCAGATGGTGGAATTGGAATTTAATAAATATTTGGAATTAAGAGTCTATTGATGACCATTGTCGATTGCTGGAAAAACCCATCTGGTTCACTAATGTCCTTTAGGGAAGGAAACTGCCATCCTTACTTGGTCTGGCCTACATGTGACTCCAGACCCACAGCAATGTGGTTGACTCTGAACTGCCCTCTGGGTAATTAGGGATGGGCAATAAATACTGCCTAGCTAGCGACATCCATGTCACATGAATGAATTTTAAAAAAAGCCTGTATTTTGTACAAGAATTTAAATTTGTACAGTGTCCTTCATTGCTAAAGCGCTTTACAGGCAACTGTGTATTTTTTGTACTGTAGTCACTGTTAGAAAATGGGAAACAGCTGTCAATTTGCACAAATCAACTTCTCACAACTGGATAGTCTGTTTTGGTGATGTCAACTGAAGGAATCAAAAATGGCCAGGACACAAAAAATAACTTCTTTGTTCTTCATTAGAAACTACCAGGGGACCTTTTCCATTCCTTTGAAGGCAATTATCTAGATGTTGACACCTCATCTGGAAGGCAGAACCTCTAACAGTTCAAAACTGTTCAATACTACACTGGAATATCATCTCCGAGTATACGCTCAAGTCTTTGAAACAGATGTATTTGAGGCGAATGTTACAGCACCTGCTGTGTAAATATTTATTCTGTTCTGGATCAGGTAAATCCAGTATGAAGAATGTTAAACCCTATAAGGAATAATCGTCATTTAAAGCTCCATAATGGTTTTCATCTAGAAGGTCTCACAGTTCAACCCTATGTTACTACAAAGGATAACATGGTGTAAAGTAATCACAATATCTTCACAATCCATCCTGTTAAACGTTCTATAGGAAAACCACACATAAAATTACTGCAAACATCCAATATATGATGAAGGCTCTAGTAATGATGTTACATTTGCTGAGTGAATGTATAATTTAAAAAGATAATTGTGAAGGTGACTTGTTTTGTAATGTGCTCTCGACTGACTATTCCAAAGTCAAAGTAATAAAATGTTGTCATCTGGGCTCACATTCTTGAAATCAAAATTATAGTCAGCATTTAGGAAGTGGTCCACAGAAATGGGAAATACAAACCTACAATTTCTAATCACTACATAGATCATTCTTTATCTTAATAGAATCATTTTAATCTAACATTTCAAAATGTTGCTTTAAATTAAGCATAGAGAGTATTTCATTTAACCATACCTTTTCATGTTCCATATTCTTAGAAGTAAGTTGCCGTGAAAGCAATTCCTTATTCGAATCCAGTTGGGCACACAGTTCTCTGACTGAAGCCAGGTCCCCTAAAACATGGCATTTCTCAGCCTGCGTCTGCCGCAACTCTTCTTCCAGTTTGCTCATGCTTTTAGATATACAGGAAATCTCTTTCTCATATGCTTGTTGGGCAGCTAGGTGCTAAATTAAAGAAGGAGTTACAGACAGGCACACAGAAACATGTATATATTTGGGACATTACACTGAAACAAAGTTTACAATAATAGACAAGTTAATTGATGGTGCAATTCAGTAGTAAGTATGGAATAAACAATATTTGACTGTTTTCCTTATTCTTTAATCGAATTTTGACTTCTGCATACAACAGTACATTTTCAAGACATCGTAAGATATAATCGCCTGGAGCATTGCTTTTAAGGAAATTCCAGCTGCAGTGGTCACTAATCTTCCTACACCAGGCTGTATAATGGTTTAGGCTGTACTTACAAGACTTTTATCCAGCAAAATTGGGGCAGTCAGTTCCCTCAAAAGATGACGATTGATTTTTCACTCTTTTACTACCAGTGATGATCCACAACCAGAAGCAGAAAAACAGGAAGCCAAAATAGAAGACAACTAAGCAAAGGCAGGCATCAAATAGGATTAGAATAACGTTAAAATGACAGAATTAAAGGCACTGTATCTGAATGCTTGTGCTTTCACAAAATGATCGACAACTTGAATGCACAAATTGCGGTGAATGGATATGATTTAACTGCCATTATGGAGACATTGTGACCATGACTGGGAACTGACCATCCAGAGATATTTTGCATTTATGCAAAAGGCATATGAGATGGGGTAGCAGTCTTGAATAAGGGATAGATCAGTGCAGGAGTAAGGGAGAATCGAAGCATCAACTTAGGTGGGGCTAAGAAACAGCAAGATTGGGAGCAATTGAAAACCCAGCAAATAGGTTGAAGAAACTGATTAAGAAAGGGAAAAGAGAATAGAAATGCAAACCAGTGAGAAGCATAAAGATGGACAATGAAAAATTCTTTAGCTATGTGAAAAGGAAAAGCTGAGCCAAATATAGCCTTATTACAAGTGAGGACAGGAAAATATATAGTGGAGAAACTAAACAGCATTTTTTTTCTCTTTTCAAGAAGATACAGAAAATCTCCCAGAAATACTAGGCAACCAAGAGCATTGTGAAACTGAGGAATTAAAAGAAATCAGTATTACTGGAGAGGTAGCACCTGGAATGTTAACTGGATTGCAGATTCATAAATCCCCTGGACTGGATGATATTCATCCCAGTGAGCTTAACTGATAGGCTACATAGGGAGTGAATGCATTGGTGGTTTTCTTTTAAAATTCTATGGATTCTGGAAAGGGTCCCATGGACTCAAAAATAGCAAACGTAACCCCACTATATACAAAGAGAGGAAGAACAAAGAAAATTACAGCACAGGAACAGGCCCTTCGGCCCTCCAAGCCTGCGCCGATCCAGATCCTCTATCTAAACCTGTCGCCTATTTTCCAAGGATCTGTATCCCTCTGCTCCCTGCCCATTCATGTATCTGTCCAGATACATCTTAAATGACGCTATCGTGCCCGCCTCTACCACCTCTGCTGGCAACGTGTTCCAGGCACCCACCACCCTCTGCATAAAGAACTTTCCATGCATATCTCCCTTAAAGGACAGCGGAGAACTACAGGCCTGTTGCTTGACATCAGGATGAAAAATGTTAAAACCTAACAATAAAGGCTATGATAACTGAACATTTAGTAAAGAATAGTAAAATTGGGCAGTCTCAAAATTGATTTATGAAAGAGCAATCATGTTTGACATAATCTTTGGGAGACTTTTGAGAACAACACGTGTAACGTTGATAAAGTGACCACACAAAATAGGAAGAGAAGTAGGCCAGTCAGCCCATTGAGTCTGATCCATCTTTCAGTTAGATCATGGCTAATCAGAATCTTCAACTCCCCTTTTCTGCTTGTTCCCCATATGCTTGATTCCTTTATAGATTAAAACTCTGTCTGTTTTCAACCTTGAATACACTTAATGACCCAGCTTCTATAGACTGCTGTAGTAAAGAATTCCATAGACTCACTACCCTCAGAAGAAAATTTCCATCTTTATCTGAACTGGATGATCTCTTACCCTGAGATTTTGCCCTCGGGTCCTAGACTTTCCCACAAGGGGAACCACATCGCAGCATCTACCCCGTCAAGCCCTCTAGAAGTCTTTGATAATACCTTAGATAATAACCTTTAATGAGGTTGTCTCACATTCTCCAAAGGCTCCAATGAGTACAGGCCCAACCTACTCATCCTCAAATCCTTCCATACCCGAATAAACCTAGTGAACCTTCTCTCGACTGTCTACAATGCCTATATCTCTTGCCTTACAACTTAGGGGCCAATATTTAAAAGCAAAGGTTGCCCATTTTAAATAGAGCTGAGATTTCTTTTTCTCTCTGAGGGCCACGAGTCTTTTGTACTTTCTTCCTGAAAAAGTGGTGGAAACAGATTATTGAATATTATTAAGGCAAAGATAAATAGGTTGTTGTTGAACAAGGCAGTGAAAGGATATCAGGAGTAGGTGGGAATGTGGATTTGAAGTTAGAATCAGATCAGCCATAACATTATTGAATGGTGGAGCAGGCTGTAGGGGCTGAATGGCCTACTCCTGCTCATTGTTTGTAGATTAGTACATAGAATTGAAGCAAAGGTAAGGTCATCATTTGGATCTGAAAAGGAGACAACAAGAGGGAGAGAACAAGAGTCTTTCCTAACAGTGATTTTTGGGGATCTAGGAACATGGATCATTCAATACCATGAAAATGCCCAAAAGTCTTGATCCATTTATATCTAAGACTAGAAGTCATGCACCAGCTATACATGACCATTGTTAAACCTCACCTTCTGAGCATAGTGAGCAGTCTGGTCACCATACCTTAGGAAGATATATTAGACTTGGAACAAGCACAAAATAATTTATTCGATGATATCTGGACTCCAACTAAGGACGAAATCATAAGGAGAGATTACAGAAGCTAGTGTAGTATCACCTGGAATTTTCAATCTTAAGGTGTGATTTGTTCAGTGTTTTCAAGATTTGAGGGAAATATATAGAGTAAATAAAGGAGAACCGTTCCTGCTGGTTGGCGAGTGCAAGGTATAGAAATTAAAGTCAGAGCTCTGAGGAATATTATTAGAAAATATATCTAGACACAAAGGTCGGTAGAGTTCTCTCCGTCAAACAGCATGTAATGCTAGAGCATTGGTAAATTTTAAACCAGAATTTAACAAATGCTTGTTATCCAAAGGATTAAGGAATGTGCGACAAAGGTAGGAACATGGAGCTTGTTTGCTGATTAGCCATGATTTCACTGAATTTCTAAACAGGCTTAAGACACAAAATTGGCCTACACCTATTCCTATATTGCTTAAAATGACCAATTAGATACTAGACTTTATGTATATTATAGTTTTATAGACTTTGTTGATAAATAATACCTCCTCTATTTCCTTTTCAAGCTTGCCGACTCTTTCCTCAAGATGCCGTCTCTCTGTGTCTACAGACAGGAGCTCTAATCGAATTGAGCTACTTTCGCCCTCTGCCTGATGAGCCTTGTTCTCCCAGTTCTCAGCCTGATTACTCGCCATTCGGAATTGCTCCAGCATATGATGGAGTTCTTGTTCCTATTGTTAACAAAAAAAAGTATATGTCTTAAAGATTGAAGAATACTTGCAGCACATAGACAACAATCCTTATTCTCCTTTCATCATCACCTTTAGGTGTTGATCCATCAGGAAGTATAACAACGGTTCACTTCGTTGAGGGAATGATTCAATAAGGTGACTTTGAGTAGAATAGGTCTACATTCCCTGGAAATTAGAGACAAAAAGTGACCTCACTACAGCATAAAAATCTTATGGGGTTTAATATGGTAAATGCTGAGAGGACATTTCCTCTGAACATGTAGTCTCAAATTGGAGGTCACAGTCTCAGAAAAATATCAGGACTGGTAGGAGAAGAAATTTCTTTATGCAAAAGCATGCTAGAGCTTTAGAACTATCATAGCTGGGTACTCAGGCATTAAGAATATCCCAGACAAGGGTCAATACACTTTTTTTTTAAATAAATGAAGAAAACTAAGAGATATATTGAGATAGAATGTCATTTAATGTCAAAAAAGGTTTGAATGGCCAATTCTGCTCCCATTTGTTAGGTTCTAATCGAACAGATATGTGTGGCTATCACCACTGACAGCCAATGAACAGGGTAGTCTGAACTTTGGACGTGCATTTTACAAATATAAAAGTATTGCTATGTGACCTCCAGCTGCATTTCAGAAAACAAACTTATCATTAATGGAGCTGGTCAGTTCATACAAATCCAGCAGAAGCAATCTTCTTCTGCCAATAATTAGGGAACAGTACATGGGAAGTGCATCCTGTGGGGCTCAGAAGGTGGATTTCCAAACTTCTTTTAGGATGTCAACTTAATTTTGTATAAACATCTGGACTCAGTAATGCCTGCAGCCACATAGAAAGGAAGAGCTTGGGATGCATTTTAAATCTTAAAGTGGTATTACATTTTAAAGGCCACAAACACTGGAAACCTTAGAAGAGAGAAAATGTTTCAAGATCTACTGGTGGTCCGTACAACAATTATCTAACATGACAACTGGAAGTTATTTTTGGTCAGTTTTTAAGATAGGTTACATACATCAAAAGTTCTCTTCTTTCATTGCCATGGTCTTCTTCTTTAATAAATGCTGCGACTTGTTTGAACATTTTTGCACTTCTGGGCTATAACAGGGCTGGGACAACAGCACATCAAGTGTTGGTCCAGTTGCTATTAAAGACTACTCAGAGAAAATGGTATGAGACTAGCACCATTACTTTAGAAAACGTTTGTTCTCTTGATCCTTCACATCATCCTTGCAATTTTGCAAGGAATTATGAAACCCCAATGCCGTTTGCAGAGGAAATTTGCTTCCTTATCTGGTCTTGCTTAGATCTGACTCCAGACTATGAACAATTTGATTGATTCTTAATGCCCTTAGCAAGCTGCCGAGTTGAATCAACTGCTACAGAAAATTTGAGTAAGCATAAAACCAGACAGGCAACACAACATTGACCTAGGTGCTGGAAACCGTGAAAGTACACCCTCTGTCCAGTGAATGCAAAAACGTTCTTCTCACTTACGCACAAAAATTGGAAGAACTGTCCTAATGGCTAGCTAAAAGTCTGAAATAGCCATGCTCACCGAATTATACATTACAGCCAATGTTTCATCCTCCACCATTACCGACCTTAGATACGTCCTCTAGATACAGGCAGTACAGATTCACCAGAGGTGGCTGTTTAAGGCCACGAGAAGGTGGGCTTGAGAGTCCTCAACATTGACTCCGCACCCCATGAACTCTCATTGCATCAGGTCAAACATGGATAAGGGAACCTCCTGCTGATCATCACATCCTGCTCTATATTAGCCAATGAATCAGTGACCTTCTATATTGAGCAATTTTGGACGAAGTAGCAATGTTGGGGGACTTCAATACTCACTGGCCTGTGGCACATAATAGGAGAACCAACAAGAAGAAAAATCCTACTTGTTTTTGTCCTCACAAATTTACTTTTCATTGATGCATCTGACCATGACAACAGTAGCAGGAATGATCTCTGCACAATCCTTGTGGAGACTGAAGTGTAATGGAATATGCAAATAATTTTGACATAATTGATATTAATCTGACATCAACAAACTGATCAGCGGAAGAGATTAGACTGGAAGAAGCGTGTAAAGAGAGAGGTCTTAGACACTACACCAAACTGCTGTATTTAGTAACCTGTAATGTTCAAATGTGAATAAAGAGTGTTAAAGTACTCAAGAAAGCGAGAGTCCCTTATTCTAGGATAAGGATCCATCACCATTTAACAGTGTATATATGAGCACCTACAGCCCAGGGATACTAATGAGACATATCTAACAATGCTGGTAGCAAGGTATTCTATCAGTAAAGACTAAGCTCTATCTTCACACAGCATGACTAAAAACTGATCTAGCAGGCTCAAAGCTCAACATCCATGAAGCACGCAGCCGTCAACATCAAAACTGTATTCTTCAACAAGCTTCCACTCATTCCAGCAAACTGCTACTCAACAATTACTATCAAGCCAAGGCAGTAACCCTAGTTCAGTGAAGAATGCAAGAGGACATGCCAGGAGCAGCACCAGAGATACCTAAAAATAAAGCGTCAACCTAGTGAAGTGACAACACAGGATTACTTGCGTTCCGAATAAGCAATTCCACAACTATAGATCAGATCAAAGCTTTGCAGACCTGCCAAATCCAGTGGTGAAGAGTTGTATACAATTAAACAATAAACAACAGGTGGAGGCTTCAGAAACAGCCCATCCTCATTATCTTTAATTAGAAGTACTGAGCGGATGATCTGTCTCTACCTACTGCTGTGGAGCTACCGTTACAGATGCCAATTTTCAGACAATTCAATTCATTTCATGCGTTATCAAGATATGGCAAAGGAACTGGATACTGCAAAAGGGCTAAGGCCCTGACAACATCATAGCAAAATTAGAAGTCACACGACACCTGGATATACTCCAACAGGTTCTGACTTCCGCCTTTGTCCACCCCAGTCCAGCACTGGCATCTCCACATCATAATATCATTGCAATTATACTGAAGAATAGAACTTTTCCAGAGCTAACCATACCCTGAGATGTGTGAGTACAGGTGTAACAATGGAACCTTCCCAACAATGTGGAACATTACCTGAGTAAGCCCTGTTCACTAATAGGAGGATAAATTCAATCCACCCAAATACAGTTCCAGGCATCAATACCATGTTGGTCCAAACATGGACAAAACTGCTTAACAGCAGAGGTGAGATGAGAGTGACTATCTTGATATCGAGGCATCAATTGATCAAGTATAGCATTAAAGAGCCCTAAGAAAACTGAAATCACATTTTTGAAGGCAATGAAGGATAATAGGATGCAACAGGAAAGGACAGCTATGATATCTTCATATGGTGGAGCAGGATCCTATTCTTGTTTCTAAGCCTTCGTTCCAATGAAATCAATGGGGATCAGGGAGAAAACTCTCCAATCCACACAATGGTGGGTTGATCAGGTTGTTGGAAATCAATCATCTCTGCTTCAGAATACTACTGCAGGGAACTGTCCTGTCTCCAAACATCTTCAGCTGCTTCGACAATGAGCTTCCCTCCAACACAAGGTCAAATGTTTTCTAATGACTGCACAGTGTTTAGTACCATTCTGAACTCAAGGACTAAAGTAGTCCATGCTACATGCAGCAATAGCTATACAACATTTAGGCTTCAGCCCCTAAGTCATAATTAACACTTGTGGGTCACATGGTGCAGACAATGACCATTTCCAAACAGAATCTAGCCATATGCCCTTGTCATTTAAAGGCATTAACATCACTGAGAATCAATACGCCTAGAAATGTGTACTTTAGAAAATCAGGACTGACATTTGAAATGGAGTCTCTTCTCACCTAAGACTATTTGAAAATTTGCTCTCAACTGGTTTAAACCGCAAAATTCTAATAAGGTTTTTCTCATGTGTTCTAAATTTTAACTAGATCCATAGCAATCTTGTAGTTTTACAATCGGATATTGTACAAATTTAATTAAATACTCCAGAGATTTTCAATACATTCATAAAATATCACTCTTACCAAAATGAGCATTCCCAATTTTATACAAAATGTATTAAAATTGCAGTGACTTATTTGGATACTTTAACTGATCAACGCTAAATAAAGAATAAAAGCCTTCGTATTGAAGGTCAAGTGAAGCATTTCACTGTGTTTTATCATTAACATATCACAATTCTTCAGTCAGCAGGATTTGTGCAAATAACCTAATGTGTACCTACTTCCAAATTATATTCAAGCCAAACAACAAACAAATAGATAACAAATAATTTGGTGCAGAATAATCAGAGAACGGTTTAAAAGCTTACATTGAGAAACCAGCTGTAAGAAAGAACAACATGCAAATGTACTTGGTTTCTGATCAACTTTTACCACCCTTACCTTGGCAACCATTAAGCTTTCAATTCTTGCCACTTCATTGATGTAGTTATGCACTCTTGATTTTAACTCATCCTTTTCATGCAAAGCTTGTTCCAACTCATTTGTGACTGCCTATTAGGAAAATCAGTGAAGGTTGCCATTAAGTTCTTTATTAATTAGTACAATATTTATAGAATTACTAAACTGCCTAGTATAAAATGAGCCAAACATCACAATTATCAAAGGCACAACTTTCTAACCACTGTATTCATTGTTTCTACAGAAAATAAGTAGAAGATGGAACTTAATGGCAACTAGTATGAAAGACCAGATATGAAAGAAAATAAATAATAAGTAATAAAAACAGAAGTTGCTGGAAAAACTCAGCAGGTCTGGGAGCATTTGTGAAGGAAAAAGTCAGAGTTAACGTTTCGGGTCTGATGACCCTTCCTCAGAACCGGACCTGAAATGTTAACTCTGATTTTTTCTTCACAGATGCTGCCAGACCTGCTGAGCTTTTCAGGCATCTTCTGTTTTTGTTCCAGGTTTACACCATCCGCAGTTCTTTCGGTTTTTATTAAGAAATAATAAGAGTTGCATAAATTGCAAAATAACACTGGAGACCACCATCAAGAGTTTGAAAAACATACTGAATTTGGAAATGTTCTAAGAATTTTTAAAAAATGCTCAAATTTAAAATCAAAATTGAAATACAGCTTTGCATGGTGAAAAGAATATTTCCTTATAATATATATGGATAGAGAAGGGACAATTTGCAGGTGATTAAATGTCAAACAAATAATTCATATTCAATAAATGTGGAGCTGGACAAACACAGCAGGTCAGACAGCATCAGAGAAGCAGGAAAGTCAACGTTTTGGGCCAAAACCCCTTGTCAGAACTGCCCAAAATGTTGACTTTCCTGGTCTTCTGATGCTGTCTGACCTGCTGTGTTCAGCCTCACATTTATTGACTGTGGCTTCCAGCATCTGCAGTCCTTACTGTCTCCAAATAATTCATTTTACCTGATTTTCCCTCGTCATTTGAGCCAAGTCATCTCGCAAACAACGATTTTCTTTAAATGCAGCATCTCGACACTGTTCTAATTCCTCTGAATCCTTATGAATAGAATCTAGTTGCCGACGTAAGGAATTTATTTCCCGGTCTCGGTTACTTAGGGTGTCATTCAAAAGGCTGATTGAAATTAAAGTTTAAAAACAAATCAAATTTTCAGAAGAAACAAAGTGTGATGTGACTATGGCTTTAAGAGATGTATTTTGTCCTGGGGCTTTTTTTTTTGAAGAGAAGTTTTAAGACAGAGGTAGCAAGCTGTCTATTTGAATTGAGTAAAGTAAATAGCTTGTGAGGTCTTGGGATTTTTTTTGAAAGTGGAACAATAGAAGCAGCCTGAATGGGTGGGATCAAGCACCCACAGAAACAGAATTTTTAGTTTTAATGTTACAGTAGCAGCTGTTGGAGTCATGAAGCTGGCTATAGAAGCTATTTTGCTTCTCTTTGTTACAGCTAAAAGCTGGGGTTTCTCTTCCTGCTGTTAGAATTGCATGTGAGATAATCTGTTTTACTGAATTTGTCTTTTTGCCATGGGTGCATTGATGAGATGTTACTACACTGGAACAGTTACTGTTTAGTAGTTAATTAACCTATTATTCTGTTAAACTTTCCAATAGTGTTAAGTTATTCCAATTTCTGCTTTCTTTTGTTATATTTTAATAGAGTGTATGAATAAAGTGTTTGCTTCAAATCTGGTAGTATGGCCAACTGAATTGCGTCCGGGACAAAGTTAGGATCTAGGCTATCTTCTTAATATATTTTGAGGGGGTTAGCCTGGTCCATAACAAAAATTATCTATGTTCTGTTGTGTTACCGTTATACTTACTCTAATGCAGATTCTAGTTCAGTCACAGTAATTTTCATATTTGTTATCGCCTTTTCCTATACATGGAGGCAATATGAAGTGTATCAGTCATTTTCAGAAGTGAAGGATACAAAAAATATCATTAGTACTCCATTAGTGTTCAAGAATGGGTATACATATGCAGTTTGAGCCTCCTGCAATCCCATGGGAAGCCTGCCACTTTCCCTTTCATATCCTATTAGGATAATTGTTCATATCCCATCAACAGTGCCAATTGCTTGACCAGAATTTTAAGTTGATCAACAACGCTAATTTAATAATACTTAAGTGACTATAGAGTATGAAAATGCTTTCAATGGTGGTCTAATATGCTAGTTCTTTAATGCTAAGATTAAATTTCTTCTCTCCTCGTACTAGGATGACAGGCAGAACTACTGTTGCTAAATATCTGTGGATTTCTCTAACGAAAAATTAAAAGATTTTTCACAAGACAATTTAAATCTAATGTAACAAAAACAGGAAATACTGAAAATAATCAATAACTCAGACAGCATCTGCAGAGAAACAAAGATTTTCAAGTGCCAAGTCCCACACTCAATTCCCTAGTATTTTTCTACACAACAGGAATGAATAACAACTGTCAGATATAATAATCTACTTACTGTTTGCTCAACACACAACAGAAAGGTTAACTTAAGACTGGAATGGTCAGATTAGTGTATTCACCCGATTGGCAAGGTTCTCTTCTAAAGTAGCAATTTTTTCCGTTTTGTCATCTACAGCGTCCTGCAGGCAATCCTTTTCCTGGTCTAGAGCAGATACTGTAGTTTTTAATAAGTTGATTTCTTCTCGTAGAGCAGAATTCTGTCGGTTGAACTCATCTAAGCAAAAAAAAACACATTATACGTGTTTGACCACTTGTAATGCATCTTGACTGTCTACGTAATAACTTTATCCTTATAGGTGCCTGCTTTTATAACTATGAAAGCATATAAAACACTGTCAGTCACAATGTTCAACACAATAGGTTCTTAATATTTTCTAATTTACGGCTCCATCAGCCTCACTTGAAGGTTGCTGCTTACAATACCCATGCCCCAGGATCTAGAATACACTGCTATTCTGCCTCTCTCCAGCTACTCATTTAGGACTCTGTACTTTGGCTACTGACCTGATAGCTCCACAAATTAAAATCACTTTTCCAATTCTGCCTTTGGGGAGTGATTTACACAATATTTTATGCTGAAAGTGCCAAATAAATAATAAAACAGTAAAAAATAATAAAGTGGTTGTGTGTCTTTGCACCATTTTAAACCACAAGACACATTTCTAAAGTCTGGACTTAACCTGCATGGTTTTGTACATAACTGTTTTCAAACCTGATAAACTTGGCTTAGTAGATGCAATGTTAAATTGCTATTACCTAGTCTCTCCTCTTGTCTGTCAATTCTGTCTTGCGATGTTTGAAGCTCCTTGGTTTTCGCACTCAACCGATGCTGTAAGTCTGCAAGAGACTTCTCCAGGTGTTCATTCAGCAACCTGAAGCAATAGTACAAAGCAGTCATTTCTTGGTTAGGATAATTTATTGTTTAACATTTAAAAGTGAGAAGTATTCAAAAACACAACTTGATTTATCTTGGAATTTATCTTTGAGTCTGAACCATGAAATTACGGTGGCATCTTTAAGTGATTAACTTGACGTACTGTCCTTTGTTCCAGTATGTTTCCCTGAATGTGTTCATTAGTAGAGGGTCTGGAGCTTGTTATGACCAGACCAAACCCCCTTAAAATACATCAAGGAGACATCCTAGACCCTAACTTTTAACTTATTTAAAGGCAAGTGTAAGGCAGTGTTCCAGATGTGATTCAATTGGTCAAACTACCAGGCTTTAAGCAAAACACACTTTGTTCTTACAACACAGTGAAAATACAAATAAAAAATGGCACAAATTTAACTCTATTTAAATATTTAATATAACAATGCATATTTTCACTCCTAATCATCAACTGTTTCAGTATAGCAGCATCCCACAAACACACTGTTGGCAAAGGCAAATTCAGGAAAACAGATTTTTTTTACTTACTGTCTCCAGTCCAGGAGAAAGAAACACCAAAATAACGAATCTAACGCAGAGAGAGAACTCAAACTTTTAGCTGCAGCAGAGGGAGCTATATCTAGCCACTTCAATTACAAAAACACCAATTTAAACTTGAAGCCAAACTAAAGCCTTGGGTCTGTGTGAGATTGACTCCATACGCTTGTGTTTTTTTGTCTAAAAAGGAAACACTCAGGGAGCTCAAAGCTGTTTACCCACTGCTTTTGAAGCAGACATTCCTTCACCACTGGTAACACCTCTCTGTAAGAGAAACGGCACAGAACAAATCCCTCTTAAAGGCACAGTACCATCACAAGCTCCAAACCTTTTAGAGGTTCTGTCTATCCTCATACCACATCAATGAATAAGCCATACAGCATGTTGAGTGTACACCATGCTCAACACATTCATTTGCTTCTTCAATAAAACATTTCCACATTTATTGTACGCTTATTTTTTGGATGGCTGATGCTCTGGATTAGCTGCATCCTAATGTTAACCAGTACCTTCCACTGCCTGGACTGACAAGGAGAGCTGTGGTGCCACCCATGGCCTTGCCTGATCCGTTACAGCATTGCTTGCCGATGTTTGATCTATTCATTTTAACAGCTTCACTTCTCACTGCGTGCTGTGATCCTCTTTCTCAAGTTCAATGGTTCACCTAATATGACCTAATATACATTAGCTCTCCAATAGAATTGGTATTTTTCCACTGTTGCTTTCAATGCTTTAAGCTTAATAGCTTGTAGTTAAGAAAAGGATACTCCATTGGGAATACTGTTCTAGGATTGTAGAGGGCTTTAAACACTAGAGGGTGGAGCAATGATGTGGTAAATTAGAAGGAAAGGATGAGGTAATAAAGGAAGATAGCAATAAGAGTGATTAGGATCTCAGTGTGGTGGAAAGGGATACACCATACAAACTTTACAGTGTACCAGCAGATGCAAGGCCAGGGTTTCTAAAAACAGCAATTTAACAGAACTATAGACCCTGTAGCTGAATGCATATAGCATTTGTAACAAAACATGTGGATTATGTGCATAAATAAGAACAGCAACCTGATAGCAACTGGATTCCAAATATTTGAAGGTAATTATCATTTTAGGAAGTTAGGAATGGAGATGAGGTATCTTTATTAATTAAATATGATATTAGTGTAGTGGGGAGACATGATCTTAGTTCTACAGACAAGATGTAAAATCAGTTTGGGTAGAGGTAATAAACAGAAAGGGTATTAAATCATTTGTGGAAATAGGTTTCAGTCCCCAACAGTAACTACACTGCATGATGGATTATACCGGAGGAGATAACAGGGGTGAAATAAAGGTATAGCAATAATCATGGGTGATTTTAATCTACATATAGATTGGATGAAGTAGATTGGCAAATATAATCTGGAGAATGAATTCATTGGGTGTAGCTCAGACAATTTCTTAGAGCAGAATGTACTTGAACTAACCAGACAGCAGGGTGTTTTCGACCTGATAGTATGTAATGAGACATCATTTGTGTAAACGACAAACAACATCGGCCCCAACACTGACTCTGTGGGATGCCACTGGATATTGACTTACAGTTAGAAAAACACCCCTCATCACCTCCTGCTTCCTGTCCCTCAGCCAGTTGTGGATCCAATTGGCAAATTTTCTTGGATCCCAAAAGACTCCTCCCTTTGCAATCAGTCTCCTAAGCAGAACCTTATCAAAAGCCTTGCTGAAGTCCAAGTCTACTACATCAAAAACACTGTCCTCATCTGCAAACTTGCTCACCTCTTCGAAAAATTCAGTCAAGTTGGTCAGACATCACTTCTCCTTAGTAAAACCATTCTGACTGTTCTTGATTAATCCCTGCCTTTCCAAATGCAGATTTATGCTATCCAGCAGAATTGCTTCCAATAGTTTCCCGACCACTGAGGTTAAAAGACCGGTCTGTAGTTTCCTGGTTTATCCCTGCACCCTTCTTGAATAATGGTACCAAATTAGCTGCTTCCCAGTGCCTCTCCTGTAGTCAGGCAGAACTGAGAATTTTTGCAAGAATCTCTGCTATTACTTCCCTTGCCTCACTCAACAACTTGGGTACATTTCATCCAGCCTTGGAGATTTATCTATTTTTAAGCCTGTAACTACTCAGAATGTTTTCTCTGTCTATGCTAATTTCTTTAATTGTATCACAGACGTTCTCCCTGATTTCTATATCCATATCAACCCTTTTATTAGTGAACACTGACCCAACGTATTAATTTAGAAACCTACCTATATCCTTTGGCTCCATGCACAAATTACCACTGTAGTTCTAAATGGGCCCTTCTCTTTCCCTTGTTATCCTTTTACCCTTAATGTACCTGTAAAACAACTTAGAATTTTCCTTTCTTTTACCTGTCAGTATCCTTTCATATCCCCTTTTAGCTCTCCTAATCTCTCATTTAAGTTCTCTCTTGCGTATTCTATGCTCCTCTAGGGCTTCTGCTGTTTTGAGCTCTCAGTATCTGCCATAAGCTTCCATTTTTCTCTTAATCCTTTCTCTTAGGCTTACTTAGGTTAAGTGAATATCCAAGAAATTGTCAGATGGAGGATAATGTGGCAGGAAGAATAATAAAATTGCCCATTATTTAAATTGAGAGAAAGTCCGTCATTCAAAGTTGTGGATGTACTGGTACATGAATCACAAATAGTTCATTATGCAGGTACAATAGGTGATAAGAAAGACAATTAGAGCAAAGCCATTTATTGCAAGAATTGAATATAAAATTAAGGAAGTTCTGATACAGTTGCATAAACATTGGTGAGACCAGATCTGGAATAGTGTGTACTAAATGATATAATTCTATTAAAAGAGTTTTAGAGGAGGTTCACTTGACTGATTTCTGGGACAAAGAGTTATCTTAGGAGATACATTGGACAGGATGGGGTTGAGAAGAATAAGAGGTGACCTTATTGAAACTTAAGATCCTCAAGGGGCTTGACAAGTTTAATCCAGAGAGGCTTTTTTACTTTTTGGAAGTACTAGAACTAGGCAACGCAGTTTAAAGATAAGGGGTCTCCCATTTAAGACAGGGATGAGGAGAAACTTTTTCTCTCAGAGTGTCTCTAATCTTTGGAATGTTCTTTCTCAAAGAGCAGTGGAGGCAGGGTTATCGAATATTTTAAAGGCTGATTTAGATAGATTCTTTATCAACATGGGAGTCAAAAAGGATAAGGAGCAGACAGGAGAGTAGAGTTAAAAACAATCAATTCAGCCATGAAATATCAAATCATGCAGCAGATTTGAGGGGCTGAACAGCCTAATCCTGCTCCAAATTGTTGTACCCAATGTGTGCCAAAACCATCATAAAAATCAGCTTGTATTTAAGTCTTTAACATAGTAAAATGTCCTAAAGAGCTTTACAGGAGCATTATTGAACAAAATTTGATGTCAGGTCAAATACCAGGAGGTATGAAGACAAATGACCAAAAGCTTTGTCAAAATGCCAAGTTTTATGGACCATCTTAAAAGAGGCAGGAGAACAAGAGACAGTAAGATTTAGGTAGACAATTCCAGAGTTTAGGATTCAAGCAGGTAAAGGTGGTGGAGCTATTAAAATCAAGATTTGCAAGAGACCAGAATTAGAGTATTCTAAGTGGGCTGTCGATTGGTGAATTTAAAGAAAGAGAAAGTCTTCTTTCTTTTGTATGGGATGACAATGTTGCTGGTAAGACAAGTATTTGTTGTCCATCCATAACTGCCTTTGAACTGATTGGCTTCCTAGATCAGTTAGGAGGGCAGTTCGGAGTAACGCACATGGCTATGAATCAGGAGTTAAATGAAGGCCATACAAGGATAGCAGATTTCCTTCCCCAAAGAAAATAAGTGAACCAGGCAGATTTTTGTGATTATGAACAGTGGTGACATGACTGCCATCAGGCTAACTACATTTTCTGGATTTTTTTTATTGAATTCAAATTTCACTATCTGCCATGGTGGGATTCGCATCCATGCCTCCAGGACATTTGCCTGGGGCTCTGCACAGTCAGGAGACAATTGCAGTGATAAAGAGGGCACAAGACATGGAGGGAAAACACGGATGAAAATTTTAAAATCAAGGCATTGCTTGATCTGGAGCCAGGTGAGCATTGAGGTGATCGAGGAATAGGCTTTGCTGTTGGTTAGGATGCAAACTGCAGGGTACCAAGTGGGAGACTAGCCAGCACTGAAATGGAACAAGCAGTCTGTTAATTTAGAGAGTCAGGGGATTGAGAAGTGGTGAGGTAGATTAGAATGCTGTTGGTGGGCTTGTAGAACCTGACTTTGTGTTAATCAGAAATAGGATTGGGCCAAAGAAAGATCCTTGGGAAACATCAAAGGGAACAATATAGGATCAGGAAGAGGAGCCATTGCAGGTTATCACTCTGACAATAACTAAATGCTTAAGATTGGAACTAGATGAAATCAGTCCCATCCAGATGGATGACAGTGAAGTGGTACTGGAGGAGGATGGCGTGGGCCAATGTGTCAAAGGCTGCAGGCAAGTTGAAAAGAACAAGGAGGATTAGTTTACTTTTGTAAGTCACACAAGATGTTATCTGTGACTTTGAATAATGTAGTTTTGGTACAGTGTAAGGTGGAAACCTGACTGTAAGGATCTAAACATGGAGCTCCAGGCAAGCTTCACACAGATTTGCTGAAATACATTCATGTGCTTTGGAGAGAAAAGGAAGGTTGTAAAAATAATGCTGGTTTTTACGGATTGAGAGATTGATTTATTATCAAGTGTACTTGTTACATGTATTTGTTACAAAGACAATGAAAAATGTTGTATAATGTTGACACTCTCCTGCGCCATCTTAAAACACAGAAATAAACCAAGACATAGAATTATAAAGGTTGAAAAATAAAGAAATAAAGTTAAAAGTTCAACATTACAGTCCTTCTTGTTAAGTGGTTAGCCAAAGGCCCTCGATCCTGCTCTTATATCCTGATACTGAGACCAACACCAGCACAAAGCAGTCGGCCAGCCTGCTGGGACAGTCGCCATTCTTAGGTGCCATTTTGCCTCCATCACCGCCGCCCTGAGTCCGTGCTACGCCAAAATCAGAAACGCAGCCACTGCTGAAGCTGCTGGGTCCCACACCCGGCACTGGGCCCAAACTTCGCCCTCCGCCACTGCTGGGAACACACCTTACCTCTAACATGCTGGACCACTCGCCACTGCCAATGCCATCTGAGCTCTCCCCAAGAAGGTAAGTAAAATTTAGAGTAAACGCAAATCAAGAAACAGGAAAATAAAGAAAAAAGTGGATGGAGAAGGCAAGCCACAGGCTCGCAGGCTCAGGAGCCCAAATGTTGCTCTGCTTTCTCCGCTCCCATCCTTGAGTCATAAATTGGTTTGCAGATCACCTTGCAGGATGACCTCAAGGAGCTCTGGGGCTTTGAAGGCTTGCTGGCAGTAAGACAACAGCAGAGACACCAGTAGAGTGGTTGTAGTGGGAGCAGAAATGTTGACAAATGGAGAACATATCAGATTCATGTTCATAGAGCCACTATAACTTCCCCCAGGAAGCACCTCAGTAGTTGTAATAATTTACAAGAGTTTTTAGATTGCTGGATTGTCGTGACAATTTTCAAGATTCCTCAGGCACTGGTACAATGACAAGAGCAGTATGACTGCAGCATTCTGGGCTGCAGTACCCCGATGTGAGGTTGCTATTGCCTGTGCTGACAGCTAAGACATTGACCACTTGATGTCACATCACAACTGAGAAAGCAAGTGCTGTTCTGTAGTTGGCTACTAGTTCCACACTAGAAAGATGAGTATACATTTGAATTAGAAACATGACTAGGCCATTCTGTCCCTCTAGCCTGCTCTGTCATTCAATAACACCAGGCTTTATCTGACCGTGGCCTCAATTCCTCATTTCCATTAACTTCCAGGAATCTTTAAATCCCTTGTTAAGTCGAGAATCTACTTACTTTTACATTATAAATATTCAATGACCCTGTCTCCACCGCTCTCCAGAGAAACATGTTCCATAGCCCTTAGAGAAAAATACCCTCGTCACATCCATCTTACACTATATCTTGTAGCTCCAGTTTCTCCCATAAGGGGAAACATTATTCAGCATCTATTCTGTCAAGTACCCTCAGGATCTTGTATGCTTCAGTAAGATCAACTCTTGTTCTTCTAAACTCCAACTGATATATACTTTCCTGATAAAGTAGTGCCTTAGTCTCAGGAGATGGACTTAAAGCTGAGTGTGAAGCTGTGTCAAGAATTCAAGCAGGACACAGAAGTTGCCAAACAACTACTGAATCAGCAAGAGGGAAGAGGTCCTAGCTCCAATGAATATTAAAGAAAATAAAAAGTTGGAGAAGCTGGACAGTTATTAGAAGCTGGACCAACAGATTGCTAAAACTGCAAAACCGGAAACTTCAAAACAAGCTGACATCTTTTAAGTGACAAGACAGTGAATGTCAAGACAAATTGAACCACTTAAAACAGCTTAAGGGACGGGTTACTCATCTGAAATAAAACTTGGCTGTAATGTATCGGGATGAACAAATTCTGAGACAGTAACTAGAGCTCATTAAAGAAACAGATTCAACACAAACAAGAACAATAGACAATATCATTGGTAATTGTGGCAATTAATGGCAACTTCAGACCAAGTCATCATATGATCTGCTGTATCTGCAAATTATAGAGGTTATAGAGGCTCAGAGGCTGACTTGTTATTTTAAACGGTTAAACTTTCATTTGGAAAGCAGAGGATGTTATTTGTGTATCTTGCCTTCAAGACAGTTTACCTTTAATGCATTGTTAACAATATTGCAACTCTATCTGCAAGTTCACTTGTGTGTTTGTAAGGTGCCCTCACAAAAATCAGTTGCTTTGCTGTAATGCTTGAATCTTACTTATTGTTTTACTGTCAAAAGCTAACTAACTCACACAGTTAACCAATTCCAGATGCTCAGTTGATTGTTGGATTATTATTGTTAACATGTTAGCCTTCTTATTCTTCCTACCAAAATTATTTTCTTTACATTTGTATAGTTTAAATTTACTTGTCAAACACGTACTAATTCTGCATTTTTATCAATGTTTTCTATATTTTGTTAGAATCTTCTGACTTGCCACCACTGGTATTCCTCTTACTCTTAATATACTTATAAAACCTCTTGGGGCTTGGCCTTTATCCCATCTGCCAAAGATATTTTCTGGCTCCTCTTTGCCCTCTATTTATTTTTTAAGCAACCTCCTATACTCTCCATACTTGTGAAGGGCTTCCTCTGTTTTAAATGCACAGGACCTGACATATACTTCTCTCTCTTTATAAAACTCTCGACATTCAGTGACATCCAGGGTTCCCTGAGTTGCTGTCCTTGCCCTTCACTCTTAGAGGTACACACCTGCCCTGAATTCTCACTATACTACTTTTATTAAAAGAATCCCACTTTGCAAATATAGACTTACCTGCAAATAGTTGCTCCCAGTTTATGTTTGCCAAATCATGTCTAATGATATTGAAATCAGCCTTCTCCCAATTTAGACACTTAACTTCTGCAATATTCTTATCCCTTTCCATAATGACTTTGAAACTTACAGAGTTATGGACACTACCTACAAAGTGCTCACCCACTGAAAGTTCAACCACTCGACCATCTTCATTCCCCAGGATTAGGTCTAGCACTGCACAATGTACTGGCACAAAAGGGTCTCTTGGATGCACTTTAAAAATTCCGCTGCTAATCCTTTCACACTAAAGCGAGTCCCGGTTAAAATTAGCATAGTTGAAGACCTCTACAACTATAACCCTGTTTCCCTCACACCTTTCTGTCATTTGCCGAAATATCTGATTCTTCTATCTCCCTTTGACTAATGAGGGGGCTGTTGTATAATCACAGCGAGCTAACTATCATTTTTTATTTCTAGGCCCTACCCTGATGGCCTGATTTGAGAACCTTTCTAGGATGTCCTCCCTCATTCTGCAGTGATGGTTTCCTTTATCAATAATACAATGCCCCTATCTATCTCATTTCACCCCTTATCGCGTCTGACACTTCTATATCCTGGATTGTTGAGCTGCCAGTCCTGTCCATGCTTCAGCCATGTTTCAGTGATTGCAACAATATCACATTCCCATGTGGTGATGAACTCTAAGCTCATCCGCCTTACCTGTCAAGCTTCTTGCATAACATAGATACGAGTTGATCCTCTCCCCCCCCAACCTCCCAAAACCAACAGCCTGATCAAACTTCCCAGCAAGGATATTGCACCCGTTCTAGTTCACATGCAAACTGTCTAGCTTGTACAGGTCCCACCTACCTCAGAAGTTGTCCCAATGTTCCAAAAATCTGAAGTCTTTCCTCCTACACCATTCCTTTCGCCACACATTCATCTGACCCATCTTCCTAAACCTATACTTAGTAGTGCATGGCACCAAAAGTAATCCAGAGTTTACAACTTTAATAGTCCTTCTTTTAATCTACTGCCTAACTCTCTCAATTTTTGCTGCAGAATATCATTTTTTTTTTTAACCTATGTCATTGACTGCTGGTTGTTCACATTCCCCCTTCAGAATGCTCCGCAGTCACTCTGAGACATCCCTGACCCTGGCACCAGGAAGGGAACATACTAGTTTTGTTCTGGTGGAGAAGTCCGTAAAATGGTTTGATTATAATTCTCTTTAGCTGAATGAAAGCAAGATGAAAGAATGAGTTACAGACTTGCAGAAATAGCCAGTTACTGATACCGTTCTGGTGAAGTTCACAATGCAGAAAATAAAATTGTTATCACTACAGGTTTCTAGGTGTCAGATTGGTGATTGGTTGAATTGGAGGGAACAATGCATAGGTGTGTCAGCCAAGGAACATGCAGTCTTGGCTAAATCACCTCAGAAAATTAAAATCTTTTTGAGCTGATCCTACAATCACATAGCGTACATCGTCATTCATTTTAACATTACATGTCGGTAAATACAAAAGATAAAAAGTTACTCTGTCACAGTATAACCAGAACGATCAGCTATTGAGTCCACCCTGAGTAAATATTCTTATCCATAGATCAGCTTCTGTTAAACATTTTTAGGGAGAAGGTACAAACTTTTTCAAGAGAGAACTATTCAGCTTCTGAGAGGCTTCTCTGAACTCCACCAACAGGATTACTGACACTGATTTGTGAGACATTTTACTTTTGCCAAAATTCTTCAAGCAGATTTCATCGAGAAAGATCAGCTCATCAAATATTCTAATAAAAGCAAAATACTGGGGATGGTGGAAATCTGAAACACAACCAGAAAGTGCTGGAGAAACTCAGCAGGTCTAGCAGCATCTCCGTGGACAGAGAAACAGAGTTAACCTTTCAAGTCCGATATGACTCTTGTTGATTGAAAAGCAGTCATATTGGACTCGAAATGTTAACTGTTTTTTCTCTGCATGGATGCTGCCAGACTTGCCGAGTTTCTTTAGCATGGTCGGTTTTTGTTTCATCAAATACCTTTCCTGCCTAGTTTAAAAATACCTGTTCCATTAAAGAAGTTGTTTTCTCAAGACAGTCATGCCAGGAAAGACTTCAACTATATTTCTGAAAGTGTTTCATGCAGAAATTACTTTTAGATTAACCCCCAACACTGATATCGTTCAGCAGGCATAAAGGTCATAAAAAGACAATGAAATAAAAGGCTGAACCAACTGATTTAACACATTTGTTTCCACAAGCTGTATATCATCTACCTAAGAATGAGTACATCCAACTCATTCTGCCTTCTGAGAAAGTGCTCTGAAATGTAACCATATGCTGTACATTACTCATACTTAACCTCTCTCTCCCTAGTCATGATATTTCAATGGCACCAGCAGCTTAAAACCAGGCAGCCATTGTGTAGGCTACCACTATTTTTCATAACACTTCAATCTCGAACAAGATACAATATTCAGGGTTTTTTTTTTAAAAAAAGGTATTGAGTAAGACTGGAGACTGAAAGAACTGGTGAACACATGGAATAATCTCTCATCAACAGCAGTTAATGCTGTTTGTTGCTTCTGTATGTCAGCCTTCTGGAATTACAACTACAACAACAACTTTTAAATTATGTATCAGGTCTCCCTTTAATCTTCTTTACTCCAATGAAGACAATTTGAGGTTTTTCTGAACCTTTTACTTAAAATATCTGACCCATAATTCTTAAAATCTTTTATGTTAACAGATAGATATAAGATTAGTCAAACGTTTCCTATTAGCATTTAAATAGCAAGTGGATAGTGAGAGATGGGGTGGATTCTATTAGAAAAAAAAAGGTATGTCTAGAGGTGATGATATTTAATGAGATTTTTGTATCAGGGAGGGAGTAGATTGCTGAGCATAGGAGCTTGCTGCCTGTAAGGGTGGTGGAATGAAGATGCTTTCAAAAAGCTCCTTAGATGTGTGAGCAGAAGTAGACCATTTGATCCATCAAGTTTGCTCAATCTCCAAAGGAAGTTGCACAGCACTATAGGACAGTTGTAGGACTAAGCATAGAGCAAGGTAATGGGATTGATTAGATTGTTACAAAGAGAGCCAACATGACTCAATAGGTTGAATGGCCTCCTTCTATGCCACAAAATCTCTTAAGAAAAGTTAGACAAAATACTGGCAGAGGTAACTGATGTATTGAAAGTTGTAGACAGAATTATGCTGGAAAGGCTAGCTATACACTTCAGAATGAATAAATCACACAGTCCAGATGATTCTTTCATCAAGTCTTAAATCTGTACTCAATGCTTACTCATGCTAGCTTGAAACAATTTCTCTCACTTTTTTACCTTGACAACTCTTTTATTGATTTTGAACCAACCTCTACCAAATCTCTCATCTTTCTCTGCTTCAAGAAGAACTGTCCCTGCAGGTACTGAAAGTCTTTTATCCCTGGGGTCATTCTGGTAAATCTCTTCCGTATTCTTTTAAAAAAAATCCTTCCTAAAGTGCTGTTCCCCAAACAGAAGCAGGACCATTGCATTAAGAAGGCTTAACATGAATTCCTTACTTTTGTGCTCTATATTGCTGCTAACAAATGCAAGGATTCATTGGCATTTTTAATAATCTCACTTGTCAAAGAACTGTACAGCAGAAAGAGGCCATTCAGCCTGTAATCCTCATGACAGTCGTTTGAAAGAGCAACTTACATTAGTATCACACTTCAGTGTTTTCCCGTATAATTCCCGAGTTAATCCTCTTCAAAAGTAAGGCCAATTGCCTTCAGAACTTGATTTCACAATCCTTTCAGGTAGTATATTCCAGATCTTTAACATACCTCTTTATGAAAAAAAATTCCATTTTCTATTTCTGTAAATTACTTTACATCTTTAACCTTTGCTAATGACACACTTATCAGAGGAAAGTATCCAGCTTCAAAGACTTATGCACACACACGTCCAGATCTCAATGTTTCTGCAGCACCTTTAAAACTACTGTTTAGTTTACAAAAAGTTTACTAAAATGCCAGGAATACTCAACACATCAGCAACATATCTGGTGAGGGAAACAATTATTGGGTAGAATTTAGTGTAGGTGATGCAGGTTAAACACACCAATGAGAAACAAGCACCACCACTATCACCACCGCACTGCCACCCTCCCCCCACCCCACCTCCACCGGACCCATTAACTCTCCACAGGACATGCAACGAGTAATTTGATTGTAATAAAAAATAGAAAACGGTGACAATGGCCGAGTTGAAAATGTGGGTATTGAGCAACCGAGCAATATTCGTGATAGATAAAGGTGTTGAAAAGGTTGTCAGCACACCAGGTAGAGAAGTTGCCAGACCTGGATGGGATGCATCCTAGATTACTAAGAGAGCTAAGCAAACAAATTGCAGAGTCATTGACAGAAATTTTTCAGGCCTCTCTGAACAAATGATTAGTTCTAGGCGACTGGAGGATTGCAAATGTGATGCTGTTGTTTAATAAGGGGGCAAAGGACAGCTCATGAAACTACAGACCTGTCAGTTTGACATCAATAATGAGAAAACTGATGAAGGCCGTAAGATGGGATAAAATAAATATACACTTAGAGAAAAATAAGTTATTACTAAACAGTCAACATAATTTTGTCAAGGGCAGGATGTGTGTCAAATTTAATTGAGTTCTTTGATGAGGTGACACAGGCAATCGATGAGGGTAGTGCTGTGGATGTTGTATAGTTGGACTCTCAGAAAGTATTTGATACGGTGCCACATAGCAGGTTGGTTAGCAAATTAGAAATGTTTGGGATTGATGAGTCCTTGGCAGCATGGATTAGAAGTTGGCTAAAGGATAGAAAAGAGAGGATAGGTATAGATGAGCATTTTTCAGATTGGAAAAAGTTGTAAGTGGTATTCCACAGAGATGGTGTTAGAGCCCTTGCTTTTTCTAATTAATATGAATGATTTGGAGATGGCTGTTGAGGATGAAATCTTTTAATTTGCAAATGATACTAAGCTAGGGAGAATAGTGAATTGTGATGATGATACTGAGTGACTTCAGAGGGACACTGACAAGTTGACCAAACGGGCAGATACCTGGCAGATGAATTTCAATGCAGAGAAATGAGAGATACTGCATACAGGCTCAATGGTACAACTTTGAGGAGAGTACAGGAGTAGTGGGACTTCGGGATTCAAGTGCATAATTCTCTGAAGGCGGCGAGGCATGTTGAAACAGTTGTTTAGAAAGCTTATAGGATCCTTGGGTTTATAGTAGAGGCACAGAGTATCAAAGCAAGGAAATGATGCTATACCAACAACTCATTGGTCAGACCACATTTGGAGTGTTGTGTTCAGTTCTAGGCATCCTATTTAAGGAAAGATGTTAAAGTCACAGACCGAGTGCAAAGGAGATTTACTAGAATGATACCAGGAATGAGGGATTTTAGATACAAGGAAAGATTAGAGAAATTGGGCTTATTCTCTTTGAACAAGAGAATATTAAGAGATGATCTTATTGAGGTGTTCAAAATTATGAACAATTTTGACAAGGTAAAGAAGGATATTCTGTCTCCATTAGTTGGTATGTAAAGAAATAGGGGGTCACAATTTCAAGATTTTCAGCAAAAAAGGTTATCTAAGATTACAATGGGATCTTGATCAATTAGGTCAATGGGCCAAGAGGTGGCAGATGGAATTTAATTTGGATAAATGCATGGTGTTGCATTTTGGCAAGACGGTCAAGGACAGGACTTATACAGTTAATAGTAGAGCCTTGGGGAGTGTTGTCAAACAGAGAGACTAGGGGTTCAGGTACATAGTTCTTTGATAATTGTGTCACTGGCAGACAGGGTAAACTCAGGAAGGATGTTCCTAATGATCAGGGAATCCAGAACTAGGGTCACAGCCTAAGGATGTGGGGTAGGCCATTTATGACTCGGCTGAAGAGTAATTTCTTCATCCAGAGAGTGGTGAGCCTGCGGTCTGCCAAAGAAAGTGGTTGAGGCCAAAACATTGAATATTTTCAAGATAGAGTTAGATATAGTTCTTAGGGCTAAAGGGAGCAAGGTGTTGACGGAAAAAGTGGGAACAGATTGCAGAGTTGGATAATCAGCCACAATCATGCTGAATTGCACATCAGGCTTGAAGGGCCAGATGGCCTACTTCGGCTCCTATTTTCTATGTCTATATCCACAGATTCTTAACTTTTTTTTAGTATTCTTCAACCATCATGTCAGTATGAAGATTCAAACAGCTCTGTGACAGAGTTCTATCCTGTTGCATTTTTATGCTTGCCAGAAGTGTGGTCATTTTAATTTGGTTACAGTACTGTTGCATACAGCCAGTCTCAACAGAGCATACAAATCTGGAACCATACTCTTACCACCTGTGCCTCTCACATCTATGGAGATCGTTGACATGGTGTTTCCTTTCTCAACAACTTTAATGATACCTGAAAGCAAGGACATATAACTATGTTCCATTGCAGACAGCAGAATTTTTCCCTTCTCATGAGTTCACTTATGACTTAACTAGGTTGTACAAACAACAATATTCCACATGAATTACAGGAGGCCCTTGAGATCCACCAGGTGATTCTATCTGGCTCAACATTTCTGTTTTGTCCAGTTAAAGGTTATTCTGAGGGAAAGGAATGTGTAGCTTTGAAGTATGTTTGGTTGATTATATTGTAGTCATATGATACTGGTAATAGACATGGCTTGTGTTAGTGCCCTGTCTATGTCCAACTGAGAGTTAAAGTCAATGGACAGCTCCTGGGATACTTCAGTCTGATCTAAAATATTTCAGCACAGACATGGTCTAAATTAGGAGTTTATTCCTTAGGTCTTTGACAGTTGTTACGAAACAAGAGTTTATCCTTTTGTAACTGTCTATGCCAGTGGCAGTCCTACATATATTTTAACACTTTAACTGATTCGTAAAGACATTCCAGCATTTTTCAGTCATTTTTCTTGGCTTGAAGATCTGGTCAGAACTTATATGATTTTCAGTAGCTATGCTAACTTTCCACAAGATTTCCACAGAGGTCTTTGTATCCAATTCAGGAATTCAACAGTAAACACCTTCTTTGGCACATTGACACTTGCATTTTTACATTCCTTTCTGGTTCTGCTTGCATAATGGAGTTATTGTTAGTTTCCCAATTAAGTCCTTTCTTGTTTGTCCAGAATTGTTGGATAATACGACAAAGTTTTTTCACCAGTTTTGTCCATCTCATCTTCCTCGTTGATTTTTCAGGAACAATCAGCATAAACCTGAGGTTTTCCCAAAACTTATCTGCCATACCATCTGTTCTACCTCATTCCAGAGGATGAATGAATACCATTCTGGAGAACAGAAATATATTATGATGTGTGAAAAAGGTAGCTTATGAAGCTAGAGTCTGGTTCACATTTTGTGGTGCTATGAACTGGTTACAGCCAAGGATACAGACAACAGATTGGGTGCTTTTGCAGCGGGCTTTGGACAAAAAATGCAGGCCATCAGTGTGAAAAACTTTGCAGTAATTATCATGTGGAGGGATTAAACATTTTTCAAGAATGTGCTGATAACATGGTATAGTTGAAAATTTCCACTGTGGGCAGGTAAAAAACTGAATTTCAGCTGCTAAAATAGTACATGCAAACCTAAAGTTGTGAAGGGGGAATCTTGAGACAATATGATTTCAAGACTGGCAATAGGAATGGGTTCTTGGGATACCCCAGGCCGTCTAAATTCGGCCAGAGGACAAACTCAGCATATAGCTGATTGTAGTAATCAAAGTGTTTGCGAATTAGTAAGGAATATTTAATGAGCCAGATGGTTGTGGTTAGTGAAGGCCAATCATTTTATCTCCAGTGCACTGCTGCAGGACTTCTGTAGGGAACTGAGTTAGGTCCGACTGTCTTGAGCTGTTTAATTCATGACCTTCTCACCATGATAATGTCCAGAACCATGTTTGATGATGATTGCACAATGTTTGGTATCAATTACACTCCCCAAATAATGATCCTCAAATAATGATCACACTGTGCATGCATACAGAAGACTGGATAACATTTGGGTTTAAACTGGTATGCAAAATTACAGTCATGCCACACAAGTGCCAGGCAACACAAAATTTTAACAAGAGAAAAACTAAGCATCTTTGCATGACAATCAATGGTAACAGTGTTAATATCTTGAAGATCACCACAGACTAGAAATTTAATTGAACCAGCGCACATACATCCTATGGCAACAATAGCAGGTCAGAGGTTGTTAATTCTGTGGTGAGTTATTCAGCTCTTGACTCCTGAGAGCCTTTCAACCATCTACAGGGCACAAGGAATGTGATGGATATTCTACACTTGCCTGGGTGAATGCTTTTCCAAAAGCAGTCAAGAAGGCTGACAGTATCCAAAATGAAATAATCTTTTTGTTGGACTACCTCAAGAAAATAGTGTACTGTGGCTGCAATGTATGCCATTTATACTGTAGTAAAAAACCAAAGCAGATTTGTCAGCTCTTCCCAAACTTGTTATATCTACAACCTAGAACATCAAGGACAGCAGCCATTTCAGAAAAGCATTACCTCCAAGTTCTTCTCAAAATCATACAATATCCTGACTTAAAACTATATCATCAATCGTTCAATATCGCTAGATCAAAATTCTTGTATTTCTTTTCCAATATCACGAGGGGGGAGGTGCACCTTCATCACAGATGTTCAAGGCAGTGGCTCATCATCACCTTCTCAAAGAAAACTGGGGATGTGTAACAAATGCTGGCCTTGACAGTGGAACCCACAACCCATAAATAAATTTCAAAATAAACAGTGATTATAACTATTGATTAGTAGCATCATGAACAGTACCATTGGCATCCGTATGCTTCATTTAAGGTTGAAGGATTATTAGGCCCAAACTCCCCACATTAATATTTATTTCCATGCGCAATGGAATTGATTAACTGGCAAGCTGAAACTCCAGTTGTCTGTTACATCTGCATGAACATAATGCAGCCCCTTTGATCAGCGTGGCTAACACAAGATTTCACAGGGTTGAACATACTAAGCTTGATCCACTATACCAGTACACTAAACAGGACATCAACTGTTGAGCTTTGTCACAATACCATTCCACATCCGTACAATTTTAAATGTTATATACAGACATCAGTTTTTCAAACCAACACATGAAGATCAGTACAAAACAAAAACCAACCTAACTGAACTCAGCTCTGCCTTTTGCTGTGCAACATCATCACTGGCCTGCGAGAGTTTTTGTGATTGACACTTGTTTTTTTCTTCAAGTGCTGCAATTTCTTCCTTTTGTTTTGCTACTTTCTTCTTGAGGTTGAAGCATTCATCATCAAGCTGTACAACAACAAAAGTAGAAAGTACACAGTAGAAATCTGCAATTATATTATTCTTGCAATTAAAGAAAAAACCCACAAGGCAGCTCAGGCGGATAAGAGGCCGGAGGAATAGCTTTAGGAATCAGGGAGTTGTAGCGCTGAAAAAGATTATAAAGATAAAATGGGGCACGATTATGAAGGGATTTAAAAGCTGCCGGAGTCTTAAATTTTGAGCTCAAGGCACCATTGTAGGTTATTGAGGACAAAAGAGAATAAAAAATGGCATATGGTGTAGGATAGGATACAGGCAGCAAAATTTCCAATAAGTAGAAGTTTACATGGACTGGAGGATTGATGCTATCAATGTTCCATCTAAGCTGCCTGGTTGTACACGCAAATGGTCACCCCGAGGTTCATGACATTGACTTTCGATTCTGGAAGTCACTGCCACACAGATCCCTTGGAGGCCTGAGCAACAGGAAAGAAAATTTGAGGGAATATGCATTGTGGTTACTTTAATCAGGGCAGTTTTGGTGCTGTGGCAGGATCAAGCTCTTTAACAGATTCAAATGAGGAAAGACATGTGAGGATATAAACCGAAAGCAGAAATAAAACATTTGGCCCCTTGAGGCTGTTCTGTCCTTCTATAAGGTCATGAAAGGTCAGATTGTCTTGAATTCCATATTCCGATCTATCCTCAATAACCTTTTATTCCCTTGTCTAATAGGAATCTATTTACCTTTGCCTTAAAAATATTCAATGACCCCACCTCCACTGTCTTCTGGGGTCGAGAGCTGCTGCACAAACCTGGTAAAAAAATTCTCATCTCCATCCTGACCCCTAATTTTAAAACAGTGCCTGTTAGTTCTACGCTGACTCCACATCTTTTCTAAATCCACCTTGTCAAGACCCACTGAGGGTCTTAGACACTTCAATCACGTCACCTTCAGCTCTTTGACCTCTAAGGGAAACAAGCCCAGTCTGTCCTACCTTTCCTTAGAAGATAAACTGTTCATTCTAGATATTGATTTAGTAACGTCCTGTAACCACCTCCAACACATTTACAGCTTTCCTTAAAAAAGTGCAAAACTACACACCGTATGAGAGACATTGTCTCACCAATGCCCTATATAACTGAAACATAACATCCTCACTTTTCTGTTCGATTTGTCTCATAATAATGGATAGTATTCCATTCTTAATTACTTTCTGTACCTGCATACTAACGTTGTGACTCATGCATTAGAACACTTAGATCCCTCTGTGTTTGAGGAAGGTATTTGAAGAGGAAAGGCCCTGGAGATGGGGCCACATTTTGCAAGGTGGAAGACGTCATGTTTGATTTTTAATTGACAACAGGGAAAATGATGACAGTTTTGAAAAGACGAGAGGTAGTACACTAGGACAGGAAACCACTTACAACATGAGCTGGTATGGGGTTAGAAAATGAGGTTGGATAGTAAGCAGCGAAAGAAATGAGACAACAAACAGGAGTCAAGTCTAACAGGCAAAATAAGCTTGCAGAGGGCATGAGCAGAGACTGACTTCAAGTTTAGATAAGAAAATAACTGTTGCCATATTGTATCTGTTGCTTTCAATGCTTGGACCACACTATTAATAAAATGGTTTAAATACATCACCATTTGGTGTCTGGGACCAATGTTCCCTGTAAGATGCATGGTCACAAGCAAAGGTCCCGTGGAGGCCACACACAAATCAACCCCTTTGAAATCTGCGCACAGAGCCACACAACAAACAGAGACCAAAAGTGCTCCACACTGGGAAATAAAATCACCTACCACTCTAAAATCAAAATTAAATGATTGTTGAAGAATTTTAAAAATCTGCACCTGCTGCCAATAGCTTGGCTTCCTGGGGTTCAGCTGTTCTAGATAAATTCCTTCGTTCTACTAAAGTTTCATCACATGGTTTGCAAAAGAGCTACACTAAGAGGCTTGAGGCTGTTGGGATTACCCCCAAGCAGTTGAACAGCAAAGGTTTAACCAATCTCGTGTTTTTTTAATGCCAGTAATAAAATTTAACGATTCAACAAAATCTAAAACAAAATGGTATATCACTTTTCTATCATATTCAATTAGGAAACAGAGTTCAAATAGAAAATAATGATGTTTGTCTAATGAGAGTGAAATTGAGCTCCCCCAATTTAGGCACTTAACTTCTACACTGTCCTTAACCCTTTCCATATCTTTCATGTCACTGTCCCCAAAATGCTCACTCACTGAAACTTCAACCACTTGACCAGCTTCATTTCCTAGAATCAGGTCTATCACTATCCCACCTCTAGTTGGACTATCTATGTACTGGCACAGAAAGCTCTCCTGGATGCACTTAAAAAATTCATCCCATCTAATCCTTTCACACTAAGGCAATCCCAATTAATGTTAGCAAAGTTGAAGTCCCCTACAACTATAACCCTGTTTCTCTTACATTTTCTGTGATTTGACAACATATCTGCTCCTCTGTCTCCCTCTGACTGTTGGGATGCCTTTGGCATAATCCCAATAAGGCAATCACCTCTTTTTCATTTCTGAGCTCTACCCAGATGGCCTCAATTGAAGACTCTTCTAGGACGTCCTCTCTCATTACTGCAGCGATGGTTTCCTTCATCAATAGTGCAATGGCCCCAGCTATTTTACATCACGTCTCTTTCCCTAACTGTGCCTGAAACTTTTAAAGCTTGGAATGTTGAGATTTGAATCCTGTCCTTCCTTCAACCATGTCTCAGTGATTGCAACAATATCACACTCCCAAGTGCTGGTCAATGCACCACGTTCATTCGCCTTACCAGTCAAGCTCTTTGCATTAAAATAGATATAATTTCACATTCTAACCTTCCATGTGCCTTATTCTGCCCATGTCTCCTCTACCTACTGGACTTTCCCAGCATTCATTCTATGTCTGATTGGACCTTGCTCCCGACTTAAAATTTCTCTGTGCCTCTTCCACATCAGGTTCATTTTCAATCGTCTAATGAGTTATAAAATTCCGATTTTAGATCTTATCCGAATTGAGATCAATTTGAACTCAACTAATGTGAATCATCAAAAGGTTTTTGCACTTTAAAGGTTACACGCTAAAAAGCAATGAATAAAATGTTGCAACTTAATCTCAAGATTTTCAAAGAACATCTAACAGCTTGGCTGTTATATTCATAGTAAATTTGAAATCAGCTTTAGTAATTCTCAACCAGCCACAACTTTACATTCAACAGATGTTTTGCTAAGGACCCCTTTGGAGTATATGTTCTATGTTGACGTATTCAGACCACAAAATGTATGCAGGCAATCCTTGAAACTTTTATTAATACTGTTTGCCTTGAGATACTTACGTCACATGTTTTATTTTCTAACTGTGATATCGTCTGTTCCATCCGTTTTGTGTTGAGATCAGCTGTTTCAAGGATGCTCTAGTAAGGAAATTGCAAATTAGATACTAGGAAATCATTCTTTAATTATTCTGTTTCAGAATAAGTTAATTGTTGAAATCTCAGTCATTAAAAGACACATGCACTTCAAATCATTTCTATTTTCAATATCTTTTTGGTATCAAATTCTGTGCAATTCAGGGAATGTACAATTGAGAAGGCATGTGACCCTCCCTTTAATTTGCCACAGTTATATGCCTCTGTCTCAAAACTGCATTGATATGAATCACAAAGAGTTAGGCAGCAGGAACAGCACATGCTTAAAAGAGAATGTTGATATTTATTACGGACAGAATGGAATTTAAAAGAAGAATAAAAACCGAAAGAACTGCGGATGGTGTAAATCAGGAACAAAAATAAAGTTGCTGGAAAAGCTCCGTAGGTCTGGCATACCTTCACAGATGCTGCCAGACCTGCTGAGCTTTTCCAGCAACTTTGTTTCGGTGTTTAAAAGAATGTTTTCCTCTCATTGTCTAGGCCACTGGTGAGACCATGGGCAGTGCAGGTTGGTCTCCTTACTTGAGGGAAAAGATGTAATAGCAGTAGAAGCAGTTCGGAAGAAGTTCCTTCAACTGATTCCTGGGAGAAGTGATTGTCCTATGAAGAAACATCGAACAGGGTATATCCGACTTAATTGGAATTTAGAATATAAATATTCTTGAAATGTGCAGGATTCTGAGGAGAACTGACAGGGTGGGTCCTGAGTGGATATCTCCCCTTCTGAAAGTCACAATAACAAGGGAGCACAGTTTAAAATTAAGCAGTCTCCTATTTAAGACAAAAATAAGGAACAATTTATTCAGTCGGAGGGCTGTTGGGCTGTGGAATTCTCTTTCCCAGAGGACTGGAGACAGGATCATTGAATATTTTTAAGGCTGAGTTAACAGCTTCTTGACTGGCAAGTGAGTCAAAACATTCAGGGGCAGACAGAGAGATTAGAACCAAGGCCACAATGGTATCAAATCAAATCTTATCAAATGGCATAGTGGGTTCAATGGGTTGAATGGCTTATTGCAATTCATTTGTCTGTATGACACTTCATATTCTTTAGATATTTGTTATATTCTTCAGAGGGAGAATGTCAATCAGTACAAAATTAGGAGAACATTTTTAAAGGACCCACAACCACTAGGAACTACTACACCCTTAAATCTCAGGATACTTGAAGTTAATTACTCTAGGTTGAATTTTAACTTTATTTGTTTTACTGCATAGTCAAGAATGCCAGTTGGGATTTCTAATTCCTGATGTGCAACAGAGTTTCAGCTCCCAAAATGTCAATAATGTCCCTCAAGTCCGAAAATACAGTGAGGAGCGTTACACAACCAGAAACATCTATGAAATTTGAGAAAATATATCAGAGATAACTTGAAAATAAAACAAAAACTGTTAGAGATACATTCAATAAAACAGCCAACTCAAATTTCAATAGATGAAATCAAAAGTTGGCAATTAAAAAAACTGTTGTATGCTATGAGAGGATAGGTCCCTCTAGTGGCAGTAAACATTTTGTCATTAAACAGCTTTAAAAAAATGCAATGATCATGTTGTGTCAGAACTTGAGTGATTAAAATGCTATGTCTTAAATAAGAAAGGGAGACAATGGCATAGTGGCACTGTTGCTAAAATAAAAATCCAGAAGAACAGGCTAATGCTGATGATTGGGTTAAATCCCATTATGGCAGCTGGTGGCATTTCAATTCAAATAAATCTGGAATTAAAAGCTAGTCCTAGTAATAGCGACCGTGAAGCTATTATCGATTGTCATTAAAATTCATCATATTCATTAAGTGTCCTTTAGGGAATGAAATCTGCCATCCTTACCTAGTCTGATCTACATGAGGCTGCAGATCCATAGCAATGTGGTTGACTCTTAAATGCCCAAGGAAGCCACTCAATTCAGCGCAATTAAGGATGGGCCTCAAATGCTGCTCGTCAACGATGCCCACATCCCACAGAAGAACAAAAAAAGTTTGTTTGACACACACTCTGTTTTAATAATAATAATAAAATACCTTCATTCTTTCTCTCAAAGTCTCCTTCTCAGCTGCCATTCTTTTCAGATCTGCTTTAGCTTCATCTCTTTCCTCTTCCACACGCATTTGGCAGATCGGTGATATTAGCACTTCCTTTTTCAACTTGTTCAACTCATCTTGATTCTATAAGAAATCCCCATTTAAGACATGCAGGAAAATTACTTTAAAATTATTTAAATTATGCTCATAGACAGGATAGCATTATAATTGATAATCATGAGGGCATCCAAAACTGTTGTCTTTGTCGGAACTTGCACCAAATCCTACTCCCCTATCTATGTGATCGCTGATCTAATCAGCTCACAGTTAAACATCTTGACTATAAAATTTATATCCTTGTTTTAAAATCCCTCTGTAGCTTTGCCAACCCTATCTTTGTAATCTCCTCTCAAGTACTCTAGCACAGCATGAATCACATAAAACTAGCATTCAATTTCAGCAGGTAATAGGGAAGGCAGATGGACTCAAGCCAAAATACTGCCAGAAATCTGAAATGAGGAAAAAAACTTATTCCAGAGACTTTCCATTTTTATTTAATGCCAACGGACCCTTGCCCTTTATTTCAAAAGGAATGGAACACAAAAATAGGGGGCAGTTGCTAAAACTATACATGGCACTAGTCAGATCACACCTGGAATACTTTGATTAGTTTTGAGTATTTTCTCAGCAGCCAACTCTGTGAAACCTGTTGGCAGTGTGACTGGGGTCAAGGCAATCAGATTGACATGGCTGAACTACATAGAACTATGGTGAAATATGGGAAGCTTGTGCAATTCAAAAGTGCAGAATAGTTACCAGATTGCTGACTATTCCCTCATTTTAAACTTTAGCTAGCTGATAGTGAAAAGCTTTAAGATGCATTGTAATCATCATCACTGTATAATTTGGCAACAGGTAACTTTTGGAAGGCAAACAATTTTCTTTACACTCTAGAATTGCTCTATGCTACCTTACGCTTGTTCTTGTCTAAAGAATGGGTCCAAAAAGGTCAATTTTATTTGCTTCCCTGGGGATTGAAGCAGTCTTAACTTGTACCTTTGTTGGCTATTTGACATTTCTGCACAGAACGGCTTAAAATGACCTTAAAAAAAACCTGTCCTTAAAGAGGTGATTTTGGACAACCCATCCTTTGACTTGTGTACATTTCCAACATGTGCACAACTCACCGGAACATCTCAGAATTACATCAATGAACTTGGCATGAACATCCTGTATTTTAAGGTGCATAGTGGCTGATACTGTACTAGTCGACAGTGAGAGAACACACAGCAATAGGCACATCAATTATCTGAGCATGGGACCGTACGCAAATTAAGATGTGTTTTCTAGAGATTTGACTGCGAAAATTCTGACTGCAATGTTCTTGTAGTCCCAAAAAGGGAAATCAAATGCGTTCCACATGTTTTATTTTATCAATTATATTTAGAATTCAGTTTGGAGATATTCACGTTGTTTATTTTAACAGAGCTAACCAAAACATAATTAAATACATTTAATAAAGACAGCAAAATCTATTTTTTTTAATCTGTTTTATATTTGTTAATATTCTGTACAACCTTCTTCAATCTATATTACTTTGCACATATATGCACATTAATTTTAATTCCACATAGCCTTAAAACTGTCTGTTGTTGTGTTTTAGACCATTTTGTGGAGAATCTTTCTCTATGCAGCCAAGAGAAAAGGTACGCAACATGAAAAAATAACATTCAAAAAAGGCGTACATTTAAGATAGATACTTGATTTGCCTTAAAAGTGGAACAGTCTAGTAAATGCCTTTTACAAGGCTAGACCTGCTGACACTAAGGTGTTTGCACATTAGCAGTGCTTTCTCTCAAAAATAAAGTAGCAAATAGCAATAAAAACCAATTAACAATTGGTTATCCAAAAAAAGAATTTTAATTTAAAATTATATCAGGTAAGAGAAATAAAGTGGGAAACAAAGTAGAACCACAAGAGATACTTGTTTGATGTTTTTCAAAACTATTTGAAAATGGTCTTATAACAAATCCTCTAAGGAATATGGCCATTGAACAGATACCTTTCTATATAATGCACCAAATGAAGAATTCACAATTCATTCTTATTCCATCAATACCTGTTCATAAATCATAAGTAACCTGTCTCGTTCTGCTGTCACCATCTTGACATTGGATTGGATTTCTGCCATGTGTTGCTCAAAATTATCCAACACTGCTTGTAACTCGTCTCGCTCTCTGATAGCCTGTAACAGCTCAGTGCTGAGGCTACTAGTCTGTGGGAAGTAACATCATAAATCTTTAATGGATTAAGCCTAATATTCCATCAGCATGGTTTGTAAAAGAAGTTTTTAAACAAAGCAGATGGACAGTGAACATATAGCATCGTAATTACCAAGTCATGAGTTATGGAGCACTATAAGCAAACACTTTTCCTTCCTAAAACTACATGAGTGTACCTACACCACATGGACTGCTCTGTCCAAGAAGCAGGCTTGCCAACTTCTTGAGGGCTATTAGCAATGAGCAATAAATGCCTAACCAACAACATCCATATCCTATGAAAAATATCTTTTGAAAAACAGACATTTAGGTTCTGAAGCTAGAGCTTCTGCAGCACACAACAAGGCTTCCTTTTATCTTTCAATATTTGTGATACAATAAAACAAAGAGGCAGAAGGACACAATCTGCTGTGGCTCTTCCTGTCTCTATAACTCTATAAGAGATGATTCAGTCCCTTTAGGTGGATGGCTGCTTTGTTATGCACAGTAGGTCAGCAGCACAAATTCAATTCCTGTACCTACGGTCCCACATTCTCAACATGATCCCTTGCCTGACATATGGTGACCCTCAAGTTAAACTCACCACTAGTCACCTCTCTGTAATGAAAGAGAAACGCTATAGACCTCTGGCACTATGGCGACTTTAGCTTTATATTAAGTATTGATGGCATCAACATTTAAACTGTTTGGCTGAAAGAAAAATATAATTAATTAAATTAATAAATATATTTGGTAAGAATTAACTGGGCTGGTGGTGTGTCATGACTCCATGAATCTCTATAATTTCAGTTAGGGTCAATGTTGGCAGACTAAAACTCTGTCTCATTGTTTTTCTGCAGCAGGGGAAGTTCTCTCTTAAAAAAGTTTGCAACCAATAGCATCCTCTATAGGAAACTGAGTTCATAGGAGATTCAGTGGTAATATATCATTTTGTATATAGCATGCACCATCTGTAGGTGGGCAGCACTTGTTCCTACAATTTTCTTGTATTCTTTTCATTACACTTTTTCGTAAAGGCTTCTGAAATACATACATACTTCTATTTTAACTGTACTTCAAAATGTTCCTCTTTGGTTACACTTCCCATGTAACTCAATGCACTTCCAGTGCTCTTGGATAATAATTTATACCTTCAAGCTCTGGTTGGGGCAGTCCTCAACAGTTCATCACACAAGAGTTGCTTCTCACTGCTCCCTAATATTTCTAGACTCTATTCATTTGTCCCATGCCTACCACATCTAAATCAGTATTTTCGGAACCAGGATTATAGTGCTACCATTAATTGTTTTTGTTTCACCCTCAGGACTTCACATACCTCCTTGCCTACACATAACCTCAAACACCTTCTCGACCATTTCCCATGTATTGTGGACTTAAAAACATTGACTGCATATAAGTAACTATTACCAAGGCATTTTCATCGTGCAATTCAAATCTGACAATGCTAACACTGTCAGAATACTGTGGAATAAAAATATGATTTGACTTCCTTATTTACAGATCAGCAGCCTTGATAATACTTTACAGGTTATATTAGATGATCATTAAATCTTGTGAGAAGTTATTTTACAAAAATCAAAGGTTTCAAAACTTTACTAGTTTAATAAAGTATATCAAGATTGGCAAGTGAGGAATAGTAAACATAAATGTGCAAGTTACACTTAAGTAAATTTAGTTAGTGAAAACTAAAACCACTTTCTAAAGCAAATATTCATCAATGTTCTCAGTACCTTCACAGGCGAAACTCGCACTGGGCTTCGTCCACGTCTTGGAGAACAGACTGGGCTACCCTTTGCAGATATCATATCTTGCAGGTATTCCACTTCACCTTTGTAATAATCCCGCTCTTCTTCTAATGTCTTTACAAATTTATCTAGGCGCGATGGTGATGTGTCTCCTTTGAGAACACCATGCTTTGTTCGCATTCTTTCCAATTCCAACACTATTTCTCGTTCTGAAGATTGTTAAAAGCACAAAAAGCCAGATTAACCAAAGCAATAATTTTGAAGCAACAAGATTACTGCAGGAACCATCATATCTGATTAATTCTTGGTATTTCAATATATATGAATTACTTCAAAATTGAAACAAACTATTCCAAATAAACAAATGCAATTTTTTTTGTTCACATTCGGAACTGATAAAACAAGTCAACAGTTGTTGATGGCCAGTCTAACATGCATTAAAACTGAATGCATTGCAAATTTTCCAATAAAACAACTCATTTTCTTCCTGTTCTCCCAAACCACCACAGGAATAAATGTAGAACAATGATTGGAGGGGAGGTGGGGAGGGATGTCATGCTTCTACCTAAAAATGTTCTGTATCTCAGCTTGGGTCCTGGCCACGAATAAATCTCATTTGTTGCAGATAATCCTACATATCAGAGCCTCATTTTCTCATTGTCTCCCATGCTTGTTGTCAGACTCTTCTCTTCTTTGCAAGATAGAATGCCTGTCCCTTAAGATTCATACATGTGAAGATCGTATTCCTCACTGGGGTCTTTGAGGATTTTGCACAGGGACAGCATGTTCTTTTTTTCTCTTGCGATATCTGTTAATTATTATCTCTAGCTTTTGTATGAAGTTGAAGGAGGAAATTATTGTGCAGTCACAGTGAGTATATTTCCTGTCATCTGTAAAGGACTTACTGTGAAGAAGTTCAGTATATTAGAAATTCATTACCAACCACTTGCACAAAGCAATAACTCTAAATTTGATATCATGCATCATGAAGAGTAGTGGGTAATAATCCTGCATTGTGGGATAATATAACCTCCCTCTATCATCTGTTGCCTCCCCACCCCCGCCAACACAAACTATTTTTCAAGAATGCACAAGGTTAAACCATCATCTACAATTAATTGAACTTTGGGTAGCTATCATCTCCAGGAATTGTGTCTAAACAGGATTAGGGAGACATGTCGAAATCAAAAGACTACCCATACAAAAGAATCTGACCATTTAATGTATAATGGCTGTCATCTGGGTCCCTCTTATAGGCTTCCACTGGGACCTGAATATATTTATGATAAAATATTGTCACAATCCATTTTCTTGCAGTAAACAAAATTTTGACTATTTACCCTACCCATGAAATCTTAAGGTTAAATTCTTTCTTTTTCACTATAGCTTCTGTAAAGAGTCTGAAGTCTTCACTTTGTTTAAATGCTTCATAACTTTTGACTGGATTATAGATTTTTTTCACTGTTAAGACACCACTGATTATATTTCTCCCCAAATTGCACTTACAAACTTGTATCTCCTCTTGAATACAACCTTGGTGTCCAAGAGAAAGATCAAAATCACTTGCAGTAATAAGTAAACTCAGATCTGTTATCCCCATCAGTTCATATTCTCTCTCACCGCAACCATACTGTTGAGGGTAATTAAAATCCAGCTTCCCTGTGAGCGTCTGTATGAAAACTAGATTACTATAGTGAGTTAACAGGTCTCAGCTGCCAGGCAGCTGCACTTCATTTTTTAATGCTCTTTATGTGTTTCGTTCAAAGCAAGGTTACATTCTGATTGGTCATTTGCTCACGAATTTTGAAGATCAATAGCTTTTAAAAACAAGAGATAAGTCTCCAGTGAGCCACTGTTGTAAGCAAGTAATGGGACCATATCGGTCTTATGCCTGGGTTTTTGTCTTTAGGCTATGTCTTTATTTTGCTTGAGATACAGCAGTTTTCATCATTGCAAGGTTTCTTCAAATGAAATTGAGTTATATTTTTAGAAGAGGCCAATCAGAGACACATTAATGTGCTATCATTCCAGCACTTCACCCATAATTTTTTAAAAAGTTTTTTTGAATATATTTCTTGTCTGCTTTTGCACTTCTGACTTTCCCAATTTATTTAACCCCCCCAACCGTTTTTCCTTCTCCATCATTTTCATCTGCTTTTACCCTCTTTAATTCACTGTCATGTGGGCGGAGCTTTGGAAGGTCATTGTTTCTGCTTTGAAATAAAAACAAAAAAAAAACAGCCACATCTGAAAACATTTCAGTTGTTCAGAAGGAAGCTACAATGTGAACAGGGATGCCTTGAACATCAGATGTGCTCTGCTAAGTGCTGGAATGGGGAATGGGGAATGGGGAAAGGGGGCATAGGAGCTCAGGTAATTAGAGGAGCCAACTGCAGTCAAGTTCCATAGTTGGTAATATACATAATAAAACAGGTGATATTTTGCTGATAAATGTAACTGATATTCACAGCCAAGATTTTCTTCCCTATTTGTCTGATGTCTGATCTGCCACACCATGAGTTCAACAGCCAGAACTAGATAGCAGAAATTCTTTCTAATTAATTGCTGGGAAGATCATTTTCATCTGCTTTTACCCTCTTTAATTCACTGTCATGTGAATTTCATACTAACCAAAAACCTTGCTCCTTGACCACCATTTCCAACCCTCACCTGGTCAACTGAAGCTGAATCTGACCATTTTCAACCGTAAGGTATTGTGTTTGTGACTACAAATCAACTCCATTGCCAAGACTGCGCAATTCCAACTCTGTAATACTGTTGACTTCTAACCTGCCTTACGCAATTTGCTGCTGAAACCCTTGTGTCACGTCTAGGCATGACTGTTTTAGTGCTTTCCAGGCTGGCCTCTCATTTTGCATGCCAAATAAATCTGTGCTCATCTGTCCTATCCCAATTCACACAAAAGTTCAATTCACCCATCACCACTGTTTTCACTAGCTTACAATGGGTCCCAACTAAGCAATACATGAATTTAAAGATTCTCAACATTGTTTCCAAGTTCATGGTCTTCTCTTTCCCATTTCCTGCAACCTACTCCAGCCCAACAAGCCTTTAAGATCTCTGTATTCTTCAAATTCTGGCACCTTGTGCATTCCCAATTTTAATTGTTTTAGCATTGGTGGCCATTTTTTCAACTGCCAAAGCTCTAAAGTTGTAGCATTTCCACCCAAACTTTGGATTATTTAAATCACACCTAGTTATCAAACACAAGGTGGTTCAGCACAGTTAGCACATTTCCTGTTGTGGACAGTCAGAAGGGTATGTTGTTTGATACAATCTGTCAGTTGTTCAGACATACAGCTTACCGACCTGGGGTCTCATTGGCACTGAAAGGTATATGCAATGGTACTCACTGTATAATGGCAGAATGTCTTTTTGATTTATGGCAGCATCTTGTTAGTGAAGAATATGACTAGTGCGTTTACTACAAAATAACAGCATGAAATGGCTAGATTCACTTCTTGCTTAAATTGTTGAGACTCTCCTCTTACAGGGTTATCCAGAAATCAATTCAGTGTCATCAAGCAGGCTTTCAGTACGAGACAGTACTACATATATTCAGACACAGTTCCCTGACCTGCGTAGGCTAAAAGAGTTTCATTGAGAAACGGTTATGATAACTGCCAACCCTTGTTGCATTCCTCCTGGCAGTGCTTGAACAATCAGAGTCTACCTGCCTGTTCTGAGGTAAATCAGCTAGCAAAGATTGACAGTTAACAGATACAGCTGCATCTGCATGCCAACAATGGTCCAACCAATCAGCACCCTCTTATCATGCAAAATAATTTGGTGTTCCCTTTCAAGTGTGGTTTCTTGCATCCCAGTCTTGATGAATGCGAGATAAAAAGATTG
>NC_063332.1:75194613-75200645 GCF_021869965.1 Rhincodon typus
AGCTTGCACTTTAACTTAAAAACTACTTTTTAATTAATAATAGTTTCATTTGTTGCAATCATTCAGACTAATAGGCTTCGAGACCAGTTGTAGATGGGAAATTGTGACCTATCCTCTCATTCAGTCACAGTCCCCTCGTCAAAAATCTAATTGCTGCAGATAGTTAATAACGCTCATTGAAATTATACAGACTGCATTATTTCCATTCCTGAATCAACTTTAATATTAGGCAGTACTTTTCTTTGGTGTCCATTGACCATATTCAGGACATTATAAGGGATTACAAAATATTAAACAGATGGACCAATCCATTCTGTTCTTTACAAGCTAATAAATACATTTTGCTTTTTCTGTGAACCTAATAACGGACTACAATAATGCCATGGGAGCACTGATCATGCGTTTCCATAAAATGTCCATTATGTGAGCCAAACTGAGCTGTAACTTTGAAATGTTTTTCTTATTTTTTTTTAACATTTCTTTAGTCATGGTGAAAACTGCAACCCAAATTACAAAATAATTTGGCCTAATATCCAGCATATTTTATAAAACAAATGTTAAAATGTGAATTTACTCTTTATTCTAGTGCACGAAAGACAAGAATAGTGTTAATGTGCATCAGTTCAGTGTAAATTGAACATTTAGAACGTAATGGCAAACAGAAGCAAAAATTTGTGAAGTACTCAAGAGAGACACCCCTTTGGTGAATTATTTAATTAGAAATACATAAACAGATTTTGAATACTTACTGAATCTTCAGTAAATATAATTTACACAGTAAATTTAGGATACAGAATGAAAATAGAATGGCTGAGAATTAAGGCTCTTCAGAAAACAACTTCTGATTTTGTATATTTGGTACCAGCAATTTGAGTTGACTGTGATATTCCAGTGCAAACTTCTCTAGAAAATCAAAATAATCTAACACTAACAACACAGCACAGATGTTCTTGCACAAGTCTACAAGTTTCTTAACTTTGATTTGATATTCCCAAAATAGAAAAATAACAAAATCTTATTTTGACTGGTATTTATCTAACATTTGGGCTATTTTATGATGATCTAACATGTGCATTAATTATTTATAAACACTAATCATGACTGTATAAAACTTACTAAATATTCTGATGCATTATTGTGAAAGAGTGAATTAGGTTTTGAAATGTCTACAAACAAACTACAGTAGTAAGTAATTAATTGTTAAAACTGCACCAAAAAGAGATTTTCTTGATCATAACAAACGAGAGATGATACTTGCATCAGACATGAATCAGGATTTCAGTCTTTATTATAAATGTGTAGCTCCCTTCTTAGTCCAGAAATTACAACAAACTTCTATCCAAAAATCAAACCTGTAGAATTTTCTTTGTGTCTTTTGGGAGGGGCTAACAGATGAACGGAAGATATTTCAGTATGGGATGTGTATGAATCCTGTTGAAGTCTAGAATTATTTCTGAATACATTAACTTAAATAACTTTATGTATTTTGTATGAAGGTAGCACCTTTGTTTTACAAGCATTTGAATGAAGTTTCATGGTTATTAACTGTTAGTAAAAGAAGGTTTACGTATTTAATGGGATTCTAAGCCATTTACTAATATATTAGCACCATATACTTCTGAAAATCTCCATGTTATTTGCATTATATCAATATCAGTAAGTTTGTTAACATTAAAAAGGTGTATCAGGCTATGTTTATTCACTAAGATGTGTACAGTGCCATCACTGCAAGTACCTGCTGATATGCTTAAAGATATTAAACACATTTTAAATTTTGTATTACAGTTACTCTGGAAAATTACTGTTGATCAAAATCCTTGTTTAAGCTGTAGGGATTAACTCGACCTTCCCACTTGGATTCTGTTTCAATGCCAATAAATATGATCCATCATTTCTTTTGTAAACAGTAACATTCTGATGGTCTCAAGAATGTATTGCTGCATTTAAAACACTACCAATAAAATAAAATAATAAACTATGTACTTGTGTTTTTTATTCTAACCCATGCTTTACTCCATAGTTCCCAATACAATACCAGGGCACAAATAGAAAATTCTAGAAATATTCAGTGGAGTAGCCAACATCCATGGAAAGAGCAAATCCCTATTAACTTATCAGAAACAGCTTCTTGTCAGAGCTGAAATATTCACTTACCCTTAATAATATATTTGTTAACTAATCATGAGTCTTCCATAATTTGCTGCTTGTTTCTGATGTATAGTTTATTGCTTTTTGTTTGGACATGTGTATTTCTTTATTTACAAATGCTGCTGGTATTTTGAGGTTTATTGTGCTGAGTTAACTGCTGACAGTACAGGACAATTGTTTACCTGCTTAGGATTATGAATATCATTGAAGCAAATCAAACCCAGAATCATAACAAATTGAGGACCCTTACCTCATTTGTACAGTGACTACAAGAGCAGGTCAGAGGCTAGGAATACTGCAGCGAGTAACTTGCCTCCTGACTCTCTAAAGCCTATCTACCATCTACAAGGCACAAGTCAGGAGTGTGATAGAATACTCCCCACTTGCCTGGATGAGTGCAGCTCCAACAACACTCAAGAAGTTTGGCACCAACAAGGACAAAGCAGCCACTTGATTGGCACCTTATCCACAAATATCCACTCCCTCCACTAACTGCACAGATGCACCTACTATCGGTGTACACCATCTACAAGATGCACTACAGAAATTCACAAAGTCTCTTAGACAGCACATTCAAACCTACAACTGCTTCCTTCTTGAAAGACAGGGGGTGGCAGATACATCGGAACACAATCACCCTGCAAGTTTCCATTGAAGCCAGTCCCTACTCTGACTTAGAAATATATCGCTGTTCCTTCAGTGTTGCTGGTTCAAAATCCTGGAATTCCCTTCCTAAGGGCATTGTTGGTTGCCCCACAGCAGGTGGACTGCAGCGGTTCAAGAAGGCAGCTCACCACCACCTTCTGAAGGGCAACTGGGTCCAGGCAATAATACTGGATCAACCAGAGATGCCTATATGCCATGAAGAATTAAACATGTGCCTCCACTGGGTGTAGCTCGAGTGCAATCTCACCTCAGTACACATGTCTGTGGGAATCATCTTCCATTTTCCTGTGGATGTGATTGATCCACTCCTTGGAAATAACCTGGTGGTATCAAAGATAGTAACATCCCCAGTCTCAAAGGAGCCTGTTGAGGTCCAGTCGACCAAACAGCTGTAGGAGAACGTACCTGGTATTTTCTCTGGTCATGAACCTTGTGACCACAGTCAGACAAGCTGAAAAGAGACTGAGGTGGCAGTGCAAACTGAAGACTCTCAGGCTGGTTATCTGGAACACTTTTTCTGGGAATCTATGAAGATCCCAAGGAGGCAATGAATAGAGCTTCCTCTGAGGCAGCCAACAATCTGACTGACTGTGACAAACACTAGCTCAGACTGCTCACACTGAAGCTGAGGCAGAAGCAGTCTCTGAATGTTACTATATTAGATATAAAGATTTCATCACAGACCTGCAAACAAGGAGTGAACAGTGATCAACCAGCTAGAAAGTGGCATCACAGCACACAAGCTGGTGAAGAAGGTTTTGGCACACTTTCCTTCATCAGTCAGAGCATTGAGGACAGGATTTGGGACATCATGTTATGGTTGTACAAGACTTTGGTAAGGCCCTATTTAGAGTAATGCCTAAATTCTGGTTGCCTTGCTATAGGAAGGCTGTTATTAAACTGGAAAGAGTGCAAAAAAGATTTACGAGGATGTTACCGAGACTGGAGGGCTTGAGTTATAAGGAGAGGCTGGATAGACTGAACTTTTCTCCCTGGAGTGTAGTAGGCTCAATTAATCTCCTGTTTGTGTGCCAGGTTGCCCTTCCTTGCTGTGTGCTGATTCATCCTGCCTTTGCCCTGATACACCTACATTTAATAGAACAGCACAGGAACAGGCCCTCCAACCCATCATGCAATGACCATGATGCATTTCTAAACTAATCCTATCTGCCTGTATGTAATCTGTATTCCCTCTGTTAGCTGCCTGTTCATATAGCTATCTAAATGCCTCAAACTTGGCTATCGTAACTACTCCTACCTCCCCTGGTAGCATGTTCCAGGCACCTACCATCCCCTTTGTTTAAAAAAAAATACTTACCTTGCACATCTCCTTTAAACTTCCTCCTCTTACCTTAAACCTATCCCCTCTAGACATTTCCACCGTGGGGAGAAAGACTCCAATTATCCACCCTATCCATGCCTCCACCTAAGTAACCTGGTCAAGTTACCAATAATTACTTTAAAACCATAAAAAAAATGAATGGGAGTGGGTTGTTCAACACCTTTTGTCTGCCAATTCAGTAGGATCATGGCTGATCTGACATTCCAAATGTCCATTTTCCTGTCATTTCTCCGTAATCCTTGATTCCCCGACTTAGAGAGTCTCAGTCATTAATATACATAAGGACTCTACCCCAGCAGCTCTCTGGAAAGGAGTTGCAAAGACACTCAACCGTCTGAGAGATGTCTTCCTTATCTCAATTATAAATTGCCACTTCTTTTATTCTGAGACTGCCTTCTGGTCCTAGACAGTCCCAGAAAGGAAAATATTTCTCAGCATTTACCTTGTCGAGCCCCTAAAGAATCCTATATGTTTCAATGAGATCACCTCTCATTTTTCTAAATTCCAATGAGTAGGGTCCCAACCTGTTTAGCATTTGCTCATAAGACAATGTCTCCATCTTAGTGAACCTTCTCTGAACTGCCTTCAATGACATAATATCTCCCCTTAGATAAGGGGAACAAAACTGCTTTCAATGCTGCTTGGCCTGCTGTGTTCATCCAGCCCTGCACCTTGTTGTCTCTGTCTTCAATACTGTGGATATGGTCTCACCATCACCTTGTACAATCGCAGTAAGACTTTCCTATTTTTATACTCCAACCCTCTTGAAATAAGGGCTAACATTCCATTAGCTTTCCTGATTACCTGCTGCACCCTAGGTGCTAGCTTTCTCCAGTTTTTCTGTACTTAAATAACTTTTTTTTATTTTCTCCTTTCCAAAGTGAACAACTTCACATTTTCCCACTTTGCACATTCACATAACCTATTGATATCCGTGAACTGTCTGTATCCCTTGCAATTTGCCCTTCCACCTTTTTGTGTTATCTGCACATTTGACTACAGTACATTGACTTCCTTCCTCCAAGTCATTAATATATACTGTGAACAGTTGTGCTCCCAGCATTAATCCCTGTGGAATCTCACTGGTCACAGGTTTCCAATCTGAAAAAGAACCCCTTATCCTCACTCTGTGTCCTGCCTTAGCCAATTGTTTATCCATGCCATTATAGCACCATGGGTTCTTATGACTTGACCTGTTGTTAAGGGTACCTTGTTGAATGCCTTCTGGAAGCCCAAATTAAAACACAGCTACAGGTTACCCTGTATCCACTCTGGTTGAGACGGCCTCGAAAAACTCTAATAAATTAGTCAGACACAATTTCTGTCTCATGAAGACTTGCTGACTCTGCTTGATATTATTTCTTTGATAATTGATTTCAAAAAATAGATGTTAGGCTAATCACCCTAGAATTACCACAATAGGTATTATTCTCGCTGGCCATGCAGGATGATAGTGCCTCAGGGCTGCTCACAATCCATCCCAGCAACTCTGCACCTAAACAACTGCACCTCCCAGTCGCGAACCATTTCAACTCCCCCTCCCATTCCTCATACGACATGTCCATCCTGGGCCTCCTGCAGTGCCACAACGATGCCACCCGAAGGTTGCAGGAACAGCAACTCATATTCCGCTTGGGAACCCTGCAGCCCAATGGCATCAATGTGGATTTCACAAGGGAGGTGCAGTTGTTTATTGCGAACCGAGCGTAGGTGTTCTGCAAAGCGGTCCCCGAGTCTCCGCTTGGTTTCCCCGATGTAGTGGAAGCCACACCGGGTACAGCGGATGCAGTATACCACATTGGCAGATGTGCAGGTGAACAGGATGTGCAGGATTTCACAAGTTTCAAAATCTCCCCTCCCCCTACCGCATCCCAAA
>NC_063332.1:75201045-75241938 GCF_021869965.1 Rhincodon typus
CTGGCCCCGCTGGGTGGTGGTGTGGAGCGCGGTCTCGGTGCTGTTCCCCCTGGCCCCGCTGGGTGGTGGTGTGGCGCGCGGTCTCGGTGCTGTTCCCCCTGGCCCCGCTGGGGGTGGTATCGGGCGGCTCGGCTCAGTGTGGACTAGGTGCGCGCCATTTTCAAACGTCTTACCGCGAGAGGTTCTCGTTCCGGCGGCGGCAGGAGGCAGCGGTGCCGCTAGGAAAGTCGCGGGTGGGGCTGGGCAGCTCACGGTAAGGAGATAGGGACCCGGACGGTGCAGACTGGCGAAGCGGGAGGTATGGGAAATGGTGAGGGCTGTTTTGGAAAGCCGAGGGGCGGTGGAGGGTCCGGGGCCGGTACCGTCCGGGGAGAGGGCCATGGAGCCTTCCGGGCACTGCCCAGGGCGAGGGTCCTTTAATTAAAGGGCCGAGCTTTCGGCCGGGAGAAATTGACAGGCCGGAAACCGGCACTCAGCACAATGTGCGCATGCGTGTAATTGAGTCCTGGCTACCATCATTGAGATAACAAGGTGTAGAGCTGGATGAACACAGCAGGCCAAGCAGCATCAGAGGAGCAGGAAAGCTGACGTTTCGGGTTGAGACCCTTCTTCAGAAATGGGGGAGGGAAAGGGGATTCTGAAATAAATAGGGAGAGAGGGGGAGGCGGATAGAAGATGGATAAAGGAGAAGATAGGTGGAGAGGAGACAGACTGGTCAAGGAGGTGTGGTTGGAGCCAGTAAAGGTGAGTGTAGGTGGGGAGTTAGGGAGGGGATAGGTCAAGGGGGTGGGATGAGGCTAGTGGTTAGGAGATGGGGTAGGGCTTGAGGTGGGAGGAGGAGAGAGGTGGGAGGAAGGACAGGTTACGGGGGTGGGGACAAGCTGGGCTGGTTTTGGGATGCAGTTGAGGGAGGGGAGATTTTGAAGAAGCTTCAAAATCCGTCCGTCCTCCCTGGACTGACCTATCCCCTCCCTAACTCCCCTTCTTTATCCATCTTCTATCCGTCTCCCCCTCTCTCCCTATTTATTTCAGAATCCCTCTTCCCCTCCCCCATTCTGAAGAAGGGTCTAGGCCCAAAACGTCAGCCTTCCTGCTCCTCTGATGCTGCTTGGCCTGCTGTGTTCATCCAGCTCTACACCTTGTTATCTCAGATTCTCCAGCATCTGCAGTTCCTACTATCTCCCAGCCAGTCATTCTGGCCAGAGACTTCAACTGCATCATCAATGCAGCTGGAGGATCCACAGGGACTATCAGCAAACTGTTCAATGTAGTCCATGTCTCCAAAGACCTATTTTGTTAATGTCAAATTTTGTTTGACTAACATAATTGAATTTTTTTGATGAAATAACAATGAATGAAGGGAATGCAGTGGATATTGTGAATATGGATTTTAAGACATTTGACAACGTATATGAAAGATTAGGTTCATGGAATTGGAATTTCGATTTTAAAAAAATACAATGGTCCAGCAGTCCCAGATCTCTCTTGTCACTAAGTGTCTTGTTTCCAATCATGGATCTTTTCACTGTTCTTGTATCTGTCTGCAGTGTAATCTGGACTATTTTTCGTCTTTGACAAGAACAATTGTCAAAACAATGTTAGCAACATAAATCGTACCGTAATTACACAGGGTTACAAGTAAGTGAAATCTTTTTTTAAAAAAATTGGAAGCTCTTTTTATTTTAAATTGTCCTTCTGAGAGTTGCCATGGAGATAGTTCCATTGCTGTCCCTTCTTTCAAGGACCTTGCCTGAGAGCCCTATCTTTACTCATGGGTCTGAACAGCTATTAGCTGTGGAGGCATCACACATTACACGTGCAAATCCTCTGAGCAAGATCTAAACACTGCTCCCATTTCTAATCTGTTCTGCTCCTCAGTTCCTGGCTGATGTAGGAACACTGCTGATAGATGGTGAATGTGCTAATGTGCTATAGGTGGGGATACAAAAAAACTGCAAGTCATCTCTAATTCAGTTAATAGCAACCCTGCTTTAAAGGTGTTGTTTGAAAGAAAATAAAACTTACATTTATTTAACACACCTTACGTGATCTTTGGATACCTCAAAGCATTTTACAGCCAATGAAGTGCATTTGAAATGTCAGGCAGAATCTTAGAGGAGAATGAGTGACTGTGGGCGAAGGTGGAATTTGTGACACAAATGAACAAGAGACTGTCAGGAGCAACTCGTTCCAGTGTTTATGCTTTTCCCAAGTCATAGAGCCACACAGCACAGAAACAGACACTTCAGTTTAACCAGTCCGTGCCAACCATAATCCCAAACTAAACTAGTCCCACCTGCCTACTCCTGGCCCATATTCCTCCAAACCTTTTCTATTCACGTATCTATCCAATGTCTTTTATACATTGTAATTGTACACGCATTCACCACTTACTCAGGAAGTTCATTCCACACGCGAACCACCCTTTGTGTAAAAAAATTTGCTTCTCATGTCTTTTTTGAATCTCTCTTGTCTCACCTTAAAATTGTGTCTCCTAGTCTTGAAATTCCCTATCCTAGGAATAAGACAACTACCATTAACTTATACCTCTCATTATTTTATAAACTTCTATCAGGTCACCTCTCAACCTCCTATGCTTCAGTGGAAAAAGTCCCAGCCTATCCAGACTTTCTATAACTCAAATCCTTCATACCTGGCAACAAGCTGGTAAAAACTGAGAACTGCGGATGCTGTAAATCAGGAACAAAAACAGAAACAGTTCTGAGGAAGTGTCACTGGACCGGAAACGTTAACTCTGATTTTTTCTTCACAAATTCTCCCAGACCTGCTGAGCTTTTCCAGCACCTTCTGTTTTTGTAACATCCTGGTAAATCTCTTCTGAATCCTCTTCAGGTGATAATATCCTTCCCATAACTGGGTGACCAGAACTGGACACAGTATTCCAGAAGAGGCTTCACCAATGTCCTGTACTACCTCAACATTACTTCCTAACTCGTATATTCAAAGGACTGAGCAATGAAGGCAAGCGTGCCAAATGCCTTTTTAACCACCCTGTCTATATATGACACAATCGTCAAAGAATGATGTACCTGCACCCCTACATCCCTCAGTTCTACAACACTATCCCAGGCCCTACCATTAATTGTATAAGCCCTCCCCTTGTTTGTTGTACCAAAATCCAATACCTCACATTTATTCATATTGAATTCCATCTGTCATTTTTCAGTCTATTGACCCATTTGATCAAAATCCCTTTGTAATCTTAGAAAACCTTCTTCTCTGTCTACTATGTCACTGATTTTGGTGTCATTTGTAAACTTACTAACCATACCTTCTATATTCTCATTAAAATCATTTGTACAAATCACAAACAAAAGAGGACTCAGAACCAATCCGTGTGGAACACCATTGGTCGTAGGCCTCCAGTCCCAAAAGCAACTCTTCACTATTACTCTCTTTCTCCTGACGTTAAGCAATAGCCAATTGAGCATTCAATTGGCAAGCTCACCCTGAATCCCATGTGACCTAACTTTACTAATTAGTCTACCATGCAGAACCTCATCAAAGGCTTTACAAAAATCCAAATAAACAATGTCTGCTGCACTGCCATCATCAATTTTTTTGGTAACTTCCTCAAAAAACTCAATCGGTTTGGAAGACAAGATTTTCCTTGCACAAAACCATGCTATCGCTAATCAATTTCTGCCTGTCTTTACAACCTTTCTTACTCAAAGGTCACACAATTTCTTTCCTTACTTCCTCCTTGATATTTAAGAGTCCCTACCATCTCCCTAGTTACCCTCTTGCTCGTAATGTATTTGTAGAATGTCTTTGGATTATCCTTAACCTTATCTGTCAATGCTATCTCATATCCCCTCTTTCCCTTCCTGATTTCTTTTTTAAGAACGCCCCTACACACTTTAGATTGATTAAGAGATTCAATTGAACCAAAACCAAAAACAGAAATTGTTGGAAAAGCTCAGCAGGTCTGGCAGCATCTGTGAAGAGAAATCAGAGTTAACATTGTTATCATTATCAATGAGTCGATCATTAAGGACGGTGCAAGGGCATAGTGTAGTGGCAGCAGTGGGGTGTTATTTGCCAAAAGGGGTGGAAGAATCAAGACCTGAGGGGAAATAAGAGGGATTTGTGGAGGTGGGAATAAGGACGGTGAAATGGGGGGTTGGGATGTCAAGGTGCAAGAGGGTTATGCAGAACAGATCAGGGACATGGTAGGCTATGTGAGGGGTTATTGGCAATGACCACCACTGTAGTCTCCACAGGGAGAGTGTAGAGGAGCAAGGCGGGCATCATTAAAGTGTAATGTTGGTATTCAGGAGCAAGGAGGATAGTTGGAAGCAAAATTCAATGTGTTGGGTTCCCACACAAATGGGGTGGTCAGGGAACTGCAAAGTGAAAGGAGTCTGGAGGTTCAGGGAGGGGTGAGGGTGTATTTGTCATTTATTTAAATGATTTGGATGCAAATACAGGAAGCATAGTAAGTAAATTTGTGGATAACACCAAAATTGGTGGTATAGTGGACAGTGAAGAAGGTTATCTAAGAGTACAGTGGGATCTTGACCATTTGGGCCAATGGACTGAGGACTGGTAGATGGAGTTTAGATAAATATGAGGCGTTGCTTTTGGAAGGCAAATCAGGGCAGGATTTACACAATTAATAGTAAGGCCCAGGGAAGTGTTGTCAAACAGAGAGATCCAGGGGTTCAGGCACATAGTTCCTTGAAAGAGGCGTCACAGGTAGTCAGGGTAGTGAAGAAGGCACTTGGAACGCTTGCCTTCATTGATCGGAGCATTGTGTATCGGAGTTGGGATGTCATATTTGTGGCTGTACAGGATATTGGTGAGGTCACTTTTGGAGTACTGCATACAGTTCCGGTCGCCCTGCTTTCGGAAGAATATTATTAAATTGGAGAGGGTGCAGAAAAGATTTACAAGGATGTTACCTACACTGGAGGGTTTGAGTTATAAGGAGAGGCTGGATAAGTTTGAGCGTCAGAGGTTGACGGGTGACCTTAAAGAGGTTTATAAAATCATGAAGGGCATAGATAAGGTAAATAGCAAAGGTCTTTTCCTTAAGGTGGGGGAATCTATCCAGAGGGCATAATTTTAAGGTGAGAGGCGAAAGATTTAATAGGGGCTTGAGGGGCAACATTTTTCCCACATAAGGTGATTCATGTAAGGAATGAACTGCCAGAGGAAGTGGTAGATGCAGGTACAATTACAACATTCAAAAGACATTTGGACAGGTACATGAATAGGAAAGGTTTAGAGGGATATGGGCCAAATGCAGGCAAATGGGACTAGTTTATTTTGGGAAACCTGGTCGGCATGGACCAGTTGGACCGAAGGGTCTTTTTCCGTGCTGTATGACCAAAAACACAAGAGTTATAATAAATGATTATTTACCATCCTCCAGTCTGAAAAACAGTGGTGTTCCCTAGCATTAATTATGGTCACCGCTGTTGTTTTGAATTTGATGTTGGAATAAAGTTTCAACATTTGCTGATGGTACAAATTTGAAGGTGTGACAAAAGTGAGAATGACACCGATCTACTGTGACAGGGTGTAGATCGGCTAACAGATTTGGAAGACAAGTAGAAGGTAGAAGTTTAAACAGAAACGTGTTAGGTGTTGTATTTGGCAGCAGGATAGAACTGTACAACATATGCTTTAGTGGAATTATTCTTAAGAATTGTGCAGCAGCAGTGCATTGAGCTTTGCAAGTAAAAAATCAAATGGGCAGAGTAGTTCGTACTGCATGTGGAATGTTAGGCTTTTAAAAAAGGGTACTGAACACAGAAATAGGGAAGTTGTGCTGAACTTTTATTATACTTCAGTTGGTCCACAAGTGGGGTTTACCATCCAGTTTTGTTCACCAGATTTTTAAAAAGGTCCTTGAGAATGTACACAGTAAATTTAACAGAATGGTTCTGTGGTTCTGTGAGGTCTTTTGGATCAGCTGAGGTTGTCCTTCAAAGAAAGATAATTAAGGTGAAATGTGATGGATGTGTACAGGATTATGACAGGTTTAGATAAGGTAGATAAAGAAGAGCTATTCCCATTAGCTGATGGTACAGGGACTAACGAACACAGCTTCATAATTTTGGGCAAGTAATACTTGGCAGTTGTTTTGTAAGGAAAAAATTTCTTGTGCAATGGATGGGAATAACCTGGAGCACACTGCCCATGAGGGTGTGGAAGTGAAGATGACATAATTTGAAAAGTAAATTGGATGGATATTTGAAAGAAACAAACTAACAGAGTATGGGATTGAATGGGTTGTTCAACAGACTGCTAGCATTGACTTGCTGGGCCAAATGGCTTCCTCCTCTGCTATAATGACTCAAGACTAAGATACTGATCCATGGCTGCATGCAGCAAAACATTTAGGCTTGGGCTGATAGGTAACATTCATACCACACAATTCTCAGGCAATGCTCATCTAAAAGACGAAAGAATAAAATCATGTCCTGTTGATAGTCAGTGACATTACCATCATTGAATCCCCACTATCAACTTCCTGAGAGGGTTACCGTTGGTCAGAAACCTAACAGGATCAGTCATAACTGGTTCCAAAATTGACTCAGTAACGGGAAACAAAGGGTAATGGCCAATAGAGAGAGCGAGATAACAAGGTGTAGAGCTGGATGAACACAGCAGGCCAAACAGCATCAGAGAAGCAGGAAAGCTGACGTTTCGGGTCTGGACCCCTCTTCAGAAATGGGGGAGTGAAAGGGGATTCTGAAATAAATAGAAAGAGTGGGGGAGGCGGATGGAAGAAGGATAAAAGAACAGATAGGTGGACAGGAGACAACAGGTCAAAGAGGCGGGGATGGAGCCAGTAAAGGTGAGCGTAGGTGGGGAGTTAGGGTGGGGGTTGGTCAGTCCAGGAAAGACGGACAGGTCAAGGAGGCGGGATGAGGTTGGTAGGTAGGAGGTGGGGGTGGGGGTTGAGGTAGGAGGAGTGGATAGGTGGGAGAAAGGACGGACGGGTTAGGGAGGCAGGGACGAGCTGAACTGGTTTTGGGATGCAGTCGGGGGAGCTTGTGAAGTCCACATTGATACCATTGGGCTGCAGGGTTACCATGCAAAATATGAGGTGCAGTTCCTGCAACCTTCAGGTGGCATCATTGTGGCATTGGAGGAGGTCCAGGATGGACATGTCCTCCAAGGAGTGGGAGGGGGAGTTGAAGTGGTTCGCGACTGGGAGGTGCAGTCGTTTGTCACGAACCGAGCGTAGGTGTTCCACAAAGCGGTCTCCAAGCCTCCGCTTGATTTCTCCAATGTAGAGGAGGCCACAACGGGAACAGCGGATACAGTATACCACATTACCAGATGTGCAGGTGAACATCTGTTTGATGTGGTAGGTTTTCTTGGGGCCTGGGATGGGGGTGAGGGGGGAGGTGTAGGGGCAGGTATAGCACTTCCTGCGGATGCAGGGAAAAGTGCCGGGAGTGGTAGGGCTGGTGGGGAGTGTGGAAATAGATGTTTTTGCAAATAGGATGTGGTGATCTGCCAGTGCTTAATTTTGATACCCTTGCTGTTTGTGTTATGTATTAATGTTTAGATTTAAAGGTGGGAGGCATTGATTGAGAAATTTGCAGATCACACAAAATTTGACTGTGTAGTTGATAAGCGAACAGCATAGCTGTTGACTGCAAGAAGATATCAATGGTTTGGTTGAGTGGGCAGAAAAGTGGTAAATGGAATTCAATCTGGAGAAATGTGAGGTAGTGTATTTGCGGAAGGCAAACATACGAAGGAATACACAATAAATTGGAAGTTATTGAAAGGGATAGAGAAAGTGAGAGACCTTGGAGTGCATGTCCACAGGTTCCTAAAGGGGGCAGGACAAGTAGATAAGGTGGTAAAGAACAAATATGGGATGCTTTCCTTCATTGGGTGAGGTATTGAATATAAGAGCTGGGATATAACACAGGAACTGCATAAATCATTGGCTAGATCACAGCTGAGAATTTATGTATGGTTTTAATCACCACATTACAGGAAACATTCTTTCTGCATCCACCTTGTCAAGACCACTCAGGTTCTTATGTTCATTTAAGTCATCCCTCACTCTACCAAACTCCAGTGGTAATTGGTTCAGTCTGTCCAACCTATCTTCCTAATATCCTCACCTGCTAATTCCAGGTATCAAACAAGTAAACCTCCTCTGAACCACCTCCAATGTATTTACATCCATCTGTTATCTATGTAGTGTGTGTTGCCCTTTAAGAGAGTGGGTCAGACGACCCGGAGGCAGGAGCTGGGGAGGCAGCCTAAGACCGAATGTGGAGCTGAGAGGATACATAATAAAGTATTCCCCGTTCAAGTTTACCCTCTCTCTACCTCATGCTCTGTTTCTAGTTCTAGTGAACCACAAACACAACACCACCCTTAACCATGACTTCATATAATATTCAAGATGTGATCTCGACAATGCACTGAATGACTGAAGCATAACATCCTTATTATTATATTCAATTCTTCTCTTAATAAAGGAGAGCATCCAGTTAGCCTTTTAATTATGCGCTATAGCTGTGTGCTAACCTTTTGTGACTTAGTATACAGGACCATCAAATCCTGTAAAGTGATCTTGGGAGTACTGAAAGTAACGTTTGACCCCAAAATTTCTCCTGAACTCCCTTTTTTAAAACTTGATACATCTTCTGTTCTGACAATCTCTGGTTGATGTTCCCCAATTTATTGTGATTCCTGACAGGATACCTTGGGAATAACTGACTCCCCTTCTATATTTACATGCCCCCTTGGGTGGTTGCAAAAATTATCGTCTCCATTCTGGATAACATTTCCCCCAAACCAAATTACATTTATGCTCTGAACAAAAAGACAATTTAGTAAGGCTTTCTTGAGTTAATAGAAGAGTGATTGTATTAGTTATTAAATGCAAGAAGAAATAATAACGGAACCCATATACACAGATTTAAAATAGGAAGTGAGTCAAAAAAGTTAAACGTTAAAAGATACATGGATCAGTCTCTGGGTCATTTGTGAAGAGTAGACAGTGGAGTATTGATTGTTGAATATTCGGTTTTTGTGATTCTTAGCTTTGCAGGTTTGCTAAAATTCTTTGGTGTTGTTTCCATTTAAACTGGCTTGCTGACTGGGATCCAGCACTCAGAGTTCTTTTAAATTCCATTTCCTTTTGCCTGATACCCGGCACTCAAAATGATAAGTCATTTACCGGTACTGCAACGGTGATTAGTGGATGGTTCTTCATATGTGACTTTCAGTACGTGCTGGCTGTTGATTCTGAGCCCAGGCTAGCACACATGAACACCCGAACCTATTGGCACACTCAGACCAGTGTTGAAACTTGTTTTTTTAACCTATCCGTCAATATTGCAGTTACATTTGGACTGTGTTTCCCCTTTTCAAGCTTCCTTGACCACTTCAGGTGTGATTTTCAGAATCCCTCCCTAGACAGTTACTAAATTTACGTCAGCAGTTATCTCTTGATTGTATTGCCTCTTTTTAAATAATGCATGTTGCACTTCTTGTCCATGGATGATCTGGGTTTATGATCTTTGGTAATTGATCCTTCTTACTACTCTGCTGATAAATGGAAAGAATTGGTCACTAATTACCATACTGTAATTCTCCCCTTCTTGAAGACCTGTATTTACCAAATCATTGAATTTTCTCTGCTCTAGTGAAAAAAGCTTGAGCTTCCAGCCATGTATAACTGAAATCCCTCAGCCCTGATATTTTCCTAATGTCAGTGATCTACATAGCAGCCAATATAATCCTATTTCTGATGGTTCCTTTGAGCATAAAATCTACAAGTCTCCCTTTACAGAGTGTTGGTCAACAAGAGTTCAACAAATAAATGTACTTCTCTATAGAATTTTGTATTCATTTGTTATAGGTACCAACGTTCTACAGTGATTATCTTCCATTGTGGTATAAACTTTTCTGTTTGTTCTAAGGTCTTTGTTGTCATGTCCTCATTGCAGATTCTTAGTTCTCTGTGGCCCTTAGATTGGATTGGGGAAATTGGGCAGGGCTCAGGAATACCCCTTTGAGGGTCATATTCCTTTAAGGTTATGCCTAATTCTGTTTTTATCACTTCGTATTATTCTTCCTATTTGTTTTAAAATCTAGGACTATACATAAATTTATGGTGAACTGTTTCTTAAAATGACTACCACCTCTGAGAGAAAGTTTATAAACCTGCGGAAACGTTTAGATCAACTTGGCTACAGGCAACCCCTTGGGATTGAGACTCTCCCACTGGTGGAAAAACTCTTCAGGTATTTAAAGGAAAGAAGTCAGTAAATCTTTTATTCCGGTGTTGCTCTATCATATTCTTCAGTCAGGCTGAAGGTTTTCTTTTATGGAGAAAAACACTATGTTTGTTACATTTCAAAGAATTTTACTGTAATTTCCTTAGTTGTTTTATTAGGTATTTTGTAACATTGTATTGTTGGCAGGAAAATTATTAATAGGTTTGTAATTTTACTACCAGTCTGAATATATGCCCATCTTTCTCCAGCGCACTTGAATGTCACATTTTGCTAGCTGTAAATTGTGTTCCCAGCTAATACTTGATGGGCTAAAATTTCAAATCCATAGAATATGTTGAAAAAAACTGCAGTGTATCAACCAAACCTTGCAACAAGTAGATAAAAATAAACTATTAAGGGCAAACAAAAATAACTGATCAGGAATGAACAATTGCAAGACCTACTAAAAAACCAAAGGGAGGAGGTAAAACAATGATTAAAAGTATTTTTTACACCTTTATTTCTGCACCAAGTTAAGAATGTTTTTAGCAATAAGGTTTGTAAGATAAACTACAAAATTTACAATGAGAATTGTTAAGCTTGCATCTGAAAAGGCATTTGGTGTTTTTGAAATGCTTTTCACAATATTTCCATTCAAGAATTGTCTTTTTCTAGAAGCCCAAACTTTAGGTCCTCCTATTTCTTTCACTGTAAGCTTGAAAAATTCAGCAGGAAGGAGCAGTGGAGCTTGCTGAGCATTTTATGTATTATTTCAAGATTAGCAAAATTGGATTTCAAAGCAATCTAAGGATTCCATATTTGTAAACTTTTGCCAGTCTCTTCCCCGTATATACTGTAATTGTTTTCCTGCCCTTCGCCACCTCCCCCCCCGCCCCCCAACCCCAAAACAAATACACATGATGGCGAACACTGGGGACACACAGCAACTCTAACAGCTGAGCCCTCAACTTGAGACGATGTGCTATTGCAGCCTTGTAGATTGTCTTGAGAAGAAGAAATGGAAGTTCCAAGACTGAGAGACAAACAGGCCAAGGTCAAGGCTGGGTCTTGGCCTCAGTGCGGTGTGTGATCTTAGAGAATGGAGAGATTACTCTATCAACCCAATTGCTGTCTCTGCAAGCCCAGATTGAATTGAGATTTTTAGTTGGGGAGCTGCTGTATTATTGCTACCATGCAAAGTTTCCAAGACAATAGGCCAGTGTTTGATTTTTGTTTTTCTTCAAATGCATGTTAGTTGGGATCACTATGGACATTCCAGTCCTATGTTTTTGTAAGGATATGTTCATCATCAAGACCATCACTAAGTAACACAGCAACCTTGAATGAGCAGTAACTTTGGCATGCCACAACAGCTAACTGCAACAAAGATGACATTACCATGATTTTGCAGTGTTCTGCTTTAAAGCTTAGAAAAGAACCTTTTTTTTTATATAAGCAACAAATTTCTCTATTTTTATGTTGCGATGACCACAGTTGGATTCCTGGGATGGTAAAGCCTATTTTTGATCTTTGCTTTTTTTTAATATAAAAGAAGTGACACATCTCAGAAGGTAGTTATCACCCGAGATGACATTTATTCTGACAATAGGAATCACCGTCTGGTAGAGTCAACAGTCACTATGCTTCCCATTCCTTTTCTAATTAGAGTCATAGAGATGTACAGTACAGAAACAGATCCTTCAGTTCAACTCATCCATGCCGACCAGGTATCCCAAGTAAATCTAGTCCCATTTGCCACATTTGGCTCATATCACTCTAAATCCTTCCTATTCATATACCTATTCAGATGCTTTTTAAATGTTGTAATTGTACCGGCCTCTACCACTTCCTCCAGCAGCTCATTCCATACACACACCACCGTCCGTGTGAAAAGGTTGCCCCTTAGGTCCCTTTTAAATCTTTTCCTTGTCAATTTAAACCTATACCCTTTACTTTTGGACTTCCCCTGGGGAAAAGACCTTGGCTATTTACCCCATCCACGCCCCTCATGATTTTATGAACCTCTATAAGGTCACCTTTCAGCCTCTGATGCTCCGGGGATAAAAGTCCCAGACTATTCAGCCTCTAATTTTTGCTCAAACTCTCCAACCCTGGCAGATCTTGTTTGAACTCTTTCAAGTTTCACAACATCCTTCCTATAGCAGGGAGACCAGAATTGCAAGCACTGTTCCAAAAGTGGCCTAACCAATGTCCTGTACAGCTGCAACATGACCTCCCAATTCCTATACTCAATGCACTGACCAATAAAGGCATGCATACCAAATGCCGCCTTCTCTATCCTATCTACCTGCGACTCCACTTTCAAGGAACTATGAGCTTGCACTACAAGTTCTCTTTGTTCAGCAACACTCCCTAGGACCTTACCATTAAGTATGTAAGTCCTGCCCTGATTTGCCTTTCCAAAATGCAGCACCTCATTTATCTAAATTAAACTTCATCTGCCACTCTTTGGCCCATCTGAACAAGGTCCCGTTGTACTGTAAGGTAACCTTCTTCGCTGTCCACTACACCTCCAATTTTAGTGTCATCTGCAAACTTACTAACCATACTCCTTCATTCACATCCAAATCATTTATACAAATGACGAAAATCAGTGGACCCACCACCGATCCTGGTGGCACCCTGCTGGTCACAGGCCTCCAGTCTGAAAAGCAAACCTCCACCACCAGCCTCTGTCTTCTACCTTCGAGCCAGTTCTGTATCCAAATGGCTAGTTCTCCCTGTATTCCACATGATCTAACCTTGGTAACCAGTCTACCAGGAGGAAACTTGTCGAACACCTTACTGAAGTCCATATAGATCACTTCCACCGCTCTGCCTTCATCAATCCTCTTTGTTACTTCTTCAAAAGTCTCAATCAAGTTAGTTAGACACGATTTCCCACACACAAAGCCATGTTGACTATCCCTAATTAGCCCTGCCTTTCCAAATACATGTAAATCCTGTCCCTCAGGATCCCTTTCAACAACCTGCCCACCATCGATGTTAGGCTCACCAGTCTATAGTTCCCTGGCTTTTCCTTACCACCTTTCCTATATTGTAGCACCACGTTAGACAACCTCCAGTCTTATGGCACCTCACCTCTGGCTATCAGTGATGCAAATACCTCACCAAGGGGCCCAGCAATCACTTCTCTAGCTTCTAGGGTTATGTGTTAAGTTTCTGCTGTCTTTCTTAAGGATCTGTACCAGGTAAAATTCCGTGAGCAAATGTAGGAAATACTGAAAACTCTGGGCCAGTTGAAAACTCAGGTCCATCCCAAGAAAAATGTGAGATCTGTTAAAGGACTGTGTGCTCAAATCTTCACAACACGCACTCATTATGACAAAGGTTCACAATGCAGTGAATAACATGATCCTTCATCCTTGTGCCATTGACTTCACATCCAGCCTATGTAGCCTTATGAGATAAATGTATTTCTGTCTCTCTCTCTGCCCCTTCTGCTAGCTGTAACATGTATGAAGAAGCAGACAAAAATATGCAAACACTCACTCACTGTAATCCATGGAAAAATTGGTTCAAATGGGCTAAATCTGCTGAGGCCCCATTACTTCATGTTTCATAAATGCTGTAAAGGTAATCTAAGCAGAGCTACTGCCTACTGAAGTAAGAAGCACTTTTGAAAAAATTATTTTTGTTGACATCACCAGAGCCAGGTGCACATGAAAAAATACTGGTGGCCATCTTGGTGTTAGCAACACACTCTGCTTTTGTAAATGTTTTGTTTAAATTCTTGAGAATTAACCAGAAATCAAACACAGTATATAGTTTTCATGCTTCACTCATTCTAACACATGGATCTGGTCCCCTGCTGCAGAAGGTTAACTACTCCTGCCCTATTGCTTGGTTCTCATCAGTACATTTGTAGTTAAAAAAATGAAATCAAATTATTGTTTATGCCTTGGGTGAAATAGCTAAATGTGAAAATAAATCTCTTGCATTTTGTAAATTTTCAGGAAGTTACTACTAATTGAGTTTAGCACGTATCTCCATCACTCAGCCATGTTCTAAACAATAATTAACGTGTTGCAGTGATTTGGTGCACACAACAGAAAGCCTTCGCAATGCCAAGCTGTCATCTGGAAAAACGGAAAAAGAGACCAAGAACTTGGACTCTGTGCTTGAACCATATAGAGCCGAAAATGCCCGTCTTGTCCAAGAGAATAACAAGCTCCATCAGGAATTACTGAGGTTAAAGGAAGAGTCAGATCAACATGCCAAAGGTATTAATGAGATATGTGTGCAGTTTATAGCAAGTTCTTGAAGTAGTGACATAATAATATTAATGTTTCATTTGCAAACAAATGAGACTAATTTTGTCTTCATGTATTTTTAAATATGCTTTGCACAACTTGCATTTGAATTACACCCATGACAAAGCAAATGTCAAAGGCGCCATTAATAGATTTCAGCAATTCAAGAAGGCAGTTCACTGCCACCTTCTCAAGGGCAACAAGGGTTGGGCAATAAATGCTGGCCTGAGCCAGGAATGCCCACAAACCATGAATGAATGAAGCAAAGGCTAATTAGATAAAACTGGATACCAAACCAAAGGAGCCGTTGTATTTTTTATCGGGGAGTGTGACCAAAGCATCGCCAGTGAGGTGGATTTTAAGAGCACTCTTCTCAATGTCAACAAACTGTGTTTATTGAGCATTTTTATTGTAATTAAGTATCTCATGGTGTTTCACTGAGTGTTATGAAGCAAAAGCTGCGTCAAGCTGCATAATATTAGAGTAGATGACCAAAAGCTTTATCAAAGAGGTAGGTTTTTAAGAAGTGTCAGAAAGGAGGAATGCGGAGTAGAGAGGTGGAACGATGTGGAAGGGAATTCTAGAGTTGAGGCCTAGGTAGTAGCATGGCTATCAATGGAGGAGCAATTAGATGATCATATGGTCAGAATTGTAAGAGTGCAGATATCACAGAGATTTGTGGTGCCAAAGGAGGTTACAGAAATGAAGACAGGTGAAATTATGGAGGATTATGAAAACAAGATGAGAATTTTGAAACTGGAACGTTGCTGAACCAGATCAGTGAGGACAGCGAACAAAACCAAAGTTGCTGGAAAAGCCCAGCAGGTCTGGCAGCATCTGTGAAGGAAAAAACAGAGTTAATGCTTCAGGTCCGGTGACCCTTCCTCAAAATTGATGGTGGCTGGGAAAACGTCAGTTTATATGCAGAAAATAGGGAGATTGGTGGGACATGGAGTAAATGATAGGATTGAGCCCAAAGAGAGAGAAAGACAGTTGGACAGACAAAGGAATTGCTAATGATCAGGCTGTGAGGGTGAATAGTTGTTAATGGGGACTGTTAGTGACTAACAACAGGGGGTGTGTAATGGCAGGCTATGTGGTAACAAGGCCTGGTGTGTGGAGTAGTGGGCTGGGACATGGGAGAGTTTAGGCCCTAAAATTATTGAACTCAATATTGAGTCCGGAGGGCTGTAGGGTCCCCAAGCAGAAAATAAGGTGTTGTTCCTCCAGTTTGCATTGGGCCTCGCTGGAACACTGCAGCAAGCCAGAGAAGAGATGTTGGCCAGGGAGCAGGGTGGTGCATTAAAGTGGCAGGCAACAGGTAGTTCAGGGTCTTTTTTGCAAGCAGAACATAGATGTTCTGTGAAGCGGTCGCCAAGTCTACGCTTCTTTTCCCCAATGTAAAGGAGACTGCATTGTGAGCAGCGATTGCAATAGACTAGATTCTGGGAAGTGCAGGTGAAGTGTTGCTTCACCTGGAAGGTATGTTTGGGCCCTTGGATACTGGGGAGGGAGGAGGTAAATGGGCAGGTGTTGCACCTTCGCCGGTTACAGGGAACGGTGCCATCGGGCTGTGGGGAGGTGTTGGGAGTTAAAGAAGTGTGGACCAGGGTGTCCCAGAGGGAACAGTCCCTGCGGAAGGCTAACAAGAGAGGGGAATATATGTCTGGTGGTGGCATCTCACTGGAGGTGGCGGAAATGGCATCTGATGATCTTCTGGATGTAGATGCTGGTGGGATGGTATGTAAGGATAAGGGGAACCCTATCGCTGTTGCAGGAGGGAAGAGAAGGGATGAGAGCGGAAGTACGGGAGATGGGTCGGACCTCATTGAGGGCCCTGTCGACAACGGAGCTGGGGAATCCTCGGTTGAGGAAGAAGGTGGACATTTCGGAAGCTCCCTTGTCGAAGTTGGCCTCATCTGAACATATGCGAAGGAGACGGAAGAAGTGAGAGAATAGGATGGAGTCTTTACAGGAAGTGGGATGTGAGGATGTATAGTCCAGGTAGCTGTGGGAGTCAGTGAGTTTGTAATGGATATTAGTGACCAGTCTATCCCCAGGAATGGAAATAGAAGTGTCAAGGAAGGGAAGGGAGGAGTCAGAGATAGAACAGGTGAAAATGAGGGCAGGGTGGAAATTGAAGGTGAAATTGATGAAGTTTTCCAATTCCAGATGAGAGAGGGAAGCAGCACCGATGATATCATTGATGTATTGGAGAAAGAGTTTGGCAAAACATCGTGGACTGAAGGGCCTGTACTGTGCTGTACTGTTCTATGTTCTAAGAGTTGTGGGTGGGGGCCAGAATAGGACTGGAACAAGGAATAACTAGGGCCCATGCGGGTACCCATGGCCACACTTCTTACCTGTAGGAAATGAGAGGAGTCAAAAGAGAAGTTGTTGAGGGTGAGGACAAGCTCGGCCAAGCGGAGGAGGGTGGTGGTGGGTGGGGATAGTTCAGGTCTTTGCTCCAGGAAGAAGCGGAGAGCCCTAAGATCCTCCTAGTGGGAAATGGATGTGTAAAGGGATTGTACATCCATGGTAAAGAGGAGGTGGCTGGATCTGGCAAACTGGAAGTTTTGAAACCGGTGTAAGGCATCAGAGGAATCATGGATGTACATGGGTAGGACTTAGACCAGGGGAGAGAAGACTGAGTCAATGTAGAAAGAGATGAGTTCTGTGGGGCAGGAGCAGGCTGAAACAGTAGGTCTGCCCGGACAGTCCTGTTTGTGGATTTTTGGCAGGAGGTAGAAACGAGCTGTGCGGGGTTGGGGGACTATCAGCTTGGAAGCGGATGGGTGGAGATCACCGGATGAAATGAGATCAGTTACGGTAGTGGATACAATGGCCTGATGTGCCATGGTGGGGTCATGTTCCAGGGGAAGGTAGGAGGAGGTATCCGAGAGTTGGCGCTCAGCCTCTGCATGGTAGAGGTCAGTACGCCACACTAAGATAGCACCACCCTTATCGACAGGCTTATTGACAAGGTCAGAGTTAGATCTGAGTGCACGGAGTTGCAGTCAGCTCGGAGGGAGATAGGTTGGATTTGGTAAGGGGGGGCAAAGAAATTGAGGCGGCTAATGTCACATCGATAGATCTCAATGAACAGATCGAGTGCAGGTAAAAGGCCAGAGGGAGGGCGAGTGTTGGAGTTGGGCAAAGGGATCTTTGGGATGGGAAGAGGACTCTTGTCCAAAGAAATGGGCATGGAGGTAAAGACAGCGGAAGAAGAGTTCGACATCATGTCGTGCCCGAAATTCATTAAGGTGGGTATGGCGGTTTAGGGTGAGCAAGACTTGCTACAAATAAGGATTTAAGATGCTGAGGGGAGAATGTGGGAGTCGGCCAGGAATGTATTGCAGTAGTTGACTCTAGAAGAATTTTCAAAAGTTAGTTAGAGTAGACTGTTTGCAGGTAAAGGGCTGACTGACAAGTGGGATGCTTTTAAAAGTGAGATAACAAGAGTTCAGAGGCCTTATGTCTCTGTTCGAGTGAAAGGTAAGGCTGGGAAGATTAGGGAACAATGGATGAATAACGATATTGAGATTCTAGTCAAGAATAAAAAAGAATTGTTTATTAGATATCAACAACTGGGATCATATGAATTTCTTGAAGAGTATAAAGAGTGTAGGGGTATTCTTAAGAGGGAAATCAGGAAGGCAAAGAGGGCTTATGAAATAGCCTTGGCACACTAGGTTAAGAATAAGCCAAATAGATTCTGCAACTACGTTAAGAGCAAAGGAGCAACTAGGGAGAGAGTAGGGCCCTTAAAGATCAAGAAAGTCATCTTTGTGTAAAATGTCAGGAGATGGGAGAGATATTAAATCTGTTTTTACAGTGGAGAAAGAAATGGAAGCTAGAGAACTCATAGAAACAAATATTGATTTTTTGAAAACCAGCCTAATTAGGGACACTCAGCATGGCTTTGTGCAGGGCGGGTCATGTCTTGCAGACTTGATTGAATTTTTCGAGGAGGTGACGAAGGTGATCAATGAGGGTAGAACAATGGATGTTGCCGACATGGATTTTAGTAAGGCTTTCAACAAAGTCCCTCAAGGCAGGCTTATCCAGAAGATTAAGGTGAATGAGATCCATGGTGACTTGGCTGCTTGCATTCAGAATTGGCTTGTCCAAAGAAGGCAGGGGTGGGTGTTTTTCTAGCTGGAAGTCCGTGACACAAAGATCGATGGAGTTGTTGGTAGTGTAGAGGTTGTCAAAGGATACAGCGGGATATAGATCAGATGTAGATATGGGCAGAGAAATGGCAGATGGAATTTAATCCAGGTAAGTGTGAGGTGCTGCACTTTAGGAGATCAAATGTTAAGGAAAAGTATACAGTTCATGGCAGGACGCTGAACAGCATTGATATACAGAGGGATCTTAGGGTTCAAGTCCATATCTCCCTGAAAGTGGCCACATAAGTAGATAGGGTGGGAAAGAAGGCGTATGGCATGCTTCCCTTTATTGGTCAGGAAATTCAATACAAGAGTCAGGTTGTCATGTTGCAGCTTTGTAAGACTTTGGTTAGGCCACATTTAGAGTATTGCATTCACTTCTGGTTGCCACATTACTGGAAGGATGAGGCTTTGGAGAGGGTGCAGATGAGGTTTACCAGGATGCTGCCTGGATTAGAGGGAATGAGCTATAAGGAGAGGTGAGAAAAACTTGTGTTGTTTTCTCTGGAGCAGCAGAGGCTGAGGGGCAACGTGATAAAAGTCTATAAATTATGAGATGCTTAGATAGGGTTAATGGTCAGAATCCTTTTTCCAGAGTTGAAATGTCAAATACTAGGGGCCATACATTTAAGGTGAGAGGAGGAAAGTTCAAAGGAGATGCGAGGGACAGATTCTTACGCAGAGAGGTGGGAATGCACTGCCAGGGGTGGTTGTGGAGGCAGATACAATAGGCGTGTTTAAGAGACTTTTAGATAAGCAGGTGAATATGCAAGGAATGGAGGGATATGGACCAAGGGCACAGAGAAGGAATTAGTTTAATTTGACGTCATGTTCGACACAACATCGTGGGACGAAGGGCCCCTTCCTGTGCTGTACTGTTCTATGCTCTATGGACAAAAGAAGTGAATTCCAGTGTTGAGATGAGAATGATAGCCCTTGACGTCATGGCTACATTCGACCCAGTGTGGCATCAAGGAGCCATAGCAAAATTGAAATCAATGGGTGTCAGGGGCAAACTCTCCACTGATTGATGCATTCAAAGGTGGCTGTGTTTGTTGGAGGTCAGTCATCTCAGCTCCAGTACATTTCTTCACTAGTTCCTCAGGGTAGTGGCCTAGATCCAACCATCCTCAGCTGCTTCATCAATGACCTACCCTCCACCGTAATGTTCAGTGATGATTGCAAAATGTTCAGGACCTTTTGCGTCTCCTTAGTTACTGACCCAGTCCATGTTCAAATGCAACAAGATCTGACAATATCCAGACTTGGGATGACAAATGACAAGTAACAATCATACCGCACAAATGCCAGGCAATGACCATCTCCAAAGAGAGACAATCTAATCACTGCCCCATGATATCCAATGGTGTTACCATCACAGAATCCCCAACTATCAACATCCTTGGGGTTACTATTCACCAGATACTGAACTGGACTCGCTAGTGGCTGCAAGAGAAGGTCAGATGCTAGGAATACTTTGATGAGTAACTCATCTCGTGACTCCCCAAAGTCTGTCCATCATTTACAAGGCACAAATGATGAGTGTGATGGCATACTCCCCACTTGCCTGGGTGGGTGCAGCTCCAACAACATTCAATAGGTTTGACACCACTTGATTGGCACCACATCCACAAACATCCACTCCCTCTACCACTGACGCTCAGTAGCAACAGTGTGCACTATCTACAAGATGCATGGTGGAAATTCACCAAAGAATATCAGACAGCACCTCAAAAATCTACAACCACTTCCATCTAGAAGGAGAAGAGCAGCAGATATATGGGAACACCATCACCTGAAAGTTCCCCTTCAAGCAATTCACCATTCTGACTTGGAAAAATATCACCATTCACTGTCGGTGAGCCAAAAATCCTGGAATTCTCTCACTAACGGCATAATGGGTCAACCTACAGCACGTGGACTGCAGCAGTTCAAGAAGTCATTTCACCACCATCTTCTCAAGGACAACTAGGGGCAGGCAATAAATGCTGGTCAACCAGCAATGCCCATGTCCAAACATGAGTAAAAAAATGTTACACCACAGTTGCGATGGGTGGCCTGGTGGCTCAGTGGTTAGCATTGCTGCCTCATAGCACCAGCAACTCGGGTTCGATTCCACCCTCAGGCGACTGTGTGGAGTTTGCACATTCTCCCCTTGTCTGCGTGGGTTTCCTCCGAGTGCTGCGGTTTCCTCCCACAGATGTGCAGGTTAGGTGGATTGGCCAGTGTTCAGGGATGTGTAGATTAGGTGGGTTACAGGGGGATGGGTCTGGGTGGGATGCTCTGAGGTTCAGTGTGGACTTGTTGGGCCGAAGGGCTTGTTTCCACACTGTAGGGATTCTATGATGATCTTCTATGATGAGTTCAGTTTGGATATCAAAGAACAGTAATGATTGGAAGGGTTAAATGGTCTATTGCTTTTCCTGTATAATTGCAATGCATTGAGAAAGTGATTATCAAGGTCAAAGAAACTTTATACACTGCATTTTCTCTTATTCTGTCAGTTTAGTGCTCTTTTCATTACCTAGCCATACAAATTAGATGTTTAAAACCCCAGGTATATGTAGACATAAGATGATGACCAACCCTTCTAGACCACTGCCCATCCTTCGGAGAACATTTTTAATGTGGAATCTTTTGCTGCTTCCGGTCTAGGTGCAGTACGAGATATTCATCTGTTTTATTTTATTTGGCTGAGGCCAGAATAGGGATTGTTAACCTGGCTTGGTGTGCAACTTCAGATAGCCATCCTGTTCTCACTCCTTTCTCAAATTTTGGTTAACAATTTGTCATACTAAAAACAAAGTGTTGTTTTCAGAATAATTGGTTAATTGTTACAAATTGTTGGGCCATGTCTGCATTGGGTTCTTTCTAATATTGTGACCAACATTACTGGCTATTGTGTTACAAAGTGTGATTTGATTACAATTATTTTTAGATTTAAAACATACCATAAGAAAGTTGGAACATGACACTGCAGATTTGAAGTTTTTAAATAACCAGTATGTGCATAAAGTACGATCCCTAGAAAAGGAAAGTAAAGCAAAGACTGATAAGATCCAGCAACTACAAGAGAAAAACCTGCAAGCTGTTGTGCAAACTCCAGGTAAGAATACTACTTTTCAGTTTTGTTTATTTTCTTCGAAGGAAACATGAATGTAATTATGTTGAAGTAATTTGCTTAATACAGTTATGCTTTTTGGCAATTGTAGAATGTACCAAAAGTATATTGAATTAAAATTACGGCTAGAAACACAGTGAAATACAATTTAAAATCTGTTATAGGCTCTGTTATATGGCTATCATTGTAACAGTACAAGATCTTGTATTTAGAGAAATTAAAGTAAAAGTATTCTTTCATCTAAAATGTTAAATAGATATGGGACTGATTAAATATCAATGCGTACACTGAACGGACCTACCATTTTGAATCCTGCCCTCCACTGTGTGATGTCTGTTATCAGTCCAGGACCAGTTTCTTTCATTTTAGTAGCAGTCAGTATCCTAATGCCGTGCCAGAAACAATTCAGAGCCAGCTGTGTTGAGGTGTATTCTGTAGCATGTGCACGGGGTCGTTTTTCTAAGAATGAAAATCACTAGTGTTAACCACCATTTAAAAATTTTAATAGTTTTGGCATATTGAAATGTTTTGTGTTTCCATGTGCACAGAAATTGAATATGGAGAAAGTACAAAGAAAACGCAAAAAATAGTAATTTAAATTACTATTTGAAAATGTTTCCAGGAATTTAATTAAATTCCATTGTGCAGTTATTTTTTAAAGAGCATTTTACATGTGAAGAATTTTCCTGTTTCACTTTCAAATAACGTAAAATCTTGATGAGTCAAATGGCAGGACTTTCACCCATAAGTTTGTGTTAAAGGAGTTTTGAAATAGCTGAGGAGGCCTGAATCTTTCCAATTTGTCAAACATGCTCTAGGTCAAAATACCATATTAAATGAAAACATACTAAAACAACAAATACATGAAAAATGTCTTTATTTGGAATGAATGCACATCTGAGGTAGAAGTGATCTGTATAAGAAGGATGGATTGCACCTGAATTGGAAGGGGACTAATATACTGGTGGGAAGATTTATGCTAATACAGGGAGGAGTGAAACCCAGAGATACTATGAGGAAGGAGAGCAGTCTGAGACTGATACAGTTGGGGAAAGGAGTAAGTCAAACAGTCAAGGCAGGCAGGAACAAAGCCTAGAATGAGATTGGGCTGATAAACTGCATTTATTTCAATGCAAGAGGCCTAACAGATAAGGCAGATGAACTCAGGGCATGGTTGGGAACATGGGACTGAAATATCATAGCAGTTACAGAGATGTGGCTCAGGGAAGGACAGGACTGGCAGCTTAATATTCCACAGTATAGATGTTACTGGAAGGATAGAAAGGGGAGCAAGAGAGCAGGGGAGTGATGTTTCTGATTAAGGATAACATTACGGCTGTAATTAGGGAGGATATTCCTGGGAATACGTCCAGGGAAGTTATTTGCATGGAACTGAGAAATAAAGGGATGAACATCTTATTGGGATTGTACTATGGACCCGCCAAAGAGTCAGCAGGAAATTGAGAAACAAATTTGTAAGGAGATCTCAATGATTTAAAGTAGTGATGGAAAAGGATAGACCAGATCTAAAAGTTAAAGTTCTAAATGGGAGGAAGGCCATTTTTGATGGTATTAAGCAAGAACTTCCAAAAGTTGATTGGTAGGAGATGTTTGCAGGTAAGGGGACAGCTGGAATATGGGAGCTTTCAAAAATGAGATAACGACAGTCTAGAGACAGTATGTTCTTGTTAGGATGAAGGGCAAGGCTCGTAGGTGTAGGGCATGCTGGATGACTAGTGAAATTGAGGTTTTGGTCAAGAATAAGAAGGAAGCAAATGTCAGGTATTGACAGCAGGGATCGAGTGAATCCCTAGAAGAGTACAAAGGTAGTAGGAGTAAACTTAAGAGGGAAATCAGGAGGGCAAAAAGGGGACATGAGCTAGCTTTGGCAAATAGGGTTAAAGAGAATCCAGAGGGATTGTACAAATACATTAAGAACGAGAGCGTAACTAAGGAGAGAATAGGGCCCCTACAAGATCAGCAAAGCCACCTATGTGTGGAGCCATAGAAAATGGGAGAGATACTAAACAAGTATTTTGCATCATTGTTTACTGTGGAGAAGCATATGGAAGATATAGAACGTGGGGAAATAAATAGCAACATCTGAAAAATGTCCATATTACAGAGGAGGAGGTGCTATATCTCTTAAATTGCATAAAGGTGGATAAATCCCCAGGACCTGATCAGGTGTACCCTAGAACTCTGTGGGAAGCAAGGGCCCCTTGCTGAGATGTTTGTATCATTAATAGGCACAGGTGAGGTACCAGAAGACTGGAGGTTGTTTAATATTGTGCCACTATTTAACAAAGGTGGTAAGGAAAAGCCAGGGAGCTGTAGACTGGTGAGCCTGACATCTATGTCAGGCAAGTTGTTGGGGGGAATCCTGAGGGACAGGATTTACATGCATTTAGAAAGACAATGACTGATTAGGGATAGTCAACATGGCTTTGTGCATGGGAAGTTGTGTCTCACTAACTAGATTGAGTTTTTTGAAGAAATAGTGAAGAGGATTGATGAGGGTAGAGCAGTGGACGTGATCTATATGGACTTCAGTAAGGCGTTCAACAAGGTTCCTCATGGTAGACTGGTTACCAAGGTTAGATCACGTGGAATACAGGTAGAACTAGCTATTTGGATCCAGAACTGGCTCGAAGGTAGAAGACAGAGGGTGGTGGTGGAGGGTTGCTTAACAGACTGGAGACCTGTGACCAGCAGTGTGCCACCAGGATCAGTGCTGGGTCCACTGCTTTTGTCATTTATATAAATGATTTGGATGTGAACATCTGGGGTTATGATTAGTAAATTTGCAGTTGACACTAAAATTGGAGGTGTAGTGGAGAGCAAAGATATCTACCTCCGAGTACAACGGGATCTTGATCAGATGGGCTAATGGGCCGATGAGTGGCAGATGAAGTTTAATTTAGATGAATGAAGTGATGCATTTTGGAAACGCAGTTCAGGGCAGGACTTATATACTTAATGGTAAGGTCCTGGGGAGTGTTGCTGAACAAAGAAACTTTGGAGTGCATTTTCATAGTTTCTTGAAAGTGGAGTTGCAGGTCGAAAGGATAATAACGAAGGTGTTTGGTATCTTGTCCTTCATTGGTCAGTGCATTGAGTTTAGGAGTTGGGAGGTCATGTTGCGGCTGTTTGGCCACTTTTGGAGTATTGCGCACTATTCTGATCTCCCTGCTAGAGGAAAGGATGTTGTGAAACTTGAAAAGGTTCAGAAAAAATTTACAAGGCTGTTGCCAGGGTTGCAGGATTTGAGCTATAGAAAGAGGCTAAATAGGCTGGGGCTATTTTCCCTGGAGCATCGTAAGCTGAGGGCTGGCCTTAATAGAAGTTTATAAAATCATGAGGGGCATGGATAAGGTAAACAGGCAAGGTATTTTCCCCGGGGTGGGGGAGTCCAAAACTAGAGGACATAGGTTTAAGGTGAGAGGGGAAAGATATAGAAGAGAACCAAGGAGCAACTGTTTCACACAGAGGGTGGTCTGTGTATGGAATGAGCTGCCAGAAGAAGAGGCTGGTATGATTACAACATTTAAAAAGCATCTGGTCGTGTATGTGAAAAGGAAGGGTTTAGAGGGATGTGGATCAAATGTTGGCAAATGGAACTAGATGTACACAGGATATCCGGTCGGCATGGACGAGTTGGACCGAGGGGACTGTTTCCATGCTGTATACCTCTATGACTCTATGACAGACGTCATAAATTAAACAACATTATAAAACATCGGGAATTTGATTTGGAAAATCTCTGTATCTTTTTATGCTTCAAATAATGTCTTTAGATCAGTGTGATGCAGTCTCCCATGCCATCGATGCAGTCAAACATGTCTTTGGTTCTGTGTTGCAAAATCCAGAGCATCTCTACAGTCTTGCAGCTTTATTTCGGGAAATGGGTAGATCGGTGAGCATTCATTGAACTCTATTTTAGCATCATTGGGCTCCCAGGTTGAAAATGTATTGCATCTGTGATTGCCTTATCTGTCGGTTCTATTGTGCAGCTTATGATGTTGTACATATAAATGTTAGTTTTTTTAATTGACTTTGCTAGGATTTTCATACTAGCTTTCACAGACTACTGCAATGAGCCTTGTGATTAGATTGGCCTCACCCAGCTCCTCCTCATTCTATCCATCTTGAACAGTCATTTGAACCCTACATGGCGGACATAGTTGGCAATTGTGCTTTCCATCACAATTTTGACAAGTTCCTTGTCACAAATTTAGTCTTTAGATCATTTGAGCTGTACTTTTGCTTCTTATGATGGCCTTCAAAATCTGAGAGATTAGCTGCTGTAGGTAGTGGGTTTTCAGGTTGCATGGGTAGTTGTTTGTAATGATAATTTTCATTTTCTTCAGCTGATACACTTTATCAGCTTTCCTGAGTCATGCTTGAAAAATGCTAGAGATTCTTGTACTGGTCCAGCCATCCTTTGGTGCAAGTGAACTCATTGTGGTCCAGCCTCTTTGCCAAGGCAAAGCATCTTTCCTACAGGATTGGAGTGGAGCTGAGAATGTTCTTGAATCATGTTAGCAGAGCAGAATTGATGGTGAGATAGCCAGTTGTTCTCATCATCATTTTTGTTGGAAGGACTGCCTGCCTGTTAAACTGTTCCAAGATGTCACCTTGTGCTTAAGAATTATTAACAAATGCATGATGGGGTTTGCCATTCTTTAATGATGTATGCTATTTGCTTTGTGCTGTGATTTTTCATTTGCTGTATTAATTTCACTTTACCTCCAATCACTCATAGTTCTAACTTTCTTCCAGTTTAGCCTAACCTGCAAGGTATGAATGCCCTTTCACACAGAGGGCATGGTGTTGAATGATGACCTGCTGTAATCTCATGCTCTAATATGACCGAACGCCAACCAAGTTGGTTGGTGAGGTCAGATGGTAAGCATATATGAGTTTGGTAGATCCAGAGCTAGCAGCCCTAAACTTCACCTTACGATGGGCATCTTTCTACGTGATTTCTAACCTGCTGACTTGAATGGCTGGCAGTTTCATCAAAACTGGGGTCCAGGTTATCCAAATTTAACTCATCATGATTTCACTGTGTATGGATCAGAAAGACAAACAAAATATGTGGTTGCAATAACACCATCACAATCACACCAATGTCATGTTAGTGATCAGCAAATAATATTGCATCACAGAAGGTTAGGTCACAAAATGACATCATAGAACAAATAGACCTGTGTTACCCAGTTACCAAGAATTTTGTATACACCTGCATGGAGGAAGATTACTGATACTGGAGTCGGAATGTTGTCAAAATGTAGAGATGTGAAGAGTAATCAGTTTTGGATTAGTTTATTTTATTTAAACAACAGGGTTATTTCAAAGCTGCACCTTAAATTAAAGGAATAGGATCTGACAAATCAATCATAGTGCAGTGTCCAACATGGAACGTATGTATAGCACAATATGATAAATGGCTATTGAAAATAAAACTCAAAGATTTCCGATTTATTGCAAAACAAAACTCCATTTTTCTTATGCAGGTGGTAGAAAGCGCACTATCCCATTTCGTCGACAGCGAATGCAAATTGATCAGCCAGTTCCTCCATCTGGAATTGCATCAGCACCACAAATTCATACAGAAGATCCTTATTTCATGGACCTCTTGAGTGTGGCTGATAATAGGTATTTATAATTCATAACTGAACAGATCAGCTGAATTTATATGGAAGATACAGCTTTATTATTATGGAATAAAATAGGAAGTTAGAAGGAAGGTTTAAACTGGAGCCTATGGTTGTCCAAGACAATTTTTTGGATCAAAACTTAAATAATAGTTATTAGACAAAAATGGATAAGCATATTTCCAAATGCAAAAGTAAGGATTCTAAGCATACATGGGCTCAGTTCAGCAGAACAGCCCAGTAGAGTGGACTCTTCAGAAATGACTTGCTGGCAAACGCTCCACAGGATTTTGGATGGTGGAGCAAGTAAAACTATGTGGATAAAAACCAAAACAACCGCGGATGCTGTATATCAGGAACAAAAACAGAGTTGCTGGAAAAGCTCAGCAGGTCTGGCAGCATCTGTGAAGAAGTTCTGAGGAAGCGTCACCGGACCCGAAACGTTAACTCTGATTTTATCTTCACAGATGCTGCCAGACCTGCTGAGCTTTTCCAGCAACTTCTGTTTCTCTTTAAAACTATGTGGGTATAGGTTGTTGACAATACTGTGGCTTTAAGAGGTATGTTTTGTCGTGGTGTTTTTACAGTGAGACTGGGGGACAGGCACTGAGCAGTCTGTGAGAAGATAAACAACTTGTGAAGCCTTGGGTGTTTTGTTTTAAATTTGGAATAAGGGAAGCGGCCTGAATGGATGTGGTCAAGCTCCCACCCACAGATTTTTTAGTTTTAGCATTCAGCAGGAGCTGCTGGGGTTGTGAAAAGCTGCCACATCTCTCTCTATGTTAAAGCTGAAAGCTGGAGTTCTCCGTCTCTCAGAACTGTCTTTCCACGTTCTTTCGCCCCAAATTGAAGAACTGCATGCAAGACAATTCTGTTTTCTGAATTTGCCTTTTGTCAAGGATGTGTTTATGGGATATTACTATATTGTACCAGTTTAGTAGTAAAATAATCTATTATTCTTGAAATAACTGCATAGGGGCCAGTATCCCGTCACCAAGCCACCCTTTATGTGCACAGCACATGGGCTCTGACCAGGCGGCTCAAAGCCAGTCCCTAGATCAAGGAGACCTTCTGAATCTCCTGTTTATATCTGACTCCCTGATTGGTCCAGGTTAACAACCCCAATCAATAGTCAATGAGATCCATCTGGCCATGATTCCGATTACTACAATTCTGTTAAGTCTTCCAGTAGAATTGTATATTCAGGAAACCAAAACCATAAATGACTTTCAGTTCATGAAGTCACGAACTATGTCAAGCCAGTGGATTTGATCAGCTTAAAATATATGAAATAGAATTATAGAATCACTTCTGTGTGGAAGCAGACCATGTGGCCCATCGAGTCCACACTGACCCTCTGAAGAGCATCCCACCTGGACTCACCCTCTAACCCTATCCCTGTAAACCTGCATTTACCATGGCTAATCCCTGAACACTATGGGCAATTTAGCATGGCCAATCCAACAAACCTGCACATCTTTGGACTGTGAGAAGAAACCAGAGGAATCACAGGAAACCAGCACAGATTCAGGGAGAATGTACAGATTCCACACATACAGCCGCCTGAGGTTGGAATCAAACCCGGATTCCTGGCGCTCTGAGGCAGTAGTGCTAACCACCGAGGATTTAGAATTTAAACAGTTTGACTTTATGGCTTAATATTTTAATGATTCTGTAATAGTCGTCGTCAAAGTCCCAGAGGACAACATAGCTGCTCTTTCATTTGAGAGAGACGACTGAAGGTGAGTTTGACCTGAGGGTTACTACGCCTCAGGTGAGGGGTGTGGTTGAGAAGGCAGAACCTTCATGATGATCTCAGGCAGTGTGGGAACTGATTTCACACTGTTAGCATCACAAACCAGCCAGCTGAGCTAACCGACTCCCATTTCTGTAATACTGTACCTGCAGATTATCCTTTAGAATCTGTACTGATTTGAATTGCTTTAGAACATTGTCTTCTACCTGCTAGAGGCTAAATAGCCCTTCATAATTAATTCAGCATTACAGATACTTGTACACATTTAAAAATTAAGACCAATTTCCTGTTGTGTAAGATGTTAAATTAATCAATTCTACTTCTTCGGACACGTATAATTTTAGATGACAGTAGAGTTAAATTATTCCAAGTTCCTCTTTATTTTGTTTTATTTTAACTGTAGTGTTTGAATAAATTGTGTTTTGCTTAACATTGAGTAGTTTGGCTAATCAAATTGCATCTGGAACAAAACCTCACATTTACCTTTAAATAAAGCAAAAAATTAGAGTCTAGGCTACCTTCTTAATATATTTGGAGGGAGTCTGGAATGGTCCGTAACAAATTGGGGCTCTTGTTGAGATCAAAATCTCTAATTCCAGGTTGGGTGTAGGATTATTGGATTCAAAGGCAGCAAGTGGTAAGTGTTGGTGTCTTTTATTTCGGTTGTTGAATTTCGTGTGCCGTATGTAATAATGGCTTTTTTAGTCACTAAGAGTTTTGTGGAGGGTAGAAGAAGTCACTTTGGGAGTTTGAGAGAAAGTGAGCAAGGTAAAGCTTTCCAAATTGGCAAACAAGCTGGAGTTGGAGTTGCCTGTGTCTGTGAGAAGAAGGGAATTAGATGTGGCAATCATGCAGCGTTTATAATTGCCAGGAATGCCATCAGAATCTTTAGAAATGGCTAAAATTCAATTGAAAATGAAGCAGTTTGAACATGAAAAGGAAATGAAACAGTTTGAATTACAATTGAAAGCAGAGGAAGAACGGAAAGAGAGAATAGCTCTGAAAGAGGAAAAAGAAAAGGAAAGAATATCTCTAACAGAAGAAAGCAAGAAAGACAGAGAAGAAAAGACAATTCTGAGAGATAAAGGCTCCAGTTTTCAGCTGCAGCAGAGAGAGAGATATATGGCAGCTTTTCATAACCCCAGCAGCTTCTGCTGAATGCTAAAACTAAAAATTCTGGTTCTGTGGCTGGGAGCTTGACCACACCCATTCAGGCTGCTTCTATTTTTTTCAACTTAAAAAAAATCTAAGGCTTCACAAGTTGTTTATCTTTTCAGACTGCTCTGCATCTGTTCCCCAGTCTCTCTCTAAAAGAAACCAGGATAAATCGCACCTGTTAAAGCCACAGTATCGTCACAAGGTGGAGAAAATTTTCTACAAATTGCCAAAAACAATATGAATTAATGGATAAAAACTACAAGAACTGCAGATGCTGTAAATCAGGAACGAAAACAAAGTTGCTGGAAAAGCTCAGCAGGTCTGGCAGCATATGTGAAGGAGAAAACATAGTTAACATTTCAGGTCTGGTGACCCTTCCTCAGAACAGTTCTAAGGAACGGTCACCGGACCCGAAACGTTCACTCTGTTCTTCTCTTCACAGATGCTGCCAGACCTCCTGAGCTTTTCCAGCAACTTTATTTTTGTTCATGAATTAATGGATGCTTTCAGAAAGGTAAGTAATTTCTAAGTTACATTATTATGGTTTAGGTGTTTCTATGCTGGTAGATTTTCTCTGATTCAGCAGGGGTGATCTTTAGGACTCCAAATAATGAGGAATAATACTACAGAAAGATCACTGAGATGTGTAAGAACTATAGAATGATGATCTTGAGGGACTTAAGTTAGCTAATATTGATTGAAATCATCGAAATGATAAATGGGAGGAATTTCTGAACTGTGTACATATGAACTTTGGTGATCAGTATGTTCTCAGTCCAACAGAAAGAAGGCATTGTTTGATTGGGACTAGAGATTCAAGTGTCTGTGTTGTAACATTCGAGTAAGATTGATCATTGTATCATATGGTTGAGATCAATAATAGAGAAGAGCAACATAAGAACATAAGAAATAAGGGCAGGAGTAGAGCATCCAGCCCCTCAATCCTGCCCCATTATTCAACAAGATAATGGCTGATCTGCCCCAGGCCTAAACTCCTCTCTTATACCAATTGACCATAGTCCTGGTATCAACTCCCTGATATTCCAAAGATCTTCCTACCTCTTCTTTAAATACTTCCAGTGAAATAGTCTCCACAGTTCTCTTGGGTAGCAAATTTCAGATATTCATTACCTTCTGGGAGAAGAAATTCCAGTTTTAAATAGATGATCTTTTATTCTGTAACTGTGTCCCCTAGTTCACAATTCCCCACTAGTGGAACCATCTTCACAACTTCTACCCTGTCAAACCATTCAGAATTTTGTATGTTTCCATAAGCTCATATCTGTTGAGTTGTTCTTGATAAATCTATCCTTCCAACTCACGAATCAACCTAGTGAATCTCCAATATTAATAAATACTTTCTTAAATACAAGACCAAAACCCCCCAGGTGCAGCCTCATCAACACCTGTACAGTTATAACAAGACTTTCCTGTTTTTGAACTCCAACTCCCTAGCAATTAAGTCCAAAATTGGGGAGTGGGGATCTTCACTGATGATTGCACAATGTGCAGCACTATTCATGGCTCCTCAGATACAGAAGCAGTCCATGTTCAAATGTAACAGGACCTGAACAATATTCAGGCTTGGGCTGACAAATAGCAAACGCATAAGAAACAATCTAACCACCACCCCTTGGCATTCAGTGGTGTTCCCATCACTGAATCCTCCACTATCAACATCCTTGGGGTTATCATTGACCAGAAACTGAACTAAACATGTAAACGCAGTGGCTACAAGAGCAGGTCAGAAGCTAGGAACACTTCAGCAAGTAACTCACCTCCTTACTCCCAAAGTCTGTCCATCATCTACAAGGCATCACTCAGGTGTGTGACAGAATACTCCCCACTTACCTGGATGTATGCAGCTCCAACAACACTTAATAAACTTGAAATCAACCAGGACAAAGCAGCTCACTTGATTTGGATCACATCCACAAGCATTCACTCCCTCGACTGATGCTCAGTACCATCTACAAGATGCATTGCAGAAATTCACCAAAGAGCCTTAGACAGCACCTTCCAAACCCACGACCACTTCCATCTAGAAGGACAAGAGCAGCAGATACATCCAATCCATTTCCATCCTGACTTGGAAATATATCACCGTTCCTTCACTGTCAATGGGTCAAAATCCTGGAATTCTTTCCCTGAGGGCATTGTGGGTCAACCTACTGCTTGTGAACTTTCAAGAAAGCTGCTCATCACCCATTTCTCAAAGGCAAGTAGGGACGAGCAATAGATGCTGTCCAGCCAGTGATGCCTGCATCCCATGAATGAATAAAAAAAAACTGCCTTTGACTCTTCCTACCAAAATGTATGAACTCATACTTTTCTAGTTTCCGTCGCTTCATAAGTCTTAGTTTCTGATTGGATACCATTCCTAATCGCTTTTGTTGACTACAGGTGAAGTCCTCATCAAGTTCTTTTTTTTGGATGGCATGTTTTTTCACTGAGCATTATGAAATATCTTCTTAAATGTCTGCCACTGATCACCCAATACTCTCCCCTTCAACTATTTTCCCAATTCTTCCTTCATGCCTGTGGAATTTCCCTTATTAAAGTTGAGAACATTGGATTGAGACCCAAGTTGCACTCCCTCAAACTAAATTTGAAATTCTCCTATGTTTTGATTGCTACACATCTAGGGGATCCCTAATTATGAGCTCTCTTGTTAATCCTCCCTCATTTGCACGTTGCTGGATCTAAAATAACCTGTTCCTAGGTAGGTTCTGTAACATACTGCCTAAGAAGCAATTCCCGATCCACTCTAGAAATTGGTCTTCCCTGTCACCCAATTGCCCATCTGATATATGCAGGTTAAAATCACCCATGACAACTGTCAAGCCTTTCTTACAGTGCTCCATTATTTCCCAATTTATACTTTGTTCTACAGTAATGCAATTCTTCAGGGGCCTATAGACAATTCCCACCTGTGATTTTTAATTCTTGCCATTCCTTATTTCCACACAATCTGATGCCACATCATGACCTGTTGCACCTATTATCTGTTACACTGATAACTTCCTTTATTGATCAAAGCTACCCCACTTTCTTTTCTCTTTTGCCTATTCTTCTGGAACACAAATACCCTTGAGTATTGAGTTCCCAATCTTGATTATCCTATAACCACATCTCCATAATAGCTATCAAGTCATATTATTTTGTTTATATTTGTTCCATCAACCAATCTGTCTTGTTACAAATGCTGCATGAATTCAGATAAAGAGCCTTAAACTTTGAAGTTTTAATCATTATTAACTTCAGTTTCTAATTTTTGATGAACTCTATATTTCCTATCTCTTTCTGTCACATTTTGATTATTGCTTACCTCTTCACTACTCTGCACTTCATCTCTCTTTTGAATTTTTATACTTCGCTTCAATTTAATCCAATGATCTCTATCTGACAGTCTTCAACTTTTAAATTTCACCCCACATCCCATTAGTAAACATCTGTTTGTACTAGATACAAGCAAGGGCAAGGGACACTGATAGTTTTATTTTGTGTAACTGTGCTCCAGAATGAATCATTCAAGTGTTAAGCTTTTTGAAGATACTTACCAGCATCTGTCCAATTGCAAAACTGGCTGGCACTGTCAAAAAAAAGACAGATAGAATCTGACCAATTACTGCTGGACTAACTCACAGGTAGTTCTCCTATAATGTGATAGTTGCGTACTTGCATGACCTTGCGCTATAGAAAATCATACTATAGAAAATTGCATCATAGGGAAATCGCTATACCTGTACAGCAGAAAGTTCACATTATCCAAATAGCATCCACTGTTCATCAATCACGTTACAGCCAATTCGCATTAACGAAACACAGGTTGTAGCGGAACTACCTGTACTTCAATTCATCAGTAATATAGTGAAAACAATTAGCGATAGTGTAGTAGACAGCTGTTTGGTGAAGGAAGAAAAGGGAGATGGCCTGTCTTCCATATTGATTTATTCACAATGTTCAATATAGCATAAGTGCACACTACTCAGTCATAGATCCATAGAAATCTACGGCACAGAAAAAGGTCCTTCAGGCCGTCAAGTCTGTGCTAGAAAAAAAAAAACAGCACCTATCTATTCCAATCCCATTTTCCACCACCTGATTTTAAGCCTTGTATGCCTTAGCATTACAGTGCACATTGAAATACTTAAATGTTATGAGGGTTTCTGCCTCCACCACCTTTTCAAGCAGTGAATCCCAGATGCCCACCACTTTGAGGTGAAAAAAAATTGCCTCACATCCTGTCTGAACCTCCTGGCCCTTACGTTAAATCTATGTCCCCTGGTCATTGATCCTTCCACCATGGGGAAATGTGTATTCCTGTCTACCCTATCTATGCCTCCCCATAATTTTATATATCTCAGTTATGCTACCCCTCAGTCTCCTCTGCTTCAAGGAAAACCTTAATCTGCCCAATCTGTCTTCATAATGAAAACACTCCCCGGACAACATTCTGGTAAATCTCCTCTGCACCCTCTCCACTGCAATCACATCCCTCCTTTAAGGTGGATGCTCGAACTGAAGACAATACTGTAACCAATGTTGTGTTCAGTTTCAGCATTATCTCCCTGTTCTTAAACGCCATACCTCAGCTAATAAAGGCAAATATCCCATATGGCTTCTTAACTGTTTTATCTACCTGCACCGCTATCTTAAGGAGTCAGCGGACATGCGTACGAAGGTCCCTCTGATCCTCTGTGCTTTTACAAGGTCCAACCCTTTATCATGTATTCCTTTGTCTGGTTTGTCCTGCTCAAATGCATCACTTCACACTTATCCAGATTGAATTCCATTTGCCAATAATCAGCCTATCTATTCGTCTGTATTCTAAGGCTATTCTCCTCACTATTTACCACCCCACCAATTTTTGTATCATCCATGACCAGTGATAAGAACATAAGAACTAGGAGCACGAGTAGGCCATCCGGCCCCTTGAGCCTGCCCCGCCATTTAATAAGATCATGGCTGATCTTTTTGAGACTCAGCTCCACTTACCCACCCGCACACCATAACCCTTAATTCCTTTACTTTCCTACATTCAAGTTTAAATCATCTTTATAAACCACAAGTAGCAAAGCCTCCAACACTGATCCCTGCAGGACCCCACTGGACACAGACTTCCAGACACAAAAACACCCCTCGTCTATCACCCTCTGTTTCTACTATTTCTTTCTGTAGATTAGCCTTCTCCCAGTTGGAAACTGGCTCTTATAATTATTTATAATCAATTATTTGGACATGTTATGGCACACCTTGAGGGCAGGAGGGACTTAAACTAGGCCTTCTGGCCCAAAGGCAGAAACTGCACCATATGATCCTCATACCCCAATAACATTGCCAATCAGAGGATGCACATATACACACTCGTATACACAGCATTTGCAACATTAGCAATCAGCAGTATTATTAAGCATCAGATGCTCACCAATAACCCACTCATGGCTCCAGACTACGTCGTAACCTTGTTCCAAATTTAAACACAACCGAAGTCTAGGGGTGAGGTGAAAGTGACAACCTGTAATACCTTACCAAATTTGGTGCGGAGGAGTAAATGCAGGTTCAGTTACAACATTTAAAAAGACATTTGAACAGGTACATGAATAAGAAAGGTTTAGAGGGACATGGGTCAAAAGCAGGCAAATGGGACTAGTTTAGTTTGAGAAAACTGATAGGCATTGATGAGTTGGATTGAAAGGTCTGTTTCTGTGCTGTATGACTCTATGATTCTAAAAGTTAATTTTTTAAATATTATGCATAATGCTTTTTCTATATATTTTTGACATAAAAATTTCAATATATAAATATACAAGCATGTATTTTAATGTTAATAAAAAAAGCTGCCAAGACACCCATTTGCTCACGTTTCAATAGTTTAGTTAGATTTGGTTGTATAGCAATGTTACTCTAATTCATTGTTTCAGACATTAACTTCAGAACAATCTTCACAATGTGGTTAAGCCATTCAACCCCACAATACTATTCCATTCAAGGAGATCCAATCAGATCAATTCCCTGCATCTATCTGCATGCCTTTAATTCATAATGTCTTGTACCCTTACCTGATACCATTTTCACCAGTAAAAATAGAAAATGCTGGAGAAACACAGCTAGCCTGCCAGCATCTGTGGAGAAACAAGTACGACCAACTTTTCAAGTCCAGAGCCTTTTCTTCGGAATGGAGAAGAGCTAGAAAATTATTGTTTTCATGTTGTTGACAACAGGTGTTTCAATAACAATTTTATCTACCCTAGTGAGGGAGAATTTCACATTTCAACAAACTTTTCAATAAAAGCTTTACTAACTTACCCAGCATCAATTGTAGGATAAAAGAACAGCAGATGCTGGAGATCTAAAACAAAAATAGAAATTGCATGTGAAACTCAGCAGGCCTGGCAGCATCTGTGGGAAGAAAACAGAGGTAACGTTTCGCATTTGGAGTTTGATGTTGAGTCCTAGAGGCTGCAAGGTCCCCAATATTGTTCTTCGAGCTTGCGCTGAGGCTTACTGGAACATTGCAGCAGGCATGCCACAGAAATGTTGGTGTGGGAACACAGTGGTGTGTTGAAGTGGCAGACAACTGGAAGCTTTGGGCCATTTTTGCAAACTGAGTGACGGTGTTCTGCAAAGCAGTCACCCAGTCTGCGTTTTGTTTCCCCAGTGTAGAGGAGACCTCACTGTGAATAGCGAATACAGTAACAGTATCAAATTGAATCAAGTACAGGTAAATCACTGCTTCACGTTGGAGGTGTGTCTGGGGCCTTGGACAGTGAAGAGCGAGGCGGTAAATAGGCAAGTATTACACCTTATGCGATTGAGTGTGAAGTGGGGGTATGAGGAGGTGTTGGGAAGGAGTGCACCAGTTTTCACTTACCTGCCACATCAACACACCACCATGTCCCCATGCCAATATTTCTGTTGCAGGCCCGCTGCAATATTCCAACAAGCCTCAGCACAAAGAACAATATCTCATTTTCTGCTTGGGAGCCTAGCAGCCTGTAGGAGTCAACATAAAGTTCAATAAATGATACCATCCTTCCGTGTTTTTTATCCACCCCACACTCGGTCCTGTTATAACATGGGTTGGTTTTAACATAGTCACCCATTCTCTCCTACTCTTAGCTCTTACTATCACTTATTCAGCTTTTCTTCTGCCCTGTCCTGTTGTCCATAATCATATCTCTCCCGCTCTCTCTCTGGGCTCCATCTCCCCTATCTGCTGAGCTCTTCACCCGCCTCCCAACTTAATCTTCTGCATGAATACTGCCTTCTCCTAGCTGTTTATAGTTCTGATGAACAGTCACCAGGCTCGAAACGTTAACTCTGCTTTCTTCCCACAGTTGCTGCCAGATGTGCTGAGTTTCACCAGCAATCAATTGTAAGGTTATGTTCCTTTGTTCTGGAAGCCCTGTTTTCATTGCTGATTTACTTCTAATAAATTTGTTCTTTCTACTGTAAATTCCTGTCCATTTGAGAGATCAGTATTCTTTATTGTAACTTAACTAATCACTTTTTGTGATAATTCTTCCAGAATACTGGATCTGCAAGCTACAGTTGATGAGCTGAAATGTGAATTGGAAAAATCAGATCGTGGGATGAGAAAATTCCAGAGGCAGGTGAGATGGTTAAATCTGGAAACAAACTTTTGACTTTTTTTCTGTAAAGATTAATGGGGACATTTTGATAATGGCAAGTATGCATCTAAATATCATTCAATCAAACTGATTATTTACTAAAGGTCTCCTTCTCAAATGTTAGTCACAAATACTTTAGGCACGTATTTTATGTAAAACTATGTAAAACGGCTTGAAGCTAAGTCTAAAGGCAAAATATGTTAAATTATCCTCCAATTAGAAGTGGCCAAAGTGCTCCACCTGCTAGACCCAGCACTCGAGCCTCATTTTTCAGCAACCAAAGCCGAGCCACTATGTTTACTGTGCAGACAGTGGACACATTGGGTACTTTTTTTTGAACTTCTGCAGTTTGAAAATGGGAAAAGAACTGTTGCAACATTAGTGGACATCACTTCAGGGGGAAACTTCTTACCGCTAATCAGAGAGTAGCCTTTGCCAACCATCCAGGTTTGGATGGTTCAAAATGCATTTTTATCCCTTCAAAACAGTCTGTGGCATTGGGTGGCTACCAGCATAGACCAGGCAATGCTGGAGCAGGTCAGGCTAAGCAATAGGATTGTAGGTGATAGTAGAGAAATTTTTATCAAGTTTGGAAACACAGTCTACTAAGAAAAAAAGCAAGCCAAGATCTGGTGGCTAGCAATTTTTGCAACAGGTTTTGAAATGCTTACTATTTGGATTCTCATATATGGGGTTTTGGACTGTGCCACAGATGCATTTTTAACATACAAATAGATGAATGTTTGGTTTTTAAAATGTTTCTTAATATATAGGGATTTGATTTTGTTTATGAATATTATTGGAGAAAAGAAAATGTATTGTGACTAATACTTTTGAAATTGGGGAGTATTTATTTAAATGCTGTAAATCATTCAAATAAATGTTGAAATGTTTTATTAGAAAAACGTGCTGGTGTTGCACATGCTATTTAATTGTGATAAGAGAAAAATGCTGCAGATGCTGGAAATCAGCACAGAACAGAAGATTCAAGGGAAACTCAGCGAGTCCGGTGACATCCATGGATCGAGAAACAGAGTTAGGTTTTGAGTCCAATATGAAGTCTGTTCTGAAGAAAACACGAAATTTTGACTGTTCCTCCCTCCACGGATGCTGTCAGACTTGCTGAATTTCTCCAGCATTTTCTGTTTATGTTTAATTGTGATTCTTCACGGTTCTAATATACTTCAGTCATGTGATTTGTCCGCGAAAGCACCACTTTGTCTTTCAAGATTTTTTTTTCAGCACTTAGTGTAATTGTACTTTGTTCCCTATAATTCTGATGATCTCAGCTGTAAGATTAAGAATTACCTTCCTTTGAGCGATCCTGTGATGAATTAACTGTAGGTATGGCAACAGTACCTCTCCTTTTTAAGTGGTGTACCACAATCACCAGCCATTTATGTTTTAACTTCTCCCATCTAAGTCTCTTTTACTTTTCTGCAGAATGTTAGAGTTTTTTTTGCATTGAAGTGATGTAGATGGAACTTTTTTGTGAAATAAGGAAAAAGACTTACATTTATATGGTGGTGTCTGTAGCCCAGGATAACACAAAGTCAAAGGATTACTTACTTAATGTCTCATAGAACAACATGGTAGTTAATTTATACTGTTCAGTAAATAACCTAATACTGATAGTTAGAGTCTTAGACATCTACAGCACAGAAAAGAGCCCTTTGGCCCATTGAGTCTGCAACAGTCAAAAATAAGCATCTAACTACTCCGATCCCATTTTCCAGGTCTTGGCCCATAGCTTTGTATGCCTTGGCATCACAAGTGCTCATTTAAATACTTCTTAAATAAAGATTTATGCCTCTACCACCCTGTCAGGCAGTGAGTTCCAGATTCCTACGACCCTCTGGGTGAAAAGCCTTTTCCTCACATACCCTCAATAGCTCTTGGCCCTTACTCTAAATATATACTCGCTGGTCATTAATCCCTCCATCAAGGGGAAATGTCTCTTCCTTTCTATCTGTACCCCTCAAATTTATACATCTCAGTCATGTTCCCTCCCCCCAACCCCCTGAGTGTTCCCTTCTTCAAGGAAAACAGCCCATCATCATTTGTATCACGCACAAACTTATTGATTGACCCTGTTACATTCAGTTTAAATGATTAATGTATACCAAAAATAGCTGGGGCTCCAACACTGATCCCACTGGTCTCGACCTTCCAGTCACGAAAATACCGCTGCACCCTCTACTTCCTCCTTCTCGGTCAATTCTTCAACCAATCAGCCGAATTTCATTGGATCCCATGGGCTCTTTTAATCACTATTAGTCTCCCAAGTGGGTACCTATCAAAATCCTTGCAGATGTCCAAGTGGACTGCATCAAAAGCATTGCCCTCATCTACGCAACTAGTCTCTTCTTTAGGAAATTCAATCAAGTTCGTCAGACATGACCTCCCCTTTGCAAAATCATACTGACTCTTCCTGATTAGTTCCTGCCACTCCAAGTGCAGCTTAATTCAGAATTGCTTCCAATAGTTCCCCACCACTGAAGTTAGACTGACTGGTTTAGTTTCCTGGTTTACCCCTTGCTCCTTTGTTGAATAATGGTACCACGTTGGCTGTCATCCAGTCCCATGGCACATCTCCTGTGACCAGTGAGGAATTGAAAATAATTGCCACCCTGCTATTTCCTCCCTGCCTCATTCAAAATCCTGAGATACATTTCATTCAGCCCAGGAGATTTATTTACTTTCATGCCTGTGACTGCTAAGAACCTCCTCTCTGCCTGTGCTCAGTTTTAAAATTATATCACAGCCTTTCCGCCTGATTTCTTTACCTACACATCATTTCTCTCACTAATGAACCCCAAAACAAAGTATTCATTTAGAATCCTATCTACATCCTCCGACTCCACAGACGAATTACTACTATAGCCCTGA
>NC_063332.1:75242438-75254646 GCF_021869965.1 Rhincodon typus
ACACGCTCAAAGACTGCTTTCTCTGGGGTTCTTGTGGCACAGTGATAATGCCCCATCTCTGAACAAGGAGGCCGGTTCAAGTCCCAACTCTTCCAGAGCTGTGAAAAACATCTCTCAACAAAGGTTGCCTCCAGCCCTCTAAATTAAACATACAATGTAAACACAATCATCTAATTCTCAGTTAACTATAGCCCAATTATTCACTACCACCCAATAATACAAATTCCAATCAAAGCTGTTAAAAACTTTAGGACAAAAGACATAATAGAATTGGGATCCCCAGCAGGCTGTATCTTTGACTCGTTGCCAAGATAGTTTCTGTGGTACAATGGCATTTACCACCAAGATCACACTCAGCCACGACCCTTTACCCCTCTGTAGATTTCACAGTATCTCACCTTTTCAACTTCCATTCACAAATCATCTCTGTTTACCACCCTCATCCACAGCTGAAAAGATTGTGGTGTAATGGTAATGCCAGAACTCCAGGCATTTAGGGACATGGGTTCAAATCCCACCATGGTAGACAGTGAAACCAGAATTCAACAAAACAAAACTGGAATAAAAAGCTAACATAATGGCAACCATGTAAATATTGTCAATTGTTATTAAAAAAAAACCCATCATGTTCACTAATGTCTTTCAGACAAGGAAATTTGGCATCCTAACCTGGTTGTGCCTGCATCCAGACCTACAGCAATGTGGCTAAATCCTAAATGCCCACAAGAGAATAAGGAATGGACAATAACCAACACTCACACACCATTAATGAAATGATTATTTGATGATTTTAACCACTATCTCAAATTTCTAATTCTCTGTCTCCTGAGTTCACTTCCCACTCATCCTCTAAAATCTCTGTGCATACTGTTTAACCCATATTCATGACCATGACATCTCAGTACTCTTGCTAATCGACCTCTGTTCACCTCCTTGTAGTACCTACCACCCACATCCTCCATCCTTTCCCAACCTCCTTCAGAAGCAGCCCTTGTAAAAGTATCATCCCCCAATGCAATTACAACTGCACTTCAAAATCCCAATTATCTAGCCTTTGTCCATCTAACATTTCATTTTTGCAACAGCTGATTTGCTCAACAATGCTTGCATCGCCATCTTTGATGCCTCAGATCTCAGAGAATTCATTACTCATTCTCACAAGTCATTCCCATTCCTCAGAGCAGACTTGAAAGATTACAGCTGACAGCTACTTACACCATCCACCACCAGATCTGGATGGAGCATGTAAACGACTATTGGGTCCTGGTCTCATCTGCAGAGATACCCCTTGGCTTCTTTTCTCTACAACTAATCATCACCTCAAACCACTCTCCATTCTATCCTCCACTGGGGCGGCACGGTGGCTCAGTGGTTAGCACTGCTGCCTCACAGTGCCAGGGACCCGGGGTTGATTCTACCCTTGGACAACTGTCTGTATGGAGTTTGCACATTCTCCCAGTGTTGCTTGGGTTTCCTCCCACAGTCCAAAGATGTGCAGGTTAGGTGGATTGGTCATGCTAAATTGCCTGTAGTTTTCAAGGGATGCCTAGATCAGTGGGGTTAAAGGGGGATGGGTCTGCGTGGGATGCTCCGAGGGTCGGTGTAGACTTGTTGGGCCGAAGGGCCTGTTTCCACACTAAAGGATTCTATGATTCTATCTCCAACAATTAGTCTGAAGGACTTAAGGTCTTCTTTGTTGCAAAGACCAAGACCATCTGATCATCTGGTTCAGACAGATCCCCCTTACTAGCTCTACTGACCAAAATTCCTATAAATCTACCCTCTGCCTTATCCTTCAACATGCATGTTTCTCTAGTTTTTCACACCCCCTCCAGGTTCAACTTGTCCAACAAACCCACTTCTCTTGGTAGTTTTCTGACTAAAACTCTGCTCATAGTCCCTACATTAATTTGCACTATTAATGGTTGTCCCTCTCTTTTAAATGTGCATCACCACTTCCCTCCAAAATAGCAACTTTTGACCCCCCACAACCCTTGTAAATAATCCCCTTCCTAACTACCTTACAACTTTCCACAGGAAAGTTTTCACCTGATGCAGTAGCAAAACTTGAGGTCATCCAAAATGCTGGTGGTGATGGCCTCACTTGCATTAAATCCTATTTACCCATCACTCCTGAGCTTGATGGCCTAAATTGACCTAGATTGGCTCTAGGTCTAATAGAATCTTGATGTTGAAATGCTCATCTTTGTTTCCAAATTTCTCCACAGCCTCACCCCTCCCATCTTTGTAATCACTTCCAGCCCAATTCTCCCCAATATCTAACTTTGGTTCCTTAAGCATCCAGCTACTAATCGCTCCACCATTTCTGGCTGTGCCTTCAGTTACCAAAGCTGAAGGCAAATTTCATCCTTTAATTCTTTTGCCTCTGTAGCTCATTTTGCTCGTTTAAAATGCTCCTTAAGATGATTTAGTTAATCTGGCCTTTGTATTAGGTGGTTTGATATCATGAAAATTAACTATGCATTGGTTACTTCATAATTTACATGAAGCAATGCTCAACATGTTATAGTTTAAGATTTAATTACTTCTATGACAATATTATCTTGATTGCTGACAAAATCAATGACCTATTGAAATGTGATCAACTGGCAAACATTTTGCATCCTACTGGTAAATTTCTCAGGTCAAAAGTGACTGAAACAAAAATTACATTATTTTGACATTTGATCAAATAGCCAAAATATGAAGACCACCAAATGAATATTTCCAGAAACCCCTCCAAAGTTAAAAGACAATCAAAATAAATGGCAAAGATCTTTGATTCAGCGCAAGTCATTTATTTACCTTATTCAATCCTTCATATTTCTCACAATCAGTATTCTTTAACCATTCCATGAGCTTCGCATATCTAAGTAGATCTCGATGGAAAGGCAGATGTTTAGGGAGAGACAGCTCAACTGAGTGCTGAGCTAAGGTGGAGCTCTGATCATGGCCCTAAAAATATAAGCACATAAATAATCCACTACTGCATTAAAGACAGGCAAAATCCTAATCAACTCATAATTTTTTGCATTGATCAGATATGACCTTGGTACGTTTCTGTCGCACTACATGTCAATCTTCTGAGCCACAGGGAATATTATAGTAAATTAAAGAAAAATAACAAAAAAAACAAACAAACAAAAAAAAAAATCATAACGAAACCCAATACGTTAATAGCATTATCATTCTAAAAGCTGCACCTGGCTAGTTACATTTCAAAAGTCACGCTGCCTTGTTTCCAACTCAAGTTATTACTCACCTAAACAATGGCTGGTAATAGGGGCAATGATCTTCTTCCTGCTCAAAATACTGAACTACTTGCTCCCTAGAACTGGATTCCAGTACCTATTGCTGATTGAAAACTTTGATCTATATTAACATTCATATTTACCATCAGTACAATACTTGATAGTTCTAAAACTTTATTTTGAATGCAATGCAATTTCAAATAATTACCCATAAAGTTAATTAAGAATTAATAATTTATTCTGTAACAATGATTATGATTCTATGATTTACTCTTGATATTGAATTTTGATTGACAAAGACAAAGAAGCCACCAAGTAAATTAACAAAAAAAAACAGATTTACACTGACGTACACTGAAATATACAGATTACGATAATGATCAGTTACAGCAAACTCTGAAGAAAATAAACAAAAATCAATAACAAATTATTTACTACGAAGATGTTAAAATGCTACTGCTGTAGCAGAAAAAAAGAACATTTTGTTCCTAAAATATTTATTTGATAATAAATGCATTGTTAAATACACAATCTCTCTATTTTGGTATTTTCAGTTTACAGTATTCAAAAATTTTTAATTGCTTTATCTTTCATAATTGGCAACTCATATCTTGTCTAATTGGTTTTGAGATAATAGGTACTCTTTTTTGGAAACAGTATATTGTGTACTGAAGCACAATTCTAGATTTTGAGCAAATAATTTCAAACTGACATCACCATATTGCTTCATTCCTGCATTGTAAACTTGGAGTCGCTGTTATTTAGTTGAACTACTTCCATCTGCTTATCCAGGATGACATAAGAAATCCTATCCCATTAATTCAACATGGAAGTGTTTTTCCAGGATATCTTCTTCAATCAACACCAAAAGTAATAATGATTTAATTCTTGTCTACACAATAGCAGCAAATATAATTCAAAACAATTCATTGGCTGCAAAGTATGTTGGGACATCATAAACAAATAAAACGCACAATTTAAACATAAGGACAAAGCAAATACTAAGGACACTGGAAATCTTAAACCGAATCAGAAAATGCAGATCAACAGATCTGGCAACATCATGGAATAAGATTCTATTGTCCAGGCCACTGGGGGTGGTAGGTATTCAGGGCGGACTAGGGCTGGGAATGCCTGTGATAGCACTCTGACCTTTTCTACTGGTCCATCAGCCTGTTTTCTACCTGCAGGTAGCCCATCAAATTCGGTACATTAACTGTGGCTTGGTCTCTCCACAGCTGCTGCCAAACTTGAATATTTCCAGTATTTTCTGTTTTGATTAAAGCATCTGTTCATATTTTCTATGATTTAATAATCTCAATTACTACATTGTCTATTACATTGAACTGATTCAAAATTACAATTACAATCATGTCCCACTAGCAACTCTCAGGTTGTTAAAACAGTGCTTGAGACAATAGAATTCTTCTTTATTTTGTGTTGCATCTTGCATTCTATCAGATAATCTGCACTGTGCAGACATTTTGAAACTCATACACTTACTTAGAAAATAATTCTCTCCCCACTTTAAAATGTCAAGTTTCCAATTGCACTCTGAAATTGCAATCCACTTCCTTGAACACAACTCTGAAGCAACTAATGTTGATTTCTTTGGCCTCGCATGAAGCAGTGAAAGCCCTCTGTTTAAAAAAAAACCTCATATTTCTGGGGGCAATACCTGAAAACCGTTCCTCCTGTTACACGTAAGCTCAATTACAAAAATATCCTGTTTGGGAATCCTAGTTTCAAGTTATCTTACCAAAATCAACATTGTAACAACTAGTTTACCAGTTACAATCCTTTCTATTACAGCTGCTTTCTAAAATGAACCTAAAAAGTGTAAAGGAAATTTTTATTCAGTAACTTGTGCAAGCCAGCCAAAGCAACAGCCACCTACCTGTAATTTTGGAATTTATCAAAAAATAAAATACCTTTTCCTTAAAAAAAAAGCAATTTAGCCAGCAGGATAATGCAAATAAGACACCAGAAATCAGTGCACATTCCATGCAATTTTTGTAGTACAAATATGAATTGCTAATGAAAATTTAATACAAATAGTTTTGTCTTAGTGTTTCACTGACTAAATTGAAACGAAAATTCCAGGTAAATTCCAGTCAATTCATTAACAAGACTAACAGGTTTATGGGACTGAAGTGTTCTATTTGACAGTAACAATAAATACAAATTAAGGGGATCTGTACACCATTGCTTTGAAATGGTCAGGCTGAGGTAAACCAGAAAAGAACATTTTGTTTGCAACTCCTTTGATCAGGAAGCCACAGGAGAGTGGTAATTGAAAACAGAACAATAGATTTTTCACTGCAATTTCAATCATATGCAAGAAGAGTTCTGCACTAATATATGCTAGTTTAGGAGCAAATTCTAAAGAATAACACAATATTGCGGAGAAAATGAGGGCGATAACGTTAAATTATTTTAATGTATTGTATCTAAACCCAGATATTGACAGTTATTTTTGTCTGATAGAGGGGCTTGGGTAAAGCAAAAGAATTGTTTAAAGAAAAAGCCTTTTTGCCAAAATTGTGCATCCGACACTTATCAGGATATCTGCAAGAAAACCAATGCAACTTTTTTCACATATTTTCTAATCAACTTTTTAAGAGATGCTATGACACCCCTCTGGAGCATGTGGGTCATGAACCCCAGTCACCTGGCTCAGAGATAGGAACACTGCCACTACATTACAATACTTGTACGGAAGAAAGCGCCATTTTGGTGTCAAGTAGACTTTGATTGGTAGACGTGTTGCCACGGAGATAGTATACCTGCTTCAGCATCAAAAGCAGGTGACAGCCATTTGCTGGTTAATTCCTCAGGATAATAAAGTGATAGTTATCTATCCAACAACTGAAATCTCTTGTCCGAATAGATTACTGATTACTACAGGAGTAAATAAAGTTAAAAAGTGATTCATCAAAGCTCTCTAAGAGTGAGCTTTTTAAGCTGCAGGTTAAAAGGAGCACGGTAAGTATCAGGGAGAATTCGTCTATGTAAATTTGGAAACCTGGTTCAAAGCGAATGCAAGACAGAGGCCACAAGAACATTCCTGGAAATTTGGTTCAACGTGCAACTTTGATATAGAAGGAAAAAGAGCTGCTTTAAGTAAGGTTTACTACAATAGGTCAGAACCCATCTGGTTCATGAATGTCTTTTCAGGAAGGAAAATGCCATCATTACCTGGTCTGGCCTACGTGCGACTCCAGACTTTCAACAATATTGATGACTTTTAACTTCCCTCTGGGCAATTAAGAATGGACAAATAATGCTGGTTTAGCCAGCAACATCCTCATCCTGTGAATGAATTTAGAAAAAAAAACTCAAAAAAGTGGGGTGGAAATAAATAAATTAGTGATAACTAGAGAGAGACCTTGGAAGTTAGCAAGGCTTTTGGCCAACACATTCTCTGGACCTGATAAGTTGCGCCCTGGAATAATTAAAGAAAGTAGCTAGAGATAGTAGATGCACTGGTATTAATCTTCCAAAAATCCTTAGATTCTGGAAAAGTCCTAAATGATTGGAAAACTACCAATGTAATATCTTAATCAAAAAGGATGACTAAAAGCAGATAATTATAGGCCAGTTAGGTTAACATCTGTCATTAGAAAAATATTTGTGTCTATCATAAAGGATGTAAATAACAGAACATTTAGAAATACTTACAACCAAGCAGCCAGCATGGCTTCATGAAAGGGAAATCGTGCCTTACAAATTTATTAGAATTATTGAGGTAACGAAGAGGATAGATAAAGGAATATAAGGTATTTGAATAGAGAATAGTGATATATTTGGATTTCCAAAAAGTTTCAATAGGTTACTATACATAAACATACTTAATAAGAGTCCATAAGGTAAGAGAAAACTTCTCTCTAATTTCTTTTCTTCGCGCATGCTCCTCCAACGGTAGTGCATGGTAGTGGTTTCAAGAATTTCATGTCATGCAGCAGCATGCTGATCAATGTATGCGGAGCTACCCATTGGTTACATGGCCATGCGATTTAGAGAAAATCTAGCATATAGAGGACTGGCTAACTAATAAACGGCAAAGACAGGGATGGAAAAGAGCATTTTCAGGACGGTAAACTATAGCTAAAGGAGTGCCACAGGGATCATTGCTGTGGTCATAGCAATTTACTATGTTGATTAATGAATTGGATGATGGAAGTGAACATACTATCAAAAGTTTGGAGACAACCTAAAAATAAGTGGAAAAGCAAGTGGTGAGGATGGTACAAATAGTCTGCAGAGGGAAATCGACATTAGGCAAGTGAGCAAATCTTGGCAGATGGAATACAACATGGAGAATTGTGAGGAATGGCAGGAAGCATAAAGGAGTTGAATGCTGCTGCACAGAGGGACATGGAGTCCTTGTGCATAAATCACAAAAGGCTGGCATACAAACTCAGCATGTGTAGGAATCCAATGGATTCTATTAGTGTGTAAACAGGCCATTCAGCCCAAAGAGTCCACACTGACCCTCTGAAGAGAATACCATCCAGACCCATCCCTTACCCCAAAACTGTAACCCTGCATTTCCTATGGTTAACGCACCTAACCTACACATCCCTGAACTCTATGGGTCATTTAGCATGGCCAATCCACCTAACTTGCACATCTTTGGACTGTGGGAGAAAGACAAAGCATCCAGCGGAAACCCATGCAGACTCAGGCAGAAGGTGCAAACTTCACACAGACAGTCCCCTGAAGGTGGGATCGAACCCGAATCCCTGGTGCTGAGACAGCAGTGCTAACCACTTAACAGGGAAAACAAATGGAACGCTGGCCTTTATTGCAAAAGTAATGGAGTATCAAAATATGGAAAAAGTCTTGCCAAACTATGCAAGGCACTGGTCAGTCCAGACCTAGAATACAGTGAGCGGTTTTAGTCTCCTTATCCAAGGAAAGAAACTAGCATTAGAAGCAGTCCAGAGAAGGTTCGCTAGGTTTGTCGCGGTCATGGAGGGATTATTTTATGAGAAAGGGTCAATAGGTTGGGTCTGTACGCATTGGAGTGTTGAAGCATATGAGATTCTTAGACAGTTTTACAAGATATACGCTGAGAAGTTGTTTCTCTTCATAGGAGTGTCTAGGATCAGAGAGCTTAACCTCAGAGGAAGGGGTATCCATTTAAGACAGAGTGGAGCACAAATTTCTTTTGGAAATATTCTGGTAAGTGCAAATGAAAAAAAAAACAAAATGTATTTTTTCCAGCAATACACAAGCTCTATGCTGTCAAAGAACTGCTTGTAAAGATAAAAGTGTTTGCATTGGCATGGCGCGACAGTGAACAGAGCATACAGAAATACAAAATACAATTGGCTGAAGATCTAGAGGGGATAGGAGGAGAAATTTATTTAGTCAGAGTTGTTAAGTTCTAGAACCAACAACCTAAAAAGGCTGTTAAAAGCAGATTAAATTACAATTTTCAAATGGTAATCTGATATACATTTTGAAAAGAAAATCCTGCATTGCTGTGGGTAACAGTACATTTTACTTTCTAATTTTATCACTGGTAAGTGTACAGACCTCCATTATAATATAAAAGTATTGTGCAATTGCCATTATAAGGAGCTAAGAATTTAGAGTGAAACTTCATCAGGATGCATTGAAAAACATTTGAACTAGTCAAAAACAATATTAACTATTTTCCACTGTGGTTTAATTTAATTTAAAAAAAAGTTAAAACAGAAAAAAACAACATACTACAATAGAAACTTTACAAAGCAAAGGGAAAGTGAAATATGGATCCATAGTGACATTGATCATAAACCCTCACGTAAGTTTAGGAATAGTACTTCGAGTTGCTAGGCAGGCATCAGCCATTATGAAGCCTTGAGTTTTGAGAAATGCAGTGATATAACAAGTTTTAGTGAGAGCTTAATGGTCTGCAGTTCTAAACTGCAAATATTTTACACTTTTGTTGAAGTGAAAACTATTGATAGTGAAACACAGTTAAAAACACTGCATTTAGTACTCAAAAGATTTGAAAGCTTGACAGGCAGCAAGAGCTGAAATTGTTCACCATGCTCGGCGTACTCACAGAAACTGAGTGGTAGGAGGCTCTGCGATAGTGCAAGGTGAGAGTCTGAGTAAACTGATTAAAAACAAAAAACATGAAATGAAAGCACGACGGAGAAAAATGAGAATCAATATAAAAATTTACCAGAACTAGAATACTGACAATGATAATTTATGGGAGCTAATTGGAAAACAGATCTGTCTTCCAACAAATTATCAAATTACAATAAAAGCAAGGCATTAAGCGTTCTTCGAATTTCTGAATTTCAGCCAGCAACCTGGCCAAAGACAGCCCTGTACAACTGATAAATTGCCACAAACTAAGAGACTTTATTTATAATGCAATTCAAACTAATTAAACATATGCATATGCCATATACACATACAGAATAATGATTAACACTTCATTTTCCTAAAGCTCCTTTTGGTATTTGTTTTGTAGTGTCCAATGGTGTCCACATACCTGCTGTTCACAAGTGGGCAGCATTGCATGAGAGAAAAGTGATGCTGAAACACTCACTTACCTGGAAGTAAAGACAGGAAACAGGTTTATTCTCTTGTAGTCTTTTACTGCGATTTTCACCCTTCCTTTGCTCCAATAGTATATTATCCTACCTAACAGTTAATTGTGATGAAGCAGATATAACTCCGCATTCATATTTGGGCAAAGCATATTTAAAAAGATAACATTAGCATGTAAAATCGCTTAGTTATAGTCTAAACTGTGCCTTTCAAGAACACATACTAAATAATTTAAGTGACTGATTTTTCCTGGTTGTCCTTGGAATGAATCTTGTTTTATATCCAGTTACCAACAAAATACGACTTCCATCCAAGCAACAGAGTGTAGACAGGTTATGCTAGAACATTGATGCTTTTGACATGAATGAAAAAACCAGCAGCTATTAATAACACTATCCTTGAAGCAATCCTGGAATTTCTCCACTTGTACAATTATGAAGAACAGATCACATGAGAAAATTAAGGGAGAAATTCAACTGAAAACCTGGGAGTTGTAAAGATTTTAAATAGAATAAAGGATCATCTTTGTTGAGGATCAGTTGTTCCAAACAGACAAAGACTAACCAAGTATATTAGAATGATGCATTCTGTCCAATTTGACTTCTTGTTTTTCCTTTTAAGATGAGCACCTTGGTTTCCATTTTCAAAATAAGCCTTGCCCTATTTTGGCCACAAAAATTCTTCAAGATGGTTTCTGAAAGGTCTTATTTGAATACAAACTTAGGGTCTTAACTATGACTTTTTCAGTCGACTATCGAAACTTCCTTCATCTCAACAATAAAACACTAAAAAAATTACTTTTAAGATGAATTTACACCATCCAATTATGCCTGGACGCAGATTATTTTTACGTTTTCATTTATTTCAAGATGTTACAAAAAACAAACACTTGTTTCTTCCTAGGTGAGCATTCCTAGACTTTGTGGTATTTGCCACCTCTATCAGTATGAGGGACTGGGTAAGCATGGGGGAGGTAGTTTGCTGTCACCAATCCTCCTTTGTTTTAGGCCTATCTTGGGTTAGTCATCATGCATAAGCCACTGTATAGAATCTACAGAAGAAATTATTTTAGAGGGAGGTTTATTGCAAGAGTCTATGACTCTATGATAACAATGAATACAACTAAATTAGGTCAAACATATTTACTCGGACCATAGGGATTTGGTGCAGATACATCTGCTCCCTTGGAAAGCTAGTGAAGAACTCCTCATCTCTACCTGCACTGTCAAACACATCAGTGGAATAAGTGGAGCCAACAAACAATACTCCTTCAGAACCATTACCTTATACATAAAGCGAAGTTAGATATCAGAACTTGTGTAGCAACGAGTTCGGGTTGACAACATCTTTCTCCAAAAAACATCATTAAGGATGTGTAATCAGAATTAAAGTCAGAAAATAAAACCTGTTACAACTGAAAAGTTTGATGAAGATTCAGTATTTGACATACCTGCTGGACAAAAACATTATTAAGATGATTGGCAAGTCTTCTAGCAAATTGCTCCCGAAGATCTTTGAACTGCTGCTGCTGCTGCTGCACTGCTTGAAGTTCATCATGTCCTGGTATAGATAAAAAGTAAATTAAGGTCAACATTTGAAGAAAAACTGTACTATGATCCCCACTTATAAATGGATTTTTGCCAAAACACCAGTTTGTTGAAACACAGAAAATTTGCCACACTTTTGAAGGCACTCCTTTCCAAAACCCCAAGATTTACCTTTTAAGGTGTCATATAATCAGTCACATATCCTTTCATTAAACTTTCATCCTTTAATTCAGTAACAGAGATTAAAACTTATTCAGAATCACAACTTCATCTTAATTCAACACAAATGTTGCATGACTTGTTTTTAATTGTTAATTGTCTATTGATAAACCACATATTTAAAACAAAAGACAAATGTAAGCAAGTAATTGAAGTACTTCACAGAACATGCTGATTGCTGAATTTCTGAAACTAAATAAATGTTATTTGTTCAAAATAACTAGTTTGGTTGAAAAATTTTAGTAACTCCTCAGTAAACCTAGATAGAATCAGGACAACTTAATCAACATTGAATGATATTACTGTCACTGAATCCTCTATCAACATCCTTGGGGTTACCATCAACCAGAAGTTTATCATACAAATATTCAACAGCAGGTCAGATCTATGAATGCTGCGAGTAATTCAACTCCTGACTCCCCAAAGCCTATCCATCATCTACAAAATACAAGTCAGGTGAGTGATGGAATATAGGAGTCGGCAACAGCCTAGTGGTTTTATCGCTAGACAATTAATCCAGAGACCGATGCAACATTCTGGGAGATAGTAGGAACTGCAGATGCTGGAGAATCTGAGATAACAAGGTGCAGAGCTGGATGAACACAGCAGGCCAAGCAGCATCAGAGGAGCAGG
>NC_063332.1:75255046-75269119 GCF_021869965.1 Rhincodon typus
TCTAGGCCCGAAACGTCAGCTTTCCTGCTCCTCTGATGCTGCTTGGCCTGCTGTGTTCATCCAGCTCTACACCTTGTTATCCAACATTCTGGGACCTGGGTTCAAATCCTGCCATGGCAAATGGTGGAATTTGAATTCAATGAAAATCTAGAATTAAGGCTCTAGGTGATAATCACGAAACCGTTGTCGATTGTTGGAAAAGCTCATCTGGTTCACTAATGTCCTTTAGGGAAGTACACTGTCATTCTTACCTGGTCTGGCAATACGCATGATTCCAGACCCATAGCAATGTGCCCTCTGGGTAATTAGGGATGGGCAGTAAATGCTGGTCTGGCCAGCGACGCCCTCATCCTGTAAATGATTAACATTTTCCCCACTTGCCTGGATGAATGCAGCTCAGCACCATCCAGGATAAAGTATGCTTGACTGGCACAACATTCACTCCCTTCACCACCGATGCTCAGTAGCAGCTGTGTGTACTGGCTACAAGATGCACGGCAGAAATTCACCAAAGAGCTTAGAAAACACATTCAAAACCCATGGCCGCTTCTATCTAGAAGGAAAAGTCAGGAGACACATGGGAATACCACCCCTGCAATGTTCCCTCCAGGCCACTCACCATCCTAAATTGGAAATATTTTGCTGTTCCTTCAATGTCGTGGGTCAAAATTCTGGAACTCCATCCCTAACAGCATTGTGGATCTACATCAGTTGAAGGTGGCAGCTCACTACCACCTTCTCAAAGGCAACTATGGAAGGGCAATGAATGCTAGCCAGCCAGCAATGTCCAAGTCCCCCTAGTGAATAAAAAATCTTACACTGTGGAAATAATGGAATGCATTTGCCAAATAGGAAAACACGGAACAATAAAGACCTTTACAAAGTAACAAGAAAAAAACTGCTAGATGTATTACATATTAAAATCATAATACCTGGTCGAAGGGCTACATTCATACATTGCAGAAGGGCCTCTGCAGCATTGGTGCATGCTTCAATTCCTTTAGAAGAAGAAAGATCCCCATCTGTAAGGGCTTTAATATGACCTTTGGATAGGTCTAAATAGTTCTGAAAAATAAGAACACATACAGTGCAGATTACAGGACACATTGACTCTGACAAAAGAGAACAATGCATGTACTAGATATAGATGGAGCCCATCATTCAGATTTTCAGTTTGTATGACCTGTTTAATCGCTCATGGATCCAATTGCTCTGGTTACAACTTGAAACAGTGGCTCAGTGGTTAGCACTGCTGCCTCACAGTGCCAGGGACCCAGGTTCAATTCCACCCTCAGGCGACTGTCTGTGTGGAGTTCGCACATTCTCCCCATGTCTGCGTAGGTTCCTCCAGGTGCTCCGGTTTCCTCCCACAGTCAAAAGATGTGCAGGCTAGGTGGATTGGCCATGCTAAATTACCCTGTAGTGTTCAGGGATGTGTGGATTAGGTGGGTTATAGGGGGATGGGTCTGGGTGGGATGTCTGGAGGGTCGGTGTGGACATGTTGGGCCAAAGTGCCTGTTTCCACATTGTAGGGATTCTATGAAATAAACTCCACGATTATGTATTAGGTATAACTTCCAGTTGTTTGCAATAGCAACACAGGAATTTATTTGATTAACCCATTACTCAATAGCATTAAATTCAGGCAAGAAGTCTGCTGAATGCATAATGCATAAGTCATTATCTTGTTTAAGAAACTCCAAGCAAATCTGCATGCACCTTCAGAGTTTCTATTTATCTAACACGCAGTGCATGCAGGGGCATATTGTTGGCACAGCTACAATTCAAGAACTTTTAAACGTGCACTTCATTGGAACCAGCTAGAACCGTGTAGCCCAAGAGCACAGTTATAACAGGTAACACAGATTTAGTGAAAACTCTACCATATTATGGTCACTATTCAGCAAGATTATTAATTAGCCTTTTCTCATTGCACAATACCATATCTAAAATAGCCTGTTGCCCTGTTATTTCCCCAAAGTACAATGACAAAATCATCCCATATACTTTCCTCCACAGCACTGGATCTCACTAGATTTGCCAGTCCTTGTTATGTACAGCTTCTAATTTCCTGGTTTATACTGTTCCATACGTTTCTGCTGTTGTATGGTGGCAATAAACAATTCCTAAAAACGTTTGCTGTCTCTTGTCTTTTAGCTTCATCTATAAGTATCTACATCATATTCTTGTGATCTTTCCTTTTAGCCCATCATTGCTAAATGAGGAATATCCTTGAATATGCAGTTCGCAGTCACATCTGTGATAGCAACTAAGTTACACCTGTTTAGTTCTATTTGCTCCATCAATTCACCCATCACATTCACATAAGTGTTTTTAATTCGCCTTTTCCCCGTTTTTTGCATTTTGACTACATGACGTTGACATTTGTTACAACTCCCTTCACTTCTGTTTGTTACTTTTGTACTTCTCTAGATTTTCTCAACAAAACCCCCCTCAGGTTTACAACCCACTGACAGACTGGTTTAAAGCCTCCCCAATAGCAAATCTCCCTTTGAGGATAATAATCCTGTCTTGTTAAGATAGAACCTGTCCTCCTTTTATACGTCCAGATGTGTCCCAATGCCCGAGAAATCTTAAATCCTCCCTTCCTACACCATTTCTCCAGCCAATGGAACTATACAAAAATAAGGACAAGTTTGAAAAATCTAGGACCTTACAAATACATGTAAATACCACCTGACGTCCAATCTTATATTGAATTTCTCAGCCAAAATGCAAGTGGTGACAGATTAGCATATGCATTTTAAGTACATTGTTTCAAATTCTACAGCATAACTGTAGAGGTAGAAACATTCAGCATTAACTCAGCAATCAATATTAATTCATTGTTAGGTTTGCAGGGAGGAAAAATATCTCACATACCACCAGAAATTCTATTTCTTCCAGAAGCTTCATGTTGTTAGTGTTACTGAGCTGTATGAGGTCATTGCTTTGAGAGATGTGATCCATCTGTTCCTTTACACTCTGCAGCATTTCTTCATAACTGCTCAGCTTATGCTCAATTTCATCTACTTCCTTAAGTGCTTCATCCAGCAGTTGCATCAGAATGTTCACTTGCTTTTCTGAAGCCATAATTGATTGGATATTGGCCTGAAAATAAGACAATTTCTGTGTCAGGTAAAGTTTAAGTTAGTGTTACATTTTTTACTCTACTTTTTAATCTACTTACCATCGATTACTTTAGCTTGGATTTCAGAACTTACTGGTACTTCCAGCTATCCAAAGTTTTGATCTATTTTTCTCTTTAACTCTAGTTAAGCTTTCAATAAACAGGGAAAACAGTAACATTTATGGGTATAGTGCATTGCACTATTTTATTCCTCTAATAGCTTGTCTTAATTTTGAAAATGATAGATTAAATTCCATGCAGTTCTCTAACGTTCAGAGTAGGAAATGCACGTTCAGAGTAGGAAATGCACGTTCAGAGTAGGAAATGCACGTTCAGAGTAGGAAATGCACGTTCAGAGTAAGTTTGCACGTTCAAGTCTGCTCAGCCATATGATCAGATCATGGGTGACCCAATTGTAAGCTCTACTTTCATGTCTACTCCCTAAATCTTTTGACCTCCTTAGCAGTCAGGAATCTATCCAGTTCAACCTTGAAAAAAATTCAGAGACCCTGCTTCTGCTGGTCATAAAATAACAGCAAAATTTTAGTTACATATGTACAACTAAGTCTCATCTAAGACAAAAAAAAAGCCCCAAAGAACTGCGGATGATGGAAATATGAAATAAAAGCAGAAATTGCTGTTAAATGTCAGGTGTGGCAGCATCAGTGAAGAGAACCAGAAATCAGTCAAGTGATCCTTTTTGAAAACTCATTTATCTATCTTGGAATTGTTTAAATATAAAATTGATCCTGAATGCCGAAATCCACTTTATTTTTCATAAATTAATCTATTACACAAAATTGGAAAGTCCTGAAAGAACGGAGAAACTGCCAGAATTTTCTTCAAACTGTCACTGACTGCTTTGCTGAAATTTCAAGTACAGTCTTTGTCGTTACTTTTCAATTGCCTTGATTCAAACAAAGTAGTTTCAAATACATTCCTGAACAATTACGGAGTTATCCTGGATTTAATATAGCTGCTAAGGGAGGAAGACTGGAAAAATGCAAAAGAATAAAAAACCTTGCTAGAAAAATCTTCTACTGGCTTGTTTGAGAAGCAAATTTATGACCTTTTTAGCATCAACCAGCATATTTAAACAGTGGCAGATGGGCAGGGTTTGCTTTTGGGATCCATCTACATCGTGGACAACCTTAAATAACAATAGCGGGTTGAAAGGAAATGTTCTAACTCCATAATTTAGACATTTGATATCTGGACATTAAGGTCTGTATACAATATCTGAACTTTAAGGGGGCAGCCAAACCAACCATTATTGTCTATAATCAACATTACTTTAATTATTTTGGATTGCTAAAGGACAAAAAAAAAATGAAAAAAATCTTACAATACATGAGATGTGAAATATCCAGGCACAGCTAACATTGAACATGCTGTCATCACTTGATGTCATCTTTCCTTTGGAGCAAACTACTAACACTTTTATATTCTAATACTCACCCCATCCAGCACCTGCAATTCTCTAGATAGTTTTTCTGCAAAGGCTTCAGCATTTGAGATGGCATATTCACAACCGTCCATCATTATCTCAATATCCTGTTCTTCTCTTGTATTCAGCTCCTGGTATTCATCCAAAGATTCCTCATCTCCACCAGCCACACTCTGATTTTCACCACTTGGAACAGACTCTTTGGAGAAATTGATAAGATGTTGCTTGATTCAATGTCATAATGCTAGAGTACTATTAAAAAGTATTTAATTTGGTAGCAAGGTATAAATCATTTAACCTGACAACATATTTAGTAAATCATATTTAGAAAGATATTTCAGAATCAGTAATAGCTGAGGGGAAAATCAGTGGGATAACTGCACTAAAAGAAATGCTCCAGGGCTGCACAGAAAATGTAATGAGCTGTCAGATAGCTCTTGTTTTGTGTGGTTACAAAGAAACGCAGCAATGTTATGTAAAATACTAAATAAAAATCAAAAGACCTGCAAATGCTGGAAATCAGAAACAAAAACAGAAATTGTTGGAAAAGCTCAGCAGGTCTGGCAGCGTCTGTGGAGAGAAATCAGAGTTAACATTTCAGGTCCAGTGACCCTTCCTCAGAACAGGTTTGTGCTTAACGTATACATGATGATAGATTATAACTAAGTTCACGAACATCCATTATGATTCACGATTTACATGAAGGTTATAGATTTTATTAATGGACTTAAAATTTTCAAAGTTATGATGTAGGCCCTTGCACTGCCTATACATTTGATAAGTTTACTTATGTGCAACTACCCCGATGGTTGTGTTTACTCAGTGCTGTTGTTCAGTCATACAGGGCAGTAAAGTTCCTCATTTCACTTTGGTCTGTAGAGGGTTAGGCAATTTTAGCTGTTGCAGTCGTGAGGGTTAGAGGCTCTTTAGTTGGCTTCGGTGTTTCTAGGTTAGTTAACAGGAATGAAGCAGATTCTCATACTGTCTTGCTACATCTCCGTTTCAAGGTGTAGGGGCTCAGGCTCAGCTGCAATACTTCCCATGATGGAAATACTTTGCTGACAATCACTGTCAAGCTCTAAGAAGCGGAATGGTGACTTAAGCAAAGCATGTGGTTAAGAGAATATAACAAAACAAGATTTCAGTGTTAAATATTAATTAAAACCAGGACCAACAAGTGACTCTTTAAACAATATAATACATTGCAGCAACCATTATTAACACTGTACAACTCAAAATAGTAAATGCAAATTTCCTAACAAGTCCATTCAGAGGAGGAAATCCTACTTCAGTTATTCCACGTCTATCTATCATTGCTCATTGCAATATCAATAGTCATATGGCTCATATCTCTCTAATCCGGCACTCTTGGAACCTGGTCTTTGCTGTACCAGAGATTTTGTCGGACCTAGAAAGGTCAAGAATTTTCCATATACAAAATACTTTAAAAGAACTCACTTTGACTTTTAACAAATCATATGGCTAATTTTTGAATAAATTTCCAGTGGGTATCAAAAACAGTATTCAGGGTATCCAAAATGGACAAAGTGCAACAAAATTATTATACGAACAAAGATCAATGCAGAGCCACTAGATGCCACAATGGGAGAACTGGAAGAACAGCAGGTGCCAGGGATGCCAGATTAAGGTCATACAGCCTTTACTAAGCAATAATACAAACAACTGAAGGCAACACCACGCAATAACTTTCAATTTAATAAACAAATAGCTATTTAACATTGAAAATTATTGCTTTACCATTTTCTCTGAATAAATGTGGATCCAAAATTCCACTGTCAACAAATTAATTAATCATTCCAACACATAACCTTCATAATTTACTCAACTAACAATATCATCAGTTAAGAGGCTGAGAAAGGTTGGAAAGCCAGTGTGGCTCAAAATTATGACATTTTCTGAAGTTATCTTACATGAAATATCTTTAAACACATTTACGTCAGTAAATATTTTCAAGTTATACAAAATCCTAGTGGTGAGCTCTATTGGTCATCCTTCATAATGTTTAACAATACCTTCTTAATGGATATGTGAAAAACAGTTGTACACATTGCAGAGTATATTCAGCAGATTTCTAAACATGATTGAAATACAAGCATATTGCTTATTCCAGGAGTTATGTTAATTACCAAGTGTTTTAAGCTTCCGTATGTTTCTATATTGTAATATTAAATCACATATATACATTATATGACAAATGATGGACTTGAAAGAATGTTGGGTTAAATAGTTCAGTTTTCATTAGTATCTTATTTTGTGCATTTCATTAAGGCCTACTGAGAAGGAACTAAAAAGCAGCTCACAATGTGTAATCATATTATACTCAGGGGTTCAAATAAGTGATAAAATTCTAATAAAAGCTACAAAATAGAAAATAAAGATAGGATATTGGTTGTGGATTTCTGTGTATAACAGTTAAAGAACAATTTATCATACATTTCAAATGCTTCAAAATAGAAAGATCATATGAACTATATTCTTTGTATGCTGCATAAAATAATGCGTTCAGTTGCATATTTAGTCTAGTCTCTATTTTTAAATCATGGGATTGATGATCCTTGAAGGCTGATTATTCGGTGTTTACAATTAGCAATAACAACTCTGCTTAAAATTTCAGACATCATAAAATTGTAACTTTTACAGTGTGAAAAGATAAAATTGACACCAGTAATGACTACAAAACCAATAATTTCAAGGCCAAAAATTTAACAAGAGTATGTTTTGTGTCATCTTGCTTTTCTTCATTTTTACAAGGCAAAATGAAAATAAGAGTACTTCCATAACATATAAACAGCAAACTAATGCATACTTTCCCTGATACTTGCAGTTTAAACATAATTTCTGAACTTAAAGCATCAATTTTACTGACTCTCATTGTTTGCCGGAGCCATCACATTTTAAACATTGGGCTAGATCTTCCAATATTGGGCGCAACAATGCACAAACTTAAAATGTGCTTGTGCACATTGGGACCCTGGGAAAGTCCTGAGGTGCACATAATCTAAACTTTTGAAGGACTACCTATATGGATGTTTACTCCAGGGAAGGAAATCTGCCATGCCATCCTTACCAGTTTGCCCTATATGCAACTCCACCTCAGAGCCTCAGATGTGGTTAATTCTAAACTGCTCTCTGAAATGGCTTTGCAAGCCACTCACCTCTGGGACAATTAGGGTGGGCTAAAAATGTTGGCCCTGACAACAATGCCCACAACCCAGGAAATAATATTAAAAAAAAAATCAGTTGCTCGACTCAGAATTAAGTGTGACATCAAGGTTATAAACGAATTGGTTTTATCGCAGAAGGATACCAAAGGAGATCAAGGGTCAGTACTGATGGATTAGAATTTGAAACTTGGACTAAAAGCAATGGTTTCAGTCTTACAAATGTTACGACCCCTTCGCTGACTCTCAAATTGAAGAAAACTGACTCTCCTTGTTCATTCTACCAAAAACCTTCTAGACTTAAAAAATCTCTATTAAAATCTCATAATAATTAAATCTCTTCAGAATTAAATTTGTCATCTGAGTTTATACTTGATGAATCTGTTATACCTTGCCTGTGGTTTTAATGATCTTTCTAAAAAAGAAGATACCCAAATTATGCACAATAGTATTAACACTGGCCTTAAACAAATTAATTGTTGCCTCCATCACTGACCCTCGAGTGAACTCCAACACCCCCAGAAATTCCAAATCATTCCTCTTCTTCATCAGCAAACACTATTACATTCATTATCTGGGCATTCAGAAGGTATGTAGATGGCTGCTAAGACTGATCTGTGACCAGAAGGTTCAGCTGGTAATAGGACAGGATACTACAGATAACTGAATTTTGAATGAATTGCTAGTTCAGGATTTCCTCTCGAGTTTTCTCTCTTCCTCTGATTTGCGCTTGCTCTTGAAGGAGGTCTCACCACATCATATTTGGTGATGACAAAAGCAGCGATCGGTGGAGGGGGGGGTGGGGGGGTGGTTCCTGACAGGACTCAAAGTTCATATCAAAACTCCTAAGTGAAACCTTCTGAGTATCCTTGTATCACTTCCTTGGACTATCATAAGAGCGTAGCCAAGAGACAAACTCTCGACAGAAGAGTTCTGTTGAAGAATCACCTGACTTAAAACATTAACTTTGTCTTCTTCCCACAGATGCTGCCTGACCTGCTGAGTTTCACCAGCAATTTGTTTTTATTGCAGATCCAAAGTTCTTTGTATCATCTCAAAAGAAGATTGGCTTTGTTAAGCAAAGGTTTATGTGTTCTAGCTACTTGAATAGCCAAACTCAGTTGTGACTGTCTAAATATGATGTTGATGCTTAGCATGCCAGCTCAGTGAGTACCTCAGCATTTGGTATTTTGTCTTTCCATACTGAAGGCAGCTAAAGTGAAAATGGTGGAATTCTTGGCATTACACTGGAACACAGTCGAAGTCTTACATATGTACAGCAAAGTGGACAGGGCTCCTGTTTTGTTCCAATGTGACAGGTAGACTTATTCCTCTTCACTTCAGTCTGACTTATGAAGCTTGCTGAAGACTACATTTGCTTTGGTAATTCTTCCGTCGTTTTTTCCTTGTGCATTTCTGACTTACTTTTGCATGTCTTATCAAATCCTTCCTATCCTCAGCCGCTCACCTTGTAGCTGGCACAGCTCTGCCTGTAACACGTTCTCTAAAACGCACTGCTTCCCATTTCAAAACACGTCTCTTCAATTTCAGTCACCTCCCACACACTTCAAAATACTCCACCATGAATACTTTTCTATATTAGCACAGACTGTTGTCCTAACCAAACCATGAAAACTCACATACTTGACCTGCCATCCAAAAGAACAACATGGAGCTAGGGAAAACCGCAATAGAATTTTGACTTGCAATTAATCAAAAACTAAAATGTTAAAGTTATTAAACTGAAAACCCTCAAAAAAAAAGATTGTAGTCATCGATCACCTTCTTAAAACAGAGTGGATGCGCTCTTATAATGCCATCCACATTAATATGCAGTAGGCATCCATCACTTGCTAACACTGCTACAATCAGTTTTCAGAATCAGAACAAATACTATGCAAGCAAATATTAGGTAGAAATTAAAAGAAGAAATGCTGGAAATAAACATTAAGCATTTGAAAAGATAGGTTAATATTTCAGATGAAGACAACACATGTAATGAAAAGATGGGATTTAAGAGAGCAGAAAAAAACATGGGAGGAAAGGAAAAACAGGTCAACAATTCTTTTTGTGCTTTTTAATTTCAATAATGCTTTGATATAAAATAAGATTTTGGACTCTAAGGATTCATTTACAAAGATCAAGTAATCAGTTTTTAAAAACTTTGGCAGAAGAAAGAGGCAGCTGGCACCTTCGGAAAACAGTGATCGGGGTATTGTAAGTTCTGTGAAAAGTAATGGCTAACCATATAATTAAGTTACCATATTATAAAACAATGAAGAGGTCATTCGCATATTCCAGTACTTGCTATTGACAATTACACATGTAATATCAGGAAGTCCCTACATGCAAAAAGCAAAGGATTGGCTAAACAGGCCATCCAAAAGAAGAACATGGGAAAACTGCAATACAACTTTGACTTGCAATTAATCAAAAACTAATGTGAAGTGCTCTGGGATGCTTTGGTGTTGTGAAATTGTTATAAAAATGTGATTTTTTTCCTTTTCTTTATTTGAACCCCTGTACTGCATTAGATAAGGCAGCACATGAATTACAGAATCACACCAGAAAGAAAGTAAGAAAAATGTTACCAACCTTCTGTAACTTTAGGAAGTTCTTTGCAGAGAAAGAATAGAGAAAGAGGATTAAAGGAAGGTAAGCAAAGAAATATAACAGCAACAGGTCACAATACAGATTACAAAGGTACCTTATTACATTGAGTTATTTAACACACCAAGGCTTGCCCACATTCAGCATCACAAAAGGCTTTCAAGTAATGGCATCACAAGTAAAGTCATTGCTTTCACTCATTTTTGACATCTAAATTTTAAGTAAACATTTACAAATGTGAAAAGACTGATGACTAGCCATTAAAATATCTATTCACAAAGCAATATACCAATTCAAATTTTATGTACAGCAATGCATCCAACGGTCACTAGTCATACTGTGCATTCTATGAAGGACAAGAGATAAAACATATAGTAAAATGGGATGAAATAGTGTAACTTTTAGCTTGATTTCAATATTGTAATGTACCTATTATTGAAAATTTAGAAAAAGATCAATTACCTATCATACGAGTGTGCTGCAATAATGCTTTTTCAGATGCCAATTACATTGCATTTAATACTACTTAATAAAAAGATAATGGTGCAAGAAAGAGTTGCAAGGAACAAATTCTATTATGTAACAAAGAGCCTGGAAGGAAACTTTGGTTTCCATACTTAACAGCAAATAATCACAATAATTTAACACATGTAGAAAGTTTATCTTGAAACCCAAGTGAGAACAGCAATTTTCTTCAAAAAAGAATTGATCACCACACCAGATCTTACCTTCCAATAACTGAGAGCTAACATTGATAAACTCAAGTTTCTTTCTAAGGTATCGCTGATTAAGCTTCCAAATACAGGAAATAAAAGCATTTTTCTCTGCTGTGCTGCTGGCAACCCACTTGTAAACTTTTTCAAAGTGTAAATCGAACTCTGGATTCTCCTGCAAACATGAATTATATGAATCCACTTAGATAAAGCACTGAAATTTGGAAAAGCAACCATTATGATGAAGTAGATGATAGTGATATGGCTGAAATTGATGTTACATTTCAAACTTTTAAACTATGTACTCAAGTTAAGAATTTTTTGTACACAAGCCAACAAACCCTGAAGTTGCATTTGAATTTTGGCACCTAGTTGACAGGTTCCTTTCCGTCATTGTTCAAAATGTTAACCAGGCTGCAAATAAACTTGGCATCCCACTGGAGCACAAGCTAAGCTTCCAACCCCATATTCCTTTTATCACTGAAACTACTTCCATTGCCATAACATTTCTTATTTTCTAAACTCTGCTAGAACTCTGTCTTTTCCAGACTTAACACTTATGCTCTTTTCTCCATCTTTCAATCTCTAAACTTCAGCTTATTCAGAACTCTGATACTTATGTCCTATACCAGGACAAATCCTGCTCTTATCCTAATTGGCATATGTTGAGGTGTTGGCAAACCAGTCGTCAAATTTAAATTTCCAGTTCTCATGTTTAAATTCATGCTTGGACTTTCTCAACTCCATCTCTGTAGTCTCCTGTAAGTCTTTAACTTTTTTCTCTACCTCTTCACCAACTCATTATTTCTGACTACAGGTTCTTATACTTTTATCCCACCAATGGGAGTTGTTCTTTTATCTGTCTGTGTCTCAAAGTGGTTGATCATTGGTCCTTCAGCTGCATCTTCTCTTTTAAGACCATATCAAAATGCCGGCCTTTTGAGGAAACTTTTAGTTACCCTTTCTAATATCCTTCTTGGTGTGGTGCTGATATTTTGATTATATCTGTGAAATACAATGGGATGTGTTTCTACATTAAAGTTACTGTATAAATGTATGTTGTTTATTGATAGCTACAAAGCTATCAATATCAATGAAATGTTAGAAGTGATAATCTTCATTGCCAAGTGAATCCCATAATATGGCCTGTTTAAAACACATACAATTTCCTTTTTAAAGGGAGAAGTTCACCAGCTGTATTCTTGGTCAAAATGAGGGATTCTCATTGGCAATGAGAGGACATGGCATCCACAAGATCTAAATGCACAAGCTTCTGTCTGGTTACCTTTATGAGCTGAGGCACTGGTTGCACTGCAGGAAGGAGAAAGTCAGCCCAATGAAAGTCATAATTGTGTTAAAGCATTTACATTATTGAACTAAATAAATTGATATCAACACAAATACTGGGGAAAAAAAGGACAGAAGCAGTTCTGGGCTCTCCTTCTCTGCAGCTGCTCCCCTAACATCAGCTTCAAACTGTCAGCGAAACATTCCACAGGAAATCCAGTAGATTTCTGGTCCTGGATACCAGTTGAGAGGTTTGAGGTGGGAAATTTCAGTATCAGTTGAGCATGGGTGTATTTTCTTAAGTATAAGGATTTTCCCAGCAAATGCATTTCCCAACTAGCATCCAGAATCAGGAAGTTTTTAAGATTTCCTGTGGAGCTGTTTAGCTTACTCACCCTCCCATTTTTGGGTACTGATGCATCTTGCTGTATGTGTAGATTGGTAGAGCTCTGTGGAACAGAGTGGTCAAAGATTAATATCCCCGACAAAGGTTTTCTCATTTTAAATGAACTTACCATTTTATTAGGAGAGGGAAGAGAGGAGGAGTTGAATAGGGGTAAGGAAATACTTCCTATTGAAAATATTATCACACACTTTTTTCTGCTTCAAATCAATTTTTCTCCAATAGAATTTTATTTTGTGTACTCATGGTCACTGCTAGTACTGGTAGGGTGGGACACTGGGCTATCAGCTTTTGTGCTTAACAAAGCCAAGCTTCACAATTAATTGACAGGATATGCACTTACAGAATGCAATTTGGACTTCTGTCAAATTCTTTCACCTTCCTAGCAAGCCATATTCTATCAGATGCAACCACAAGCACTGAAATTACAGCAAATTAATATTTGCTAATTTATTTGATCTTCGAGAACTCAATTTAATTTCTAAGTCAAACTTGAAATAAAAGTCATATTATGAAACCCAAAATGATTTCTCAACATTTGAGAAATATAATAGAGCAGGACAGGGGAGAGGTAATAAAAAGATCAAAATAATAAGTTATCTTTTAGAAGTGCTTTAGTCTTCTGATGAAGAGCTGTAAAACAAGAAATTACCTTGAATATCAAGAATGGAAACAAAAATGTGCCCAAAGATTTCTCCAGCATTAAGATGTTGCAACATTTTAAAGTATTTCATATGACTGAACCAGTAAACAAAATAGAGAACAAAAAAAAAGGATGTTTCCAATTGATTATGGTTATTACCATTGTAAGTTCAATCACTTGCACTAAAATGCTGCATAATTCTTAGTGTCCTCAGGCTTTTAATTACTTCACATCATACCTTGTTGGCATCTTTTGCATCAACGACAGCCAAATCTCGCAGTGCCCATGCAGTTTGCCGTTTGTAGAAATCCCCCTTATCAGATTTCTTCACCTTTACAACATTTACCTGGACTGGTCGTTCAGTTGTTACTACAAATATCAAACATTAAGAACTCAGGTGTAGACAGAAAAAAATTAAAGAGGGAACAGTAGCAATCTAAAATACCAACAGAGAAGTAATATTTATTTAATTATTTGTGAAGGTCACACACAAAAGGTGTGAACTACACCTTGCTCAATTTTAAGCCAGAGATAGTAGGAACTGCAGATGCTGGAGAATCTGAGATAACAAGGTGCAGAGCTGGATGAACACAGCAGGCCAAGCAGCATCCGAGGAGCAGGAAAGCTGACGTTTCAGGCCTAGACCCTTCTTCAGAAA
>NC_063332.1:75279119-75302136 GCF_021869965.1 Rhincodon typus
CAGTTCCTATGATGCTGCTTGGCCTGCTGTGTTCATCCAGCTCTGCACCTGTTGTCACTGTGATTTCTGTTTTGAGCAGACAGGAAGATACTGACAGATGGTTCCTACTTTATAATGTACCACATTATTATCACAATAAAAACAATGACGTCCAAGTTTAAATAGCTGGGAAAAGTGACACTTTCCAGCTAATACAGCCCCCAATTCCCGGACTCTTTGCAACAACTCTGACTCGAATCCGAGCCAATTCCCCCGTGCTGTTAGCCCCAGCCCACTGCACCCACCCCCCGGGTGTTTACCTTAAAGCAGAAAACAAAGGCCCTCCGACATGAATCAACTCTCAACAACGACCAACAGCCAGCATCCCAATGCCGGATCCGGAACTGAGCCACCTTCACCGTCACATCCGGATATGCCCCGCCCACCCATGTGACAATTTGAAAGGCGCTATCATTGAGACTGGCAAAACGTTGCTATTTCTTCTTTCCATGCTGAAAGATGCGTCAGCTCTACAGTCTTATTTGCAGCTGTTTTTCTAGCACTGTCAGAGATTTGAACCGACTGTTCGATGCAAACATTTAGCGAATTTCGATTTTGTTTTGTTGAGTTGTGCAGATGGATTTTGTTTGAAAATTTAATCAACTTCCAGATTTCCACCTCTTGTCTTCATATGATGCATACCTGACTCTTCCCTCCTGTCTTAGAATCATACAGTACAGAAGAGGCCCTTTGGCCCATCGAGTCTATACAGCCAAAAAATAAACTACCTACACTAGTCCCACTTCCTCACACTAGGCTGACAGCCTTGAATGTTATGACACTTCCACTGTTCATCGAAACATTTTTTTAAAAAGTTATGAGGTTATCCGCATCAACTACCCTTCCAGGCAGTGCATTCCAGACCCCCAACCCTTATGGGTGTATATTTTTATCCTCAAAACCCCTTTAGAACTCTTGCCTTTTACTTTAATTGTGGGCCCCCTTGTGCTCGACCCTTCGACCTTTGACCCTCCAACTTAATTTCTGGCAATAGGTTGTCAAGCAATATCCACCATGAGTAAAGTGCAGCTGCCTTGACTATCTTTTCTCATATTCCATTTTCTACAAGAACTCTTCTTTCTCGCAAAATCTACATTTCCATTGCATGTACTCTGAAGTTGCCACTTTCTATGCCAAAGCTTTCTGATATGTCTACATTTTGCCTAAACCAAAGGGATCTTCAACAATGTTCATGGGGATGTGGTGCATGGTGAAAGGTTCATGGCTGTATTCACTGCATTTCCAACACTAATGTTCTGAGCCCTTCCTCTCAATGTCAGAGGAAAATAGAGAGATGAGACAAAAGTGTAATTTGAGAGATAGCATGTGAAATATTAAATGAATATAACAGAGTGAGGGAGGATGTATTAAGGGATTTAATATCTCTGAAAGTGAATTTAACTCCAACCAAGGACAAAATAAAGCCTAAGTTAAGAAAAGCAAGAAAAAGAATAATGGAAACTCTGACCATTACTTTCTAATCATATTTGGCTCAGTGTGCAATGCCAGAGGATTGGTGGATAGCTAATACCTTACCATTGTATAAAAAAATGGAGAAAGGAAGATCCAGACAGAGTAGTTACAGGCTAGTCAATCTCATTTTTGTGGTGAAACAATTGTTGGAAAAAATTATGAGCAAGAGGACAGGTCTTCCTTTGGAAAGACACACATTAATCAAACACAGATTAGTACAGATTTGTAAAGGGAATGTCATATTTGATTAACATGATTGAAGTTTTTGAGGAGTTCACAAGAAGGGTTGATAAGAACAGTGCATTTAATGTAGTCTATTTAGATTTAGCAAATCATTTGATAAGATCCCACATAACAACTTGGCAAATTAATATTTGACTGGAGATAGATGTGTGCGTGTGTGTATATGCGTACTTGTGTGTGCACGTGCCTATACTTGCATGTAGCTCCATTGGCTAGATGGATTACTTGTCTTTTCCCCCTTCTGCATAGTAAAGGTTCAGCACCCCTTAAATAATTGGAATAATGAATGTGTGTCTTTGTGACCAGCAAGTTATTTTTAGTGGGGTTCTACAGGGTTCAGTATTATGACCCCCACCAATTATGAAATGTATCAATGGGCTGAATTTTACTGAAATTCAGGTAAATGTCAATTTTGAGGAGTTTCATGAAGGGCTTCTCTTCATGACCTTCAACAAGTTATCTCACACAGTTCTCTGCTGCTTATCTTATGCAACACATCCCCATGGTACCACACAATGCTATTTTGTACTTATCTCCAGCAAAATGTTTGTCTGTGTTATGACCTTCAGCAATACAGTTAGGGTGCCATATGTGCCATATTTAAAACCCAGGTGTACACCGTGTTAAAGGCTGGTCTGAATGACTCACTCAGTTCTGAGTTCATGATCTGGAGGAATGCTGAGCAATGCAGCAAGATGAGTAATGATCTTCTGAGCTCCACAAGGGTAAAAGTTGCACTATTTTCTCTCTGCTACAAGGTACTCACTTTAACTCTACCATTGCACCAACTTACCATCAAAGTTCATGGACTACCACTCATAACATTGCCTTAATGGCACTTACCCACCCCAAATACCTCCCTGCCACCCAAGTTATTAACACTCCCTACCTGATGCGCTTTCTACTCAATCTTACTTGTGACACCTCACCACATTTCCTGACTAACAATGGTCCCCTTGACAGTTCAATACTGCCAAACATCATAAGTTGCCTGGATATCAGTCTGCCCTAAAAGGCAAGGAAGACAAGCATGCCAAGAGAATCCAAGTAGGCAGAAAGGAGGGTATCACTAAGAAAGCAAGCTAAGAGCCCTGAGATGCCTGTTCCATTGCATGAGATGGGTGCCTGTGCATAAAGTGGCCAGTCAGCAGCATTGCACAATAAAGTGTTGGTGAGCTCCGAAGTGCATTGCGCTGTTAAAGCCTTGTGTGGAAAAATTGGGCATATTTTTCTTTATGTTTAGAATTCCTTTTTCTGTTCTTGCCATATTTTTCAACTGTGTCACCCTTGCCCACATTGTTTGGGGCTGAGAAGATACCTCATATTGAGTTGGCTTGACTGTAGAAACCTTTTTAAATGTTTTCACATGGGACGAGCATCGCTGGATAGGTCAACAAATGTTGCTTATCCCTAATTGCCCTTGAGAAGGTGATAGTAAACTACCTTCTTGACCAGCTGCAGTCCATTTTCAGGAGAAGGGTTTCAGAGGCAAGGGCAGGGTAAGACTTTCTGCACCTTCTGCCCTCTTAACACCAGATCTCTCAATCAGGCAATGAGTGTCATTGAATGAGTGATCCCCACACATAGGGAGCTGGCAAGGGTTAGCTTTACAGGCTTCCTGCTTGGCAATGTCCCCATTATCTGCTAGGTAAGTGTAGACAATGGCAGGAGGAGGCCTTAAATTGGGATTAATCTTCCTGGCCCAGGCATAATCAGGAAAGTGGTGGATCCCAACCAGAATAAATGCCCGTGTGTCCAAACTTGCCTCTGGGTGTATTAAATTTCTCCCATTGTTTTTCATTGAAGTTTACATAGAAAAATTGCTCCCTGAACACCTTAAGTAGGTATAGCCTCCTGATAGGTGCCTCTCTCTTTTTCCTCAATGCCCCTTTTCCTGTTTACTCTGAATGGTCTCTCCTTATTCTCCAACTTATGAGGTAGAGCTAGCAGAATCCTTACTAATACACCCAAATCTGGAAGCAACTGGGTTTTGCACTTGGAAGTCACCAAGAAGTCTTTCATCATCACGCACACTATTCCCTCTGATATTTGTAACATGAATAACCATTGAAAGCACCAAAGACGTGGAGAATCATTATAACAACCAGAAGAAATCAAACAAAGAACTAGCTTGTATGTAGTTCAGCCTTTTAAATAGTGCTGCTAAGTGGTCCTTTGTGTTATTGAACAACTGTTATACGATATAAAGAGAGGACATTGCTGGAGTGATGAGCTCAATAATGTCCTGGTTGGTGTCAAATCAATATTGCATGTCATGAGTTCTGAATTCTTCCAACTGACATTCACTATATATAGACTAACACTGTCACATATATGGCAGCCAATATGATTCAGTGTATGAGATATTAAGAACAGCAGATGCTGGAGTCAGAGATAACACAGTGTAGAGTTGGAGGAACGCAGCAGGCCAGGCAGCATCCGAGGAGCAGAAAAGTTGACGTTTCAGATCGGGACTCTTTTCCTGAAGAAGGGTCCCGACCGAAAATGTCAACTTTCCTGGTTGTCTGATGATTCAGTGTATGCATGTGCAGATGTGTGTGCTGCAACCATCCTTATGTAGTTCCCAAGTTCTAAAGGTATTTGTGGTGCCCCAAAAACACATTAATGTTCTCAAATTTTCACCTTAGCATTACAATCTATCTTGTCTGTGTAAACGTTTGATGATTAATTCAATTCAATTCCTGATGGAAATGTTATTATAGCAAACAGTTAAATACAAATGAGTACAATTCTGTTTGTCAGTTTCTGAGAGAATCAAATTGTTACTAAGTACTATTTTTTGCCTTGCAGTATTATATCTGATAATTAACTTACATATACAAAGGAATTGGAGGTTAGTTAGGAACTGAAATCTAAATATGCAATTATTGCACATCAGCATTGAGTATTTTACATGGTAAATATAACAATTAACAAATAGCATGTTAGTTAGCAAAGAGGCCAACTCAGTTTGTAAATCAGATGTCAACCGAAACAAATACATTGTCATACATGATACTTATATAATGTTTCTAATGAACAAAATGTCCTAATGCATAATACAGAGTAAAAGTACTTTATAATAATTTCGAAATGGTACAGAGATACTACAGCAGATACAAAATAAAAGTTAGCAGTATTAAGAAAGTAGCCACATTTTTTTTATTTTCAGGAATGGAACCACAGAGAACAAGAACCTGGGTGACATTATACAAAATTTACCATATTATCTGTCAAATCTGAAACGACTTCTTCAAGGAGAACTCCTTAAGAGTAATTAGGATAGAAACATTGGAACAATGTAAAGGAAAAGTCAAATTGGAGAAATTGTTTAAAATGATAGATCAAACTGAGCATCAGAAACACAATGTTTGAAGAATTATGAAAAGCAATTCATCAGGAAGCAGAATTGAAAAAGATTTAGACAGTGAAAAGGAAGTACTCATTCGCTCACAGCAGATTGGCAGCTTTTTTGAAAGATTTTGTAATGAATTTCTGGGCCTTTCTCAGAGGAAATATATCCCCACGTTATAGAGATGAAGCATGAATGTACTATGTCTTACCCTTCCCAGGACCTCAAAGCTGTACTATTCCTTTACTCTCTCAGTCTTTACTTTGTTCTACATGACTCAAGTGTTAAAAACCAAAGGTTGGCATCATCTAATCAATGCTCTAAATTTATCCTATAAAATTTTCATCCAAAGCAATGAGAGTGGAAATAGGATAAAGTAGTGTGAGTGAGAATGGAATAGGTCAGCAAAAGTAGAATCTGGGGTAAATCAGTGAGAGTGGAAGCTGGTATAATACAGTGGGAGCAAGAAAATGAATGACACAGAGTGAGTGAAAGCTAAATAGCAGCAAACTTTATTGAGGTCTAGATTGGAAGGGGTTGGGACGAGAAAACACCAACACCAGCCAGGTTTGCTGAGGTGCATTCCTGTTACTATGATGCAGGTAGATGATTAAATTTATTGTGAATGTATACATTATAGGATACATCATAGGATATATAGGATGAATACATTATAGGAATTTTAGTTTGGAAATTGTAATTTTTAAATATAGGAAGAAAGAGAAGCTCATGCTATGGTAGCAAAGCCATCATGTGAGCTGTTAAAAATCAAATAATCAGAGTCTTGTTAACTACATTTTGAGGAGATGATCTGTCTTTGAGAACTTCAGAGAAGGTTTAAGTCATTCATGTAATTTTCCAAAAGCAAAAAACCATTTGAATGCAATTAACAAGATTTTGAAATAAAACAAAACACTGGAGAAATTCCGCAAGTCTGGCAGCACCTCTGGAGCCAGAAATAGTGTTAATATTTTGTGTACAATATGAAAATGATACTGCTTTCTATTTCTCTCCTAGTGTTTGATGAGATGTTTGCCATGACTGATTGTCATAGCCACATCTCCTTCCTCAGTGACTAGGTGTGGCTCTGGCTCTGGCTCTGATTTATCTAATACAGATTCCAACTGGAGTTCCATTCTTGTTGTTTTGAATCCACTCAGAATTACAGGAATCTCTGAGACATACAACATTCTTTGGATGGCTGTTTTCACCACATCCTGAGATCTATACTCAGTGCTATATGTTGCCAACTACACACTCTCGACCTCTGTCTCTATCAGCATTGCCTCACACTGTCTCAAAGTTGACCTGCTTTCCTGATCCTTTTTACTTCTTGCCTCATTTTGCACCTTAACAAGAAACATTTTCTCTTTCTTTCGAGTGTTAATGCAAGTTGCAATAACTCACAGGTACCAATGTCCCTCTGCATCCTTCCTCCACTCCCTTTCCCTCTGACCTGATTCCTGCTTTTCACTCCATCTCTTTGACCTTTGCTGTCTGATGCTAAATGATCTGTGCTCAGAAAAGGCCTCAGTTTTATTACTTTATACCTGTAACTTAACGAATTTCAGGCAATTTTGAAGAAGTCATATTGGCAGAGGGTGATTCCACTATGGAATAAATTGCCAGAGGAAGTGGTAGATGCAGGTACAGTTCCAACATTTAAAAGACATTTGGACAGGTAATGAATAGGAAAGATTTAGAGGGATATGGGCTAAACACAGGCAACTGAGACTAGTTTAGTTTGGGAAACTTGGTTGGCATGGACGAGTTGGACCATAGGGTCTGTTTCTGTGCTATATCATTCCATGACTCTATGAATCAAAATGTAAACTCTGTTGCTGTATTGATGCCACCAGATCTGCTGAGTTTCTCCAATATTTTCTGTTTTTATTTCAGATCTCCAGCAGCCATAGTACTTAGCTTTCACTTGAAAATTTTGAAGTATACATACATTTTTTCAGATCATAGGGAATATTTAATGTTAAAGATAATTGTTGTTCATGTTGATCTAGAAACAAGCCCTGTATGCCATGTTATCATGGTGATGGATTGAGATTCCTTTGCTTCAATATATTTCTGCTGTTTTGGCAGTGTGTGAGACAACGTGAAACAGAAAGAATGAGCATCTGCCTGCATAAATGTTTCAGATTTGGAGTTACTTTGCAAAGATGCTGACCAGGCCAGTGATACCCATGTTTCATGAATGAATTAAAAAAAGATGTGAGAAAGACCCAGGTACAGGCTGAGGAAATCTAAATTTGTGAAGGTTGAAGTCATAGCTAGCTTTAGTCATTTACCTAGCTGAATGCCAGAGGGACAATCTGCAGAAAACCATTCACCTTGTATGATAGTACTGAAGCTAAGGAAAATGAAAGAGACTTCTGGAACACACCTTGGTTTGGTTTCAGGAGAACTGTAAAAAGAGATGTTTGATTGAAATTTTAAAAAAAGGGAGTAACCTGCATGGAACGTTGACTTAAAGTATAAGCACTTATTGAATAGAGTTAGTAGTGCTTGATCAAATTTCTTTATTTTGGAATGCTGCATTCTAGACAGTTGTTGATGCTTGTCATTAAGCAAATTGAACAAAGAACAGTACAGCACAGGAAGAGGCCCTTTGGCCCACCAAACTTGTGCCAGTTCATAATGCCCTTCTAAACTAAAAACCTTTTACCTCTGCGTGATCTGTATCCCACTATTCCCTGCCTATTCATTTTTCTGTCAAGTCGCCTCTTAAACGATGCTATTGTATCTGCATCCTACCACTCCTCTGGCAGCACATTCCAGATACTAATCATCCTCTGTGTAAAAAACATGCCTCTCTCATCTCCTTTAAACTTTCCTCCTTTTACCTTAAACCTATGTCCCCTTGTAATTGACATTTCTACACTGGGAATAAGACTGTTACTTCCTGTTCCATAGAATAGAATCCCTGTAGTTTGGAAGCAGGCCATTCGGCCCATCGAGTCCAGACTGAACCACCAAGGAGCAGCCCACCCAGATCCACCAACGCTCCCCCCCACCCCCCACCCTATCCCTGTAACCCTGCATTTCCCGTGGCCTATCCACCTAGCCTGCACATCACTGGACACTACGGGTAATTTAGCATGGCCAATCCACCAAACCTGCATAGCTTTGGACTGTGGGAGGGAAACAGAGGATCCAGAAGAAACCCATGCAGGCACAGGGAGAATGTCCAAACTCCACACAGAGAGTCACTTGAGGATGGAATCGAACCTGGTCTCTGTAACAGCACTAACCACTGACCCACCATGCCACCCATTCTATCCATGCCTCTCATAATTTTGTAACCCTCTACCAGATTGCCCCTCAGTTTTGACGACTGACCCAAAATTTTTAATTATTACATATAAAATCACATATATTGGAGGTGAAATGGATCTTGGGCCTTTTTTAAAGACGGGATGAGCAATTTTCTATTGAAAAGCATCAGGCAGGTTATAAAACAGTTTTGCAAGATTCTATTTTGTGTAACAACCCCAAACCTGTTTCATCTCCATGGACATAGTTATCAATTGTCTGATCTGTTTCTGTGGTGGTTTAACAGTAATAGGAGAAAAAAATTGCATTTATATATGTCATAATCTTACATGTCATTATCCAAAAGTGCTGTCCATCTAATAGAGTGTATCACTGTTGTAATTCAGAAATATTGCAGATAGCTTTAAATTGAGGGGTGATAGATATAGGACAGATGTCAGAAGTAGGTTCTTTACTCAGAGAGTAGTAAGGGCGTGGAATGCCCTGCCTGCAAAAGTAGTAGACTCGCCAACTTTAAGGGCATTTAAATGGTCATTGGATAAACATATGGATGATAATGGAATAGTTTAGGTTAGATGGACTTCAGATTGGTTTCACAGGTCGGCGCAACATCGAGGGCCGAAGGGCCTGTACTGCACTGTTATGTTCTATGTTCTATGTTATATAATTTAGGCATAGCAAGCTCCTGCAAATAGCAATGTGATAATGATCGGAAACATCTATTTTTGTGATGTTGATTGAGTGCAAGTTATTGGTTCAGACACTAAGGTCAACATCTTGCTGCTTTACAAAATAGGATACTTTACATTCACCTCAGAGGATTGACGATCTTTGGTTTAACATTTCATCAAAAAGTTGGCATCCCTGCTAGTGCAGCACTTCTTCAGTATTTCCTTGGAATGCCAGATTTCTTTTTGTGCTCATGTCCTTGAGAAGGACGTGAAGCCACAGCTTAGTAACTCAGGACGTCTGAATGTTTCCAATGAGTGTTTCTTAGCTACAGTTGAAGTGTATTCAAGATATCCAATACAGCATGATTGATTTTTAGTTTCATTTTGCACATTTGTTTGATGTTTAGGAAGGGGATTTCTTTTATCAATCCATATTCAGGTGCAGGTTTAATCTGGATTCAGTAACTGAGAAACAGCATTTAATTTGAAATAACTGAATCTGAATACGCGTATTCAATAGTATCTGCCATACTTAGCATGTCATTAAAGCCATAATGAAAATACAGTTTGATTCTCAGAAGTAAAATATATGTATATCCTTAAAGGATTAATGTTTGTTATCTATTTTTCTGCCAATAGACAGCTACTGACATGAGCTGAACACTTGAACATTATGTATGATCCTTATCTACACAAAGACAAACATACACAATTACAAATATACAACACACACATATTTAAAGCAAGCATACAATCCCCTCTATTCAAATTTGAACTGGCACCAATTAAATAATCAATGTCAAAATTCACAAACAAGATCTTCTTTCCCAGGTAGTGGTGATTAAGCTCCTGCAAACATCGGACAAAGGTATATTTGGAGGCTGTGCTGGAAGTTTCCCAGCCGTAAACTTTATCAAAATGCATATCAAAGTGTGGATTATCCTAAAAGTTAAATTCAAAAGACAAATTAGCTACTTTATCATTCATTACTTAACTTTACTTTTGAAGGAAACCATGCAAAAGACATTGTTAACTAACATAAACTAAATAAGATATTTTAAGAAAATCTCCTTTATGTTACTACATAATTCCTCTGTTTGTTCCTTCCTTTATATTCACCATAAGGAATAAGATATTTAAGAGTATCTTATGGTGTCGTACAACCTGAATTGTCCCAGAGGTGTGCCTGAACAGGTTTGACCAGAAGTATTTTGCTTTAAGAAAGGCTAACAGCAAAATCATATTCTAATATCAACTTTCTTTGTTGAGTTTATTGAAATTGTTGGAGTGAAATTGTTCAAGATTCTAGTGTCCTGCCACTGTTACAGAGTTTTTTTTTATTCATTTGTGGCAAGTAGGCGTTGCTGGCTGGCCAGCATTTATTGCTCATCCCTAGTTGCCCTTGAGAAGGTGGTGCTGAACTGCCTTCTTGAGCGTCAACAGAAAAACACAAAGAAGGTAGGAGATCAAATGTTCTCTGCAATTTCTGGAAAGAAATTTGTGGTCCTTTATGGTCATTTATGTGGCAAATGAAGAGGCAAAGCTGGGGCTGAGGGACTGAGGACTTTTTGCATCAGATCCCGCTCCTTAGGTTCATAAGGATTTGATGTATGAGTGAATTTTGGAACACAGTGTGAATAAAGAGTATCAGCCTCCTCATGGGTTAAAGGGGATTCCACTGGTGAGGTTCAAGCTAGACAGATCTTTTTTAAAACAAAATACTTTTGCAGATCTGGTCCTTCCTCAGAAAGCCCAATGGAAGAAAGACTGGAACTGGGAAATGGTATGAAATGAAAACTTGGGAAACCTTATTGCAAATTATGTGCAGGCATTAAGGTGTCCAGCTTTGTTAGTGCTGTAGATGTACCTGTTGCAGTGTTTGTACTGCTTGTCCAATGGTGATGAGATGCCTTCCCACTGGTCTTGCAAATTCTGGCAGGTCAGCACTGGAGGGTACTGGCAGTTACAATCCAGTCATTAAAGCTAAGGTTGCAACCCATGGACAAACAAACATTAAAATACATACAAAGTATACATCAATAATTGCTTGGTAGTACAGAATTTAAACTTTGCTAAAAGGGGACAAAAGTTGATGCTTTTTGTCTTGTGTGCATCAGAACTTGGATGCCAGAAACAGACTTGATTAAAGGGACACCAATTTATACAGCACAAGAAGAGGATGGTGATTGGTTGAGTCATCATTGACATGGCTATGCAACAGGTACAGTTAACTATCAATGTCAGTTCAGCATGGTAGTACTGTCATAGCGCCTACCTTCATGGTCCCAATCTGCCATAAGGTACCTGGGTGCTGTAAAATTTCAGCTGTGGCATCAAGCCATGCTTAATGGAAGCGTGGATTGGAGATTCACTACAAAATTATGACTGTCATGGAATGATTCTGGCATCTTGCAAGATTTACCCTTAACCATTTGTCAATATGGAGAGAAATGGATAATTGGAGGAAGAATTCCATCAGGTCTAATGCATATGTTATACAGCAGCATTGGCAAAATATGAAAGCAGGACAGTTCAAGTAGATAACTCTCAATGATCATAATTATGTTTCGATACAGTATTATATTTTTAAATTTAGGAATGAGTTTTCATTTTGTTTACACATTTAAAGGTGTAAATATTACCTGTTGCACAGAGAAATAGGTAATACAATACAGATCAAGCTCATTTGGTTAGCTACTTACTTGGTCTGCTTCTTTTCCATCCACAAGCTTAAGATCTTTGAGGAACCATGTATTGATTTTCTCAAATTGTTCATCTTGACTCGAAGCTAAGTTTTTCACAAAAGTGATTTGCACCTCCTTGCAATTTGTTACTAAAGTAAAAAGATGGTGCACATAGAATTTTTAAAAAGTGACGTGGACATGCTCAAAATAATAACATTTGAACTTACTTCTTGAAACATCATATGAAATTAAATATAAAATCAAAAATTGATTTTTCTTGCATGGTTTTGCCCTCAGCTTACTAAAAAACAAAGAAAAGTTTAGACTCAATGTAAATTTTGTTTTTTAATTGATTGTGGGCAAGAGAAAAAGATAACGTTCTTTCGTGTGAACATTTTCCATAAAATGGTGTAAACATCGAATTAGAGAGTTGGCAGAAATAATACTTTGCATTATACGTAGAACTACAAGTGAGCAATTGAGATATTATTCTGTCTATATATCAAAATGTGACTGAACAGAAAATTCTGCGCAGATTAATTATCTTGCAATCACAACAAAGAAAACCTTTAAAAGAAGAATTGGAAAAAATAACATCTCAATATTTCAGTGAGGCATTTCTTTTTATTAATTGTCATCAAAAGAGTGATTATGGAATCTAAAAGCTTATCACTAGCTGATGACCCTTGATCAAAAGTGGAACATGTATCAACTTTGGAATGGCTTTGCTCACTATTTTAAGAACCAGATACAGTCATTATTTCAGATCAGACATGAAGAAGGTAATTGTGCAAGAAAATGGACATTTTGAAACTATTGTGCAATTTGCAACTTAATATCTAAATCATAAAATCATTCATGTACTTGCACCATATACTGTCCAATGTGGTTACATCATATTCAGACTATAAGGCTGGATTTTCCCTGAGAACAGATTCCCTACACCTTGTGCAATTGTCAAAGCTGGCCCACTTCCACCTGGTTTGCTACTTTGTTTTAAATTTACAGACAGACCTTTAATTATTAACTGTCTGGGAGGAAATTTTGCCTCATAGGGGTGCTGGCCAATCTCAATACTGCTGGGCACATCAAGTCAGTTAGCCGCTCAGGGCAGTCAGAGCCAGGACAGTTTCCACATAAGGGGTCGGGAGCGATATGTCAGGCAGCCCATTGCACATCTTGACTCTTTCTGCCCCAGTTTTAGCTGTTTTCCTCCTGGAATGGCAGTAAAGCACCGGAGAGGAAAGTGGTTGGCCTGACTTACATTTGACGCAGTGGAAGGGATATGCAAGTGGTAGGAGTGGTAAAATTAGGCCTATTTTCTCTGGATTTTAGAAGCTAAGGGGTATCTGAAGTCTTCAAGATATTAACAGGAAAAGATAGCAAAGATAAAGATAGATTATTTCCATTGGTTGGGGATTGTGGAACTAGGGGTTATAGTCTAAAACCTAGGGGCAGATTGTTCTGAGAAATAAAAACCATTGAGTACATTTAAGACTGAGATAGATAGATTCTTGATTATCAAAGGGATCAAGAGTTACAGGGAGAAAGCAGGAGAATGGGGTTGAGGAACTTATCAGCCATGATTGAATGGTGGAGCAGACTCGGTGTGGGCCGAATGGCCTAATTTCTGCACCTATGTCTTATGGTCTTATGAGCCTTGTTGGAAGTGGGTACAGTAGCAGAGATAGATTGAGTGTGACGGACTGGAGAGAGGATGGTGGCAGTTAACTTAGCAGAGTGGAAAAGGTAATTGACTTTCTAATTGACCACCCTTACTGTTCATTCCCGCAGATGGCTGAGACTGCCCGGTTGGCAACTTTGGATCAGGCTGGCATGGACTGGTGTTGTGGCCTCCCCTCTGAATCCTCGGGGAAAAGAAAGTCTTGTGTCTGCACCATCCTATCCTGCAGGACCTCAGGTTCCTGTCCATAAATCAAGTCTGTCTGCCATGTTTGGGGAAAATGTCAAGAGCTGTCCAGAGCAGCTCCGGACTCAGAGCACTTGCCTAGATGCCCAATAATGTTCAGCCCCTTATTTTTAAACATTCTCCCCACCTGATCTAGATTCCCCATGGAAAAAGCATCCTCTTTGTCAACCATCTCAGCATTCTATACAGTGAAAGAAGATTGCCTCTCATCTTTCTAAACTCCAATAAATATAGACCCAATCAACTTGACATTTCCTCATAAGACAAACTTACCTTGGGAATCAGCCTAGTAAAGCGTTTCTGAACTATTTCCAATGTATATTTATGCCTCCTTATGGAAGGAGGCCAAAATTCTTTTTTAATTATTCACGGATGTGGATATCACTGGCTGGACAAGCATTTATTGCCTATCCCTAGTTGCACTCAAGAAGGAGGTGGTGGGCTGCCTTTTTAAACCACTGCAGTCCATGTGCTTCAGGTAGATTCACAATGTTGTTAGAAAGACAATTCCAGGATTTTGACCCAGCGATCATGAAGGAACAGCAATACATTTCCAAGTCAGGATGATGAGTGACTTGGAGGGAAACTTGGTGTTCCTATACATTTGTTGCCCTTGTCCTTCCAGATTGAAGTGCTCACAGGTTTGGAAGGTCTAAGGATCTTTGGCAAATTTCTGCAAATTGTAGATAGTACATACTATTGCTACTAAGCATTGGTGGTGAAGGAAGTTGATGTTTGTGGATGCGGTGCCAATCAGTGAGCTGCTTTGTCCTGGGTGGTGTCAAGCTTCTTGAGCGTTATTGCAACTGCACTCGTCCAGGTAAGTGGGGAGTATCCAATAACACTCCTGACTTGTGCCTTGTGGATCGTGGCAGGCTTTGAGGAGTCAGGAGGTAGGTTACTCAGTGCAGTATTTTTAGCCTCTGACCTGCCCTTGTAGCCACTGTGTTTATGTGACAAGTCCAGTTGAGTTTCTGATCAATGGTAATGCCCATGGTGTTGAAAGTGATGGTAAGATTATTGAATGTCAAAGGATATTAGTGGATTGTATCTCTTTTTGGAGATGGGGAATGCTACTTGCAATTTTCCAATCTAAGGCTGGATATTGTCCAGATCTTACTGCAATTGGGGACAGACTGCTTCATGTATCTGAGGAGTCATGAATGGTGCAGAACAGAGTGCAAACATCAGCAAATATTACTACTTCTAACCTCATAATGGAGCGAAGGTCATTAATGAAGCAGCTGAAGATGGCTGGGCCTACGACACTACACTGAGAAATGCCTGCAGAGATGTCTCGGAACAGAGCTGGTTGACTTCCAAACCATCTTCCTATGTGCCAGGTATGACTCTTAACTACCAGAGACTTTTTACCTGATTCCACTTGACTCCAGTTTTTCTGGGGCTCCTTGATGCCACACTTGGTCAAATGCAGCATTGATGTCGATGGCTGTCACTCTCACCTTGCCAGTACTTCAGGTGCAGTTTCCCCAATGTCCTATATAGCAAGAGTTTCCTCTACTCCATTCTCCTTCCAATGAAAGCAAAAGCATTACATTTGCCTTCCTGATCACTTGTTGTACCTGCATGTTAACTATTTGTGATACCAGGTATTATCACCAGGTGAAGAGATGGCATTGTCATGATAATGCCGCTGGACCAGTAATCTTCATGATCAGACTAATGTTCTGGGGGTATGGGTTCAAGACTCACTATGGGTACTAGTGGAGTATAACTGAAATGAATAATATCTGGTATTGAAAGCAAGTTTGAGTAGTGATGACCAGCATTGATTGTCAGAAAAAACAAGTCAATTCACTAATGTCCAGGACAAAGCAACCCGCTTGATTGGCACCGCATCCACAAACATCCACCTCCTTCACCACCAATGCTTAGTAGCTGTAATACATACTATCTACAATTTACAGAAATTTGCCAAAGATCCTGAGATTATTTTAGTACATCTTTACTTGGCCTGGCCTACATGTAACTCCAGATCCACAGCAATGTATTTGATTCTTAATTGCCCCCTAAATTGCTCTCATAAATCACTCAGTTCATGGGCAATTTGAGGATTTGGCAACAAAACAAGTTTTAACAAGGAAGTGTGAGCCAACCCCCTTACTTGGCCAAATCAAAGCGTTTTAAATTCTTTTTACAAAAATAGCTATATCATACATCAATTAAAATGAAGTACTAGACAAAGTTATTGAGGCGATTTTAACGTTTTCTTGAATGGCAGTAAGAGGAATTTTATTACTTACTAATCTTGAGAAAATTGATAAAACACTCCTTCCAAAACACATAAATTGAGGTATAAAATTTAAAAAGGGGGAGGTGTCTAGCACAATAGGATGGTCAAGAACATGTACTTTAAAAACTCTGTCTGTCTGCTGCTCTGCCACATAGCTACTGAAACATGGTTCATTAACATATTTCTGAGTCTGCCTTCATTTTGTTTCTAATGTGGATACTTGCAACTGATCATTCATGTTTAATGTGTGCAATTTATCAGACATGTTGAAACAGTAAGTTGAAACAAAAAAATGTGAATTTCTCGATATCTGACTCAATTGTCTGGTTTCAACATATTTTGATAAATTGGTGGTTTCAGTTCAGATGATTTTATTTTTAATACACTGATTTCCTGAACTTGCTGCAATCTGTGGTAAGGTTATCAATGCCACAATCTCAGGTCCATGTTCCTTCCTTTTTAAAAATCATTTTAAATGGCTTTAAATTTTCTGGACATGCTTCCAGTCACAGCTGAGGATACCAGACTTTGGATGCAGAAAAATGCAGTCCTGGCAAAACTGAAACAGTTGGTGCCGATAGGGAAAACCAAAGGACCATCACAATCAGAATTGAAACCTTTCTGGATGCGGAGAGACCAGATCACAGTAAAAGATGGCATATTATTATGGGGAGCAAGAGTGATTGTCCTGAGCAAAGATCACCGCCACATACTGGCTGAACTCCACCAGGGTCATCCAGGCATTTCCAAAAAGGAGATACTTGAGGAGGTTATGTCTGGTGGCCAGGACTGGATGCAGACATAGTTGTGTTGGTGGGACAGTGCCCAGAATGCCAACAAGGACAAAAATTAGTACCAGCAGCTCTCCCACATTCATGGGAATGGTTGGGTAAACTCTGGACTCGGTTACACATTGGCTATGCAGGTCCTTTCATGGACTCAATGTTCTTAGTCATTGTGCTTGCCCACTCAAAGTGGATGGACATGCATACAGTTAATTTGTCAAACATGGGGACCAATATAGAAAAGCTTCACGCATCTTTTGCATACACAGACTCCCAGAAGTGTTGTTTACCAGCAGGGAATTTGAGTATTTCCTAATGTTGAATGATATTCAATATATAAGGACAGCTCCATTTCACCCATCATTCAATGTTCTGGCAGAAAGAGCAGTCCAAACTTTGAACCTGGGCTTAAAGAAACCGCCTGTAACTTCACTAGATACCAAACTGTCCCAGTTCCTACTTGATTATATCACCACCCCTCATGCAACTACAGGGATAGGCCCAGCAGAGTTGCTAATGGGGAGAAGACTCCACATCAGATTAAATCGGATATTCCTGGACCTGGGGGGTGGTGGGTTGGAGGGGGCGGGAGTGAATTGGCAGTAGGAATGCCAATGCCGCACACAAGGCTCTGCTAAGTGAGAGAGACAGTTTACTTCAGGGACAAAGTTTGGTGTAGGAGCCACAGGAATGGCCCTGCATGAGTAAGGGCTATGGTCAACGCGAGGTCAAGTCCAGTGATGTATAAAGTTTGGGTAGGTGTGACGGTCCTGAGTGAGCACATGGACCGTATGAAAGCTGCAAACCCACAAATGGAGTCTAGGCCCGAAACGTCAGCCTTCCTGCTCCTATGATGCTGCTTGGCCTGCTGTGTTCATCCAGCTCTGCACCTTGTTGTCTTGGAAGCAAAACACACCCAGCTCTTCAACTGCCTTTCCGACTGTTCCTGACCCTGTGGGTTCTCCCTCTCCATCAAGCATTGAAGATAAATTGGAATCTGCAGTTGCCACAGTTAATGTCATCACATTGACACCTTTGCCACCTGAAGAGGAGAATTAATTTCTTCCTAGACGTCCTGGGCGCAAGAGGTGAGCTACTGTGTGTCACATGCCGCCCGTCTCAGAGGCAGAGTTGGAGGAGCTTGACCCAGTGGTAAAATGCCCCAGGAGGAGCAACAAAATAAAAAGAACCAGCCTATGTCCTCAGACTCAGAGGGGAGAGATGTAAGGATTGCAATGAGGTCAGCGAGGTGGACTTCAGAATATGAGTTCATGATTGGGCCTGTTAATCTGGTCCATTCAGGGATTCCTGGTTGACAGATAAAAACAGGGGTGTCAGGGGTCCTTTGAATCAGAGATAGTAGGAACTGCAGATGCTGGAGAATCCGAGACAACAAGGTGCAGGGCTGGATGAACACAGCAGGCCAAGGCTCTGCTTATAAGATGCTGCTTGGCCTGCTGTGTTCATCCAGCCCTGCACCTTGTTGTCAGGGGTCCTGTTCACTCTGAGAGCTGGCTCTGAGGAAGCTGGATCGGTGACAAGGACTCTCCACATGTAAATAAAGGGTGACTTGGTGATGGGATACTGGCCATAATGGAGTTATTTCGGAGGAGCAGCTGGACAATTGGAAGCAGAGATTAACTTGCCAAAATTTCTGTGTTTTTGATTTACCAGTATTTGATTTTGATGAGGCAGGCATGCTAAACTGCATATCTGAATGCCTTAAGCTGGCTTCCATACCAGGAGAACTATTTTATAAAGATTATTACATGTAGATTAGTCCTTTTCTCTTTCTTCCAGAAAAGGTTTACATTTGTCATTTAGATGAGACATTAATGCCAGGCCCCAAACCTGCCCGGATTAATGTCAAAGTTCCCATGGCACTATTCAAAAAAGAGCAGAGTTGACACTGCTGGCATTTTAGCCAATATTTATGCCTCATTCAACATCATAGAAGAATAGCTTATCTGTTATCATGGGTTGAAGGTTGAGTTTGAAACATACAATTGTGACATTGAATCATTTTTCTGCTTTGGTGAATGAGTAGAACTGCCACAACTAATCAATGGCATATTATTGTCAACCAGGAGTGAGAGCTTGAACTAATTTTTCTTCATCTCTGTAACCAGTAATGTGGGGCCAGTGGCAATGTTTTGTTGGAATTTTCAAGTCCACCTCAACTTTCCCCTTGCACACTTCAGTGCTGGTTACTTCCATGAACTGTGTATTCACGAGTGTACTAATGACTCTGCAAAGACATAACCCAAAGGTGTAACTAAAGCTCCACTGAGAACTGAACTGGATGTGGAGTGCTTTGTCTTTTCAAATGTTTGTTATTTATTAGAGTAATTGATAAACATTTTAATGCGATGTAATCAAATGCGAATTGTTAATTGTCTTTATTTTACATTCAGCAAATGAACACACAGATGATAAAGCAAATCCCACTTATTTATTCTATTCCATGTCTATCCTCAAAAAATGGGGGAAATACTGGGTTGGATTTTGCGGTATCAGTATGGGTGACATTACCACCATTGAACTTTGGAGAAGCTCCGTAACACCCAGAGTGCGATGTGCACTGTTAGTGTGTTAATCCCAAAGTTGAAGTGTGTCAATCAAAGCTACTGGTGACAGTTTGCTACTTCAAATGGCAAGTATGGAATCAATACAAATTAGGGCTATTGCCCACTAATGCCAAATTAATGACACTTTCAAATTTTACACTTGTAATTTTTAGACATAACGAGTCACCACTCAATTCACAAATTCTTAAGTATGAAACTGGTACCATCTTAAAAGCTAAAATGGATTCACTTTTTAAACATTTCTTAACATTAAACTTTTAAAAAATATGACAGACCTTGTTACGAAGTAAAATCTATTACTTTGTAGTGTGCATTATCAGACTTTTAAAGATCATGTATCAAAATGATTGAGTCACAGAGGTCAGAGAGTCATGGCAGAGAAGGAGACAATGCAGCTTTCAATAACAATCCTTTCAGTTTCATGCCTGATTCCATATGACCCATATATAGGTTTCTTCGCTTCACCCACATTCCTTTTCAATCACTGATCATCTGTGTTTCCATCACCTTCATATTTTTAAGCCATCGCAGTTCAGTGTATTAAAAAATTATTTTGCAAATCCCACGCCTGCATCTCTGACACAAAATCTTAAATCTGTGTCCTTTAGTCCTGGTTCCATCAGCTGATGGGAAGACTTTTTCCTTGTCTGCCTTATCGATATATTTGCACAAAATTATTTCACTTTTGAAGTTTTCTTTTACTCTTTTGATTTTGTAAAATGATTTCTACCGAATATGTAATATTCTAATGTCTTTTTACAGTACCAGATTTTTCCCTAGGTTTTGTGGTGCAGAGTGTAAGTTTCACAGACTACTGTCACCTAAATTTCGCCTGAGCTGCAGGATCCCACTGCAACACATGACAGGACCCAGGAAGTGCACCCCCACCATTCCCCAACCTCCAGAAGAGCCAAAATTCTCCCCATCGGGATCGCAGCAGATTTGTGGGTAAATTTGATGTCACTGGTGAGTGCTGCCATCACAAAATCTCGGCTATTAATAAACCAAATGGCCTATTCGTTATATGGGCTAACTGATTGGTTTGGGTATCGCTTCTAACTGCATGTCCCTGGCCTAGCCCTCGTAAACAGCAGTTTTAAAAGTTTAGGGCTGATCTTTTTCTTTACCATATGTTTTGCATAAAAAGAAAAGCCTTGCAGCTGCATAATATCTCTCATGAACTTCAGATGACCCGAAGCTAATTCAGTAATTTTTGAAGTCTCGTCACTGTGATAATATTGGAGTCATTGATGCCGATTGGTACACAATAAAATCCCACAAACTTCAATGAACTAATGGCTGGATGAGACAACAAGGTGCAGAGCTGGACGAACACAGCTGGCCAAGCAGCATGAGAGGAGCAGAAAGGCTGACGTTTTGGGCCTAGACCCTTCTTCAGAAACAATCTTCTTTATTAATGCTGATTAAAGCAAAGCCCTCTATTTTTTCCTCAAAACAGTTTAATGGGATCTTTTGTATCCACTTCAGAGGCAGACTTAGTTTCCGTTTAATGTCTCATTCCAAAAGATCACATTTCAAATCGTAATGCCTTCCTCAGTGCTGCACTAAAAGTATGTCAAGTCCCGAGGTTTGGTCTCGTACCCACAACCTACTGATTCAGAGGTCGGCTTTCTACTGTGATAGCCACAGTAAGTAGAAGAAGAAGAAAGGTGCATTTAACTTTATAATTGCATTTTTAGTTCAGTTACGCTGAACTTCTTCTGTGGCGATGTAGCAGTAACCGCAAAACGTGACCTGCTTACCTCTACCATTGCTGCAATTAGCTAACTGAACATTTGGACCAGTTCGAGCACTTTTAATTATGAAAGGCACTTCTTAAGATGCATTTTTGTGTCTATTGTATGATAAATGTAGTAAAACAAAACAGCTAAAAATTTGCCAGATATCATCTTGAGTAGTGGTAGCTGAGAGATTTTTCCAGGGCTATTAACAGTTCCTAACCAATAATGAAATGCTGCAACTGCAGGCTACAGAAAAGTGACTGAACTAACACAATACATAAACCACTGTCCCGGTAAATTAATAACATTAACCCATCAATTTAAGAAACTTCTGAATAAAAATAATAGGAAACAGACCATAATCATGATAAATCCAAATAGCTGTGGCCAGAATAATTGTACAGCAAATGACCAATTAGGAACTGAATAACCTATCTAAATAAAAAGAGATTTTTAGTTGAAATTCCAATCAAACATTTAATTGTTGTCTTGTGTTTTTATGAATTGTTAAGTCTACAATGGTTTACTTCTTAAGATAAATGATTTTGTGATTGAATTAAATTAGCATTTATTCCCTTGTACTTTGCCTAAAATGTACTTACAATTTACAGAATTAATGAGGACAATATGGTACCATATAAAAGTACAAAAGTTACCTGAACTGCAAAGGTAATACCTTTCGTCTTCCCGTGTAGATGTCATTACTTCAATCACAGCAAATAAACGATCTCCATTTGGATGAAATATTTTCTTCTTTAGTGCTTTTCTGAGTAAGGCTGCCATTTCCTTAAGCAGAGTTTCAGATAGGCAACATTTGGCAAACTTATTTCACTCACTGTACCTGAACACAAATCAAAAGCTATAATGTATACAATCTGCATTATGGGAACTAAGTGATGTTTCTATGGATTTAAACACTATGACACACAAAACATGATTGGATTGCAGTTTCAATCAATATTCCAGCAGGATTGCTCCCTAGAGAAATGTCTACTCAGTCATTTGCAATCCATATAGATTCCATTATAGTCATTAGTTGAGATATTGATTTAATGGTATTTTCCATTAGGAAACTTACTGTACAAGATGGAAATATAATATATTTTGAAGTTAAAATAGTGTCACAGTTCATAAAAATTGTCTTTGTCAGTAAATTTGCAGTGACTATCATCTGAAATATTAAATCTTCTTGCCTGATAATTTCTCTAAAAAAGCAGCTTCAATGCTAAGTCACAAGTTTAACTCCATTGTACTAGCCGTATGGAATTTTGCTTTCAATGTTAGCCTCTTACTGCCATTTACATAAATTTATGTTTTTATTTATGTAACTAAGTATTATCAATCTGTATGTGTGGTCAAATACCATCTATCCTGTCACTTATTTTTGAAAACACTTGTGGTTTTTTTGTTACGTGTTGCTGGTTTACATTATGTGCAACTAATGTCCAAATCTGGGAGATTTATGATGAATAGATTAAGAATTTTGTAGATGTATAAGAGAACTATTCTTTCTCCAGACTTCTTCTTTTGGATACTAAATTACTGATGTGCAGGGGTTATATTTCCAAACCAGATGGGGGTGATAAAATATATTGGCCACCTCCCCAAAAATAACTGCCAGTAGGCTAGTTAATTGTGAGGTTAGGTGGACATATCTTAGTGATGAGAGATAGTAGGAACTGCAGATGCTGGAGAATCCGAGACAACAAGGTGCAGGGCTGGATGAACACAGCAGGCCAAGCAGCATCATAGGAGCAGAGAGGCTGACGTTTCGGGCCTAGACCCTTCATCAGAAAGGGGGAGGGGAAGGGGGTTTTGAAATAAATAGGGAGAGAGTGGGAGGCGGATAGAAAAGGGATAGAGGAGAGGATAGGTGGAGAGGAAACAAACAGGTCGAAGAGGCGGGGATGGGGCCAGGAAAGGTGAGTGTAGGTAGGGAGTTAGGAAGGGGATAGGTCAGTCCAGGGAGGA
>NC_063332.1:75302536-75315363 GCF_021869965.1 Rhincodon typus
TCCTCCCTGGACTGACCTATCCCCTTCCTAACTCCCTACCTACACTCACCTTTCCTGGCCCCATCCCCGCCTCTTCGACCTGTTTGTTTCCTCTCCACCTATCCTCTCCTCTATCCCTCTTCTATCCGCCTCCCACTCTCTCCCTATTTATTTCAAAACCCCCTTCCCCTCCCCCTTTCTGATGAAGGGTCTAGGCCCGAAACGTCAGCCTCTCTGCTCCTATGATGCTGTTTGGCCTGCTGTGTTCATCCAGCCCTGCACCTTGTTATATCTTAGTGATGTCTATCTTATCTTCACTTACAATAATCAGTTCATTCATGTGCACCCACACACAGACAAGCACATGCGATGGACTTTTTTTTGCTATCTGCCATGTTTCCATCAAATATGGTAAGAATGCAGATGAATGGAACTGTACAAAGTCAATTCCCAAAGTAATACTCAATTTTAGTAGAGATAAAATGATAAAGATGTAATTTCTGAGCCATGCTCAAAGTTTATTCTTATATTGTGACATTTACATCAATGCACACTCAACAGGGAACCATATTACTGAATGTGTATAACACGTTGTTCACTTGAAAGTATTTTCTGAGCTGAACGTGGGTTACTTGGGAGAACAGAGAAGATTAATGAAATCAGTAACACTGAAACTCACTTTGCCAGACTAAAACCTAACGTTTTAATTACTAAGGTATTCAAACCAACGTTATCTCAATTGTCTCAGTTAGTGTAACTCAATGATGTGTGGTATCATAAGACTACCTGCAGTATACACTGGATCTTTTAGCAAATATGGAAAATTTCCAATGTTCGCTACAAGTAAAAACATAAAGATTCTTCATGCACATGCACATGTTAACTATTGATCTGCAAAAATCTTTGAGTTATAACTGAAATATTGCATGACAGTAAAATCTACATCTGTAATACTTATACATACACCTGATTTACCTTCCCAGTGCCAGGGTAGCATCAGTGAACTATATCCATGTGGCTATGCGATGGTGCCACTGACCAAGTGATGTTTGCTTTCGATCCATGAGAAGGAAATGAATAATGTGTTTTCATGGCCAATAAAAGATTGCAGCTAAACAGTGTGTGACATTTTGGGCAGTAGGAATGATAAGTGGGACAATATGCAACTGCCGTGGGGAATGAGGAGGAATACTACTATTGTAAATGACAATGGTGTCTACCTGAGCCACCATGTTGTAAAGTTGCATGCAGCACTGCCATTTTGTTGTAAATCTTGGTTTCTGATGGCACCAGTTGGGATATCTTTGGATAGATTTGTTGCCACCAATCCTGCTAGATTCAGCCAAGCTATTGATAACATGTGAACAAGGATGGCAACATGATGCCTCCAGCAGGAGTTAAGTTTTGTTTTCTTTAAACTGTAAAGGTTCATTACACACGATTCAGTAGCTAGTTATGTTACATCTAATATACATGATTGTCTCTAATGAGACATCAGGCTCGATGAAGAGTGAATACACATTACTACTTTAGTTATATGATGTTAACACTAAGAATAATCATTGAAGAACTATATGCATACTTCTGAACACATGGAGAACTGGTAGGATGGATACATAAGTCTGTTTAGCACCTCCCAGGAGGAGTCTTTTACACCCCATTGGGAGAAGCTTATCTTATGATGTCACTTAATCCTTGCACCTACTCAATTAAACTCATACAACATTTGGGACACCAAGACACAATACCAGACTAAACTAGAGTCCTAGACTGACCACATGAACACGCGTCGACTGTGGCAAGGCTTACACGATATTATGGGCTACAACACAAAGTCGAGGAAAATTGCTGACAACAATGCATTCCTCCCCACTCATCTCAATGCATTCTATGCACATTTTGAAATGTCAGTGAAATGATGTTACCTGCCCCAACAGCCTCGGCTGCACCTGTACCCACAATCACCGTGCAGATCTCAGATTGGCCTTCAAGAGTGAACCCTCACGGAAAGCGACTGGCCTGGATGGAGGCCTGCCGCACACTCAGACCCCGCATGGACCAACAGCATGAGTATTTGCAGACAAATTTTACCTTTCCTTGCTCTGATGTAAGGATCTCACCTGCTTCAAGAAGACCACGATCATCCCAGTGCCAAACGAAAATTCAGGCAATATGCCAAAATGACTATTGCCTGGTGGCTGTGACATCCATCATTATGAAGTGCTTCGAGAAGTTAGTAATGGCACACATCAGCTCCAGCCTCCCAGATTGCCTCAATCTGCTACAAACTGTCCACCATCACAACAGGCTACGGCAGACATCATCTCCCTGGAACATTTGGAAAACGAGGATACCTGCATCAGACTCCTATTTATTGACTTTAGCTCTGCCTTCAACATCATAATTCCAACCAAATTCATCCACAAGCTCCGAGATCAAGGACTCTGCTCACCCCCTCTGCAACTGGATCCTTGTCTCCCTGAACCCAGACCGCAATTAGTAAGGATAGGCAACAACATGTCCTTCACAACACCAGTGCCCCACAAGGCTGTGTACTCAGCCCCTCCCTATACTCTGTATATACACTCATGACTGTGGCTAAATTCAGCTCTAACTCCATTTACAAATTTGTTGATAACATCACCGTGGTGGGTTGAATTTCAAACAACGACGAGACAGAGTACAGGAAGGAAATAGACAGCTTAGTGTCATGGTGTAATGATACAAATCTCTCCATCAATGTCAGCAAAATGGAGGAGCTGGTCATTGACTTCAGGAAGCCGAGTGGAGGACACCCACCTGTCTGTATCAATGGTGCTGAGGTGGAGATGTTTGAGAGCTTCAAGTTCCTAGGAGTAAATATCACTAACAATCTGTCCTGATCCTTCCATGTTGACACTACAATCAAGAAAATACACCAATACCTCTACTTCCTCAGAAGGCTAAGAAAATTAGGCATGTCCACAATGACTCTTACCAATTTTTATAGATGCACCATAGAAAGCATCCTATCCAGATATATCACAGCTTGGTAAGGCAACTCCTTTGCCCAAGACCATAAAAAATTATAGAGAGTTGTGAACACAGCCCAGTCCATTATGAAAACCAGCCTTCCTTCCATTGATTCCATCTAAGCTTCCAGCCAACATAATCGAAAACCCCTCCCACCCTTGTTAAACTCTCTTCCACCTTCTTTCATCAGGCAGAACATACAAAAGTTTTAAAACACATATCAACAGATTCAAGAACAGCTTCTTCCCTGCTGTTATCAGACTTATGAATGGGTTTCTCATATACGAGAGTTGATCTTCTCTGCACCTTCTCTGTAGCTGTAACACTATATTCTGCATTCTGTTCTATTACCCTGATGCGCTTGTGTAAGGTCTGATTTGTCTGGATGCGTGCAAAACAATACTTTTCACTGTATCTCGTTACATGGAACAATAACAAATCAAATCAAAGCAGCAGAAATGACTTCCAGAATCACTGATGTGTAATGTGGAAGTTTTACCAATGGAATTAAAGGCTGAATGCAAAAACTCCTGAATTGATGCCAGGAATCCCTTGAAGATGGTTCAGGTTGTGTGAAAGAAGGTTACAATGGTAGTCATACAACCTCTACCATTCAAACTACTGTCACACACACAGAAACTCTCAAAGAGGTGATCAAAGTGAGGAATGATGGAGATTTGACCATAACTGTTCATTGTACTTTAAGAACAATCAAAATAAGTTTGAATAAAATAAATACTACAATTTTAAATGGGTTTGAGGAACAGAAAGACCTGGGAATTCACATTTCTTTAATTCTTTAAACATGGCAGAATAAGTTCATAAGGCTGTTAAACAGGACAAAGGAAGCTTCTAAAGGCAAATAGAACAAAAGTAAATAAGTTATGGTAAATGTTTATATATAATTAGCTAGATTATTGTGTCTAATTCTGGGAATAACATATTAAGAAGGACTCAGAGTGTTAGAAGGTTTAGCAAAGATTTACCAAATTGGCTTGAGGGATGAGAAGCATTATTTATGTGGTTAAGCCAGAGATATCCGGAAATCTTTCTTTAGAGCTGAGAAATTTAGGATAGATTTAATGGACGTCTTCAAAATAATGAGAGATTTTAATAGAGTGAATAGAGAAAAAATGTTTCCAAGAGCATGAAACTTTTGTAACTGGAGCAGACAGATTTAAGATAATTGGTAAAAGTACAAACCATCAAGGAAAGAAAGCAAATTTTTTAATGCAACAACTTGATGCAATGTGTAATACACAATAGTAAATGGTTTCACATTGAAAAGTCCATGCCCTTATCAAAAACTACTTTACTTAAAGTTGAATAAAAATGTCAGTAAAAATGCTGATAGAATTTTCTTGGGAACAAATATATACTGATTTGTGTGGTTAAGATTTAGGATGGAAACTGTAGTCAAAGGCATAGAACAATGGCATGTAATATTTAAACTAGAGACCAATAAAATTCAAGATAAATATAACTCAATAAATAATAAAAACATATTAACCAAAAGTGAAATGACACGCGTGAATAAAGAGGCAAGGATAAAACTGAACTTTAAAAAAGGCAAACACAAAGTACATAAACAATAAATTGAAAGATGAGAAAAGGGCACAGGATGAACTTAGAAAAAGAATTATAAAACAAGTACGAAGGCAAAAAGAAACCATGAAGAGGAAATATCAAAGAACATAAAATAAACAGTAATGTATTCTATAGGCACATCAGTACCAAAAGAAAAATTATCATAAGGTTGGGCTCATTAAGGGATGAGCAAGCTAATCTCAGGAGTCAGTGCTCAAATTGCAAACATATTGAATAGCTATAAAAGCCAGAAAGTGCTAGAAATACTCAGCTGGTCTGGCTGCATCTGTCAACAGAGAAACAGCATTAATGTTTTGAACTGAACATGACTCTCCTTTGGAACAGTCAGTGCTGAATATATCTAGCGCTTTCAACTTCTATTTCAGATCTTCAGCACGTGCAGTGTTTTATTTTAATTTTATAGAACTGATACTTTGCCTCTGATTTGACTGAAGGGTCTAATAAAAAGTCAATGCGAATAATAGAAAGAAAGTAAAATATTTGACGAGCTAGGAAAACTTCAGAAGGATAAAATACTGCAATTACATTCTATTATGGATACAATGCAAAGCTAGGGAGGAAATCACAGAGGTACTGGTATTTATATATTACTACAAAAATTACCAGAAAAATAATAGGGCCAGAGGAGTTCACATTTCCATTTCTCAAAAAGGGAAATCAGCAAATCTATGAATGATAAAGCAGTCTGTGTAACATCAGAGGGAGAAACTATACAATGCTACTTAAAAGATCAAATGACACAGAATCAGAGAGTCCAATATTATGGATTTTTCAAAAGGCTGTGTCTTACCCACCTTATTCAATTATTTGAAGAAGTAAAAGGTAAATTTGCGATAGTCCTGTGACTCTATGTCATCACTCCACCATGTTCAGCATTTTGTGGGTTTTCTGACTCATGACCTTTCTTTGTCTAGCTCTCAGGCTGGCTTGACGATGGTCTTTAGCACATGGAAAGGCTATGCTCATTGTGCACTCATAGAGACAACTAGTGGTGTTTTAACCTGAGAGTCACCGCAACTCAGGCAAGGGGAGAGGTCGAGAAGGAGAGTCCTTCATGATTACTTCAGTCAGTGTAGGAATTGAATTCATGCTATTGGCATTACTCTGCTGTGCAAACCAAACAACTGAGCTAATTGACTCCTTTGAAGTAGTAACTCAAGAGTATGTTATTATCGTGGTAAAAATGTACTATCAACTTTCAACATCTGCCATCTGATTTTTAATACCTGGGATTTTTCATGCACCAAAATAGTTTTAAGAAAGGAAAATCACTGAGTTAAATGGCCACAGTGATCACCTGACTACAGGTTGAACTAGTACATGAAATCATCAATAAACAAAACTCATCCTAAATTAAAATTAACATTTTTGAAAATTTGTTCAATAGATGTGGGTATTTCTGGTTTGGCCATTTATTGTCCATTCCTAATTGCCCTGGAGAAGGTGGTGGTGAACTCTTCTTCAACCACTGTAGATTTTGGGGTGTAGGGACACCCATATTGCTGTTAGGGAAGGAGTTCCAGGATATCAGAAATACCTCTCCTGAAAAGGAGAGAATTGGGAAATTAGAGACTTTATGCTCTCGAACTTCAACCGAAAATGTTGGAATGTGTTCGAGGGAAAATAAAAAAACACAGGTTAAAGACTGGGGAGTTTACATGCATTCCTTATAAGAACTTGCAGCTCCATTTAACCCTTAAACAGCATGGACTGTTTTCCTTCTGTCTGATATTGGATTCACAGTATGAGTGAGAGAGCAGTTAAGGGTTTGGTTTGGATTGACCAAAATGGGAATGTTTCAGTCCTTTCTGAATCTTGTGTATTTCAGGTTATAAATCGCCTGGTCAGATTGATATTGTTTTAATGTAGGAGCCTTTGAGAAACTCGACTTGTTAGATTGAATTACCCCTGAGGAAGTTTAATATTTTTAAATAGATGGCTATGCCAAAGGTCCATTGTATTTTCACGTGCATGAAAAATGCGGAAGAGATGGACAGCCGTATATTTATTCAACACCTTACTGACAGTTTGGAGTAGGCTGTTCACACGGATTTCTGAGCGATGTCCCTGGACATGAGTAAGGTTAGAGCTGAACATCGATAGAGTTCCGGCTTCTTCACACATTTAAACCTGTAAAAGTCACACTCATTATGATTCATTCCGTGCTGTTTTGTTGCTCATAGCGAGGACACCACAAGTTTCAGAGAACTGCCAAGATTGTGAAAACTATCTGCGGGATCAACCTGGTTTTGAAAAGGTGAGTGCGAAACATTACATATATATCCAACACCGACTAACACAAACTCCATCTCCTGGGCTGGCCCAGATCTGTACACCAGCCGGAAAAAAAAAAATCCTCTCCTCTCGGTATTGGAAATGCGGTTCCCGATTGCACTGGTCATTAGTGATAACTAGCAGATAGCGATCGTTCCAGTAAGCATCCCTGACAGTGTAGACGGCTGGGAGCGAGCAGGAGATGGAAAGCAGATAAACTGTATCATAGACTGGGCAGCGTGTGGCAAGTGCAGACTTTGACCAACGATTACCGTGAGCAAACGAAAAATAATATTTCGGAGCAGCTTAAACAGTATTGGTTCTCAGTTAGGCTTTGTTGGTAAATGTGACATGTCTGTTGGAATGTGGTCTCTGAAGTCTGATATCTGAGTCTTTGTGGGTAAGAATATTAGAACAGGCATAGGCCATTTAGCCCGTAGAGCTAATTTCGCCATTTATTACGATCGTGGCTCACTGTACACTTCAATCCTTTTTGCCCACGGTATCCCCGTAAGCCTTTACTTCATTGATAATCAAAAAATGATCGACCTCTACATTAAGTCTACTCTAAGACGGAGTTTCCACAGCTCTGTGGAGTAGACCGTTCCGAAGACTCAGTCTCTGACTAAAAATTTCTCCACATCATGCTCGTAAATGACGCTCCTTTTATCTTTAAATGGTGTCCCCTGGTTCTAAACTGCCCAACCATGGGAAGTATCTTACCTGCACCTACCCTGACCGTCCCTTTAAGTGTTTTGTAAGTTCCAATGAGATCACCTCTCATTCGTGGAAACTCCAGAGATTAGAATTCCAGTTTGCCTTTCTAGGACAGTCCAGCATTCCATTGGTGCTTTGTATTTAAAAATCCTTTCGCAATGTAGAGACTAGGTCCACATCCAGCACTCAAATTGTGGTCTGCCTAAAGTTTGACGTGAATTTACTGCCACTGCCTTACTTCTGCATTATATTTTCTTTAAAAATCAACCTAAGAGATGTTATGACACTCCTCTAGAGCAGGTGGGACTTGAATCTAGATCTCTCAATCCAGGGGGAGGGACACTATCTCTGTGCCATAAGAGGACCCACTATTTCTGCATTCCATTACCCTTAAAATTAACTCCAATAATTAATTACAACAGAAACTTCTGGAAATATCTGAACATGTCTGGAAGAAGCTGTGGAGAAGAAAACAAAATGAATGTTTTGAGTTGAATATGACTCCTTTTCAGAAACCGAGGATTTAAGAATGGAATTGAACATTGTGTAATCATCAGTGAAAATCTACACTTATTATATGTTGAAGGGAAGGCCATTGGTGAAATAGCTTAAAATGCTTGGATCCAGAACCCTGAGAAATTCCTGAAACAAAATCCCTCAAAGTTGCCACCCAAATTAATTGAGTTGTTATGAGGGCATATGGTGTGTTGGCTTTCATTGGCAGGGGAATTGAGTTTAAGAGCCGCGAGGTTATGCTGCAGCTCTATAAAACCCTGATTAGACCACACTTGGAATATTGTGTTCAGTTCTGGTCACCTCATTATAGGAAGGATGCGGAAGTTTTAGAGAGGGTGCAAAGGAGATTTACCAGGATGCTGCCAGGACTGGAAGGAGGTCTTATGAGGAAAGGTTGAGGGAGCTAGAGCTTTTCTCATTGGAGCAAAGAAGGTGACTTGATAGAGGTGTACAAGATAATGAGAGGCGTAGATAGAATAGATAGCCAGAGACTTTTTCCCAGGGCGGAAATGACTATTACGTGGGGGCATAATTTTAAGTTGATTGGAGGAAGGTATAGGGGAGATATCAAAGGTAGGTTCTTTACACAGTGTGATGGGTGCGTGGAATGCGCTGCCAGCGATGGTAGTGGAGTCAGATACATTAGGGACATTTAAGCGACTCTTGGATAGGCACATGGATGATAGTAAAATGGAGGGTGAGCAGGGTAGTTTGATCTTAGAGTAGGATAATAGGTTGGCATAACATTGTGGGCTGAAGGGCCTGTACCGTGCTGTACTGTTCTGTGTTCTATGTTCTATAAAATGCTGGGGCTGAGATAATTGGCTTTTAACAATCACAAACATCTTGCTTTATTATTTATAGTTCCTAGCAGTTAAACATATTGTAACCAATGTTGAGAACAAACCTAACAAATCATAATTTTTCTAACTCATTGAATAAAGGTAATTTTGGTAATCATGTGTGCTGAGTAATTTCAGTGCATCACATCACAATAGAGTCAGAGTCACATAGTATGGAAACACATCCTTTGGTCCATCTTGTCTGTACCAACGAGGTTTTCTAAACTGGTCTGGTCCCTTTGCCAGCATTTGGCCCATATCCCTCTAAACCCTTTCTATTCATGTACACATCCAGATGCCTTTTAAATGTTGTAATTGTATCAGCCTCCACCACCTCCTCTGGCAGCTCCTTCCAAAGATGCACTGCACTCTGTGTGAAAGAGCCGCGCCTCAGATCCCTTTTAAATCTTTCCCTTCTCGCCTTAAACCTATGCTGTCTAATTGTGGACTCCCTCACCCTGGGGAAAAGACCTTGGCTATTCACCCTATCCATGCCCCTCATAATGTTATAAACCTCTATAAGGTCATCCCTTAGCCTCAGATGCTCTAGGGAAAAAAGCTTCAGCCTATTCACCCTTTCCCTATAGCTCAAACGCTCCAATCCCATCAACATCATTGTAAATCATAGTTAAATCTTTTATTCAGCATTCCACTTTCTTTCGTTCAACTTACTTCAAGGGCAGTACTTGGTCCACACTGTTTTGTTTTGAACATAATTACAACACAAAATCTTCATATTCTTTTGGTGATCTCCTTTTGTGCTGTGGTTGGCATGTTTTCTTTGGACCTCTGGTCCACATGTCGGAGTTAGAAATTCTCACCATCCCTCAGACTTCTAACCATTTACGACACAGAAGGAAGCTATTCAATCTATCATGTCATCACTCGTCAACATAGATCTGACTGCACTAAACCCATTTTCTAGCCCTTGGCCCATAGTCTTGGAAACCATTTATAGAGCAGGTGAACTTTCCTCCTGCTGGGAAGCTATCTGCCTGCTATCAGCATTGCTGACTTGGACTTTTAGATCACTGGATATCAGCTGCATCTCAGCTTGTCAATCTCATTTATCTGTTGCATTGTCTTTGTCATGATATATTTTGACACATGAAAAATTTCTGTCATTCAGTACTCTTTCAGGTGACTGCAGAGTCAGTGTTTCTTGGTGATAGTGGTAAGTGTTGTGGGGTAAAATAGTGCATCTATCTTACTCAGTTTCCACTGTCCCAGTAGTACTTCATCATGTGGCCTCACATCAGACTGTCTTACTCTGTTCAGTAGTCTGCATAAAACTTTGGACTAGCCCTTTCTTTTGGCGTTATGATCTCAAATCTCCTGTTCAACGTTGTCCTTAAGTTTTGAAATCTTGGAGCTTGTTTTGTGTTCTTCCTGTCATGGTATGTAGAGTTGCTCTATATATGGTCAACAATGCTTCTTTCCACTCTATGCCTTCTGTTTGAGCAATCCTCATCTGTTTCTTTAATGTTGGTTACTGTTCCACTTTCCATAGAGATTGACTGGTAGATCAAGTTTTGCAAATAGTTCAGTCAACGTAAAAACTGCTTTCTCTGCCATCGTAGACTTCATTGCCACATATTCATAGTAATGGCTACAGTAGTTACCACTAGTCAGTTACCACTGATAGAGATGAACTTAGGATGAAGAAGGTTATCTAAGATTACAAAGAGATTTTGATCAATTGGGTCAATGGGCAGAGGAGTGGCAGGTGGAGTTTAATTTGGATAAATGTGAAGTATTGCATTTTGGTAATACAAACAAGGGCAGGACTTATACGATTAGTCATAGATTCTTGGGTAGTGTTGTAGAACAGAGAGACCTAGGGGTTCAGGTACATAATTGTTTGGAATTTGCATCATAGGTAGACAGGGTGGTTAAGAAGATGTTTACCATGCTTGCCTTCATTGCTCAGACCTTTGAGTGTAAGAGTTAGGACATCATGTTGTGGTTGTTCAGGACTTTGGTGAGGCCATTTCTGGAATGCTGTGTGCAGTTCTGGTTGCCTTGTTATAGGAAGGATATTATTAAATTGGAGACGGTTCAGAGAAGATTTTCCAGGATGTTGCCGGGAATGGAGGGGTTGAGACATAAAAATAGAGTGGAAAGATTGAGACTTCTTCTAATGGATTGTAGGAGGTTGAGGTTTATAAATCATGAGGGGCAAAGAGAACGTGAATGACAAGGATGTTTTCCCTAGGGTGAGGGAGTTCAAACTAGACGGCACATTTTTAAGGTGAGAGGAAAAAGATTTAAAAAGGACATGTGAGGGGCAACTTTTTTTTACCCAGAGTGGCTCGTGTGTGGAATGAACTGACAAAGAAGGTGGTAGATGCAGGTACAGTAACAACATTTGAAGACATTTGGATAAGTTCATGAATTGGAAAGGTTTGGAGAGATATGGGCCAAGCAGTAGTCAGGTGGGACAAGGTTAGTTTGGGAGCATGGTAGGCATGGCCTCGTGGGACTGATGGGTCTGTTTCCATGGTGTATGACTGTAAGACTCAATGTTATACCCTCCTATGGTCCAGCTGATAATAGTATGCTGCATACTGGTTCTGCTGGATTGGGTCTGCTGACAAGTTGAGATCCGTGCCATGTTTTGATAAACTGTTGAATATCTTCCTCCATCCCTGACTATCATATTTTGGTTTGTAAGTTTTGTTCAGTACTAACCACTCCCATGTGACTCTTATTAACTAGCATCACCAGTCTAGGTCTGAGATTCTGTAGCACTATAAGTCTGTTACCTCAGAACATACTGCCTAAATGTGCATGATTCACCTCATACAGTGCCGTACATCTTGGATTTGCAATTTTCCTAATTTCCAAATTGGATTCCGTCTTATGTCAAATTCTGGATTTTGACTGTTCTTCAATTTATCTAGTGGTCATTACTCTGGGTGTAGCAAAAACTGCCACAATCTGCATAAATGATTCAGCTTTCTTCTCTAGTGATGATCTATTTGTTCAATCCCCCCCTCAGTTCAGTAGTGGTCTAAGTGCTCTATTATTGCTTCCATCATTCAATACAAATTCTGTACGTACGCTTTGATCCCCTACTTGTATATCAGCAATCCAACAGTTTAAAGTGAGGTTTTGGATATGTAAACATGGAGTTTTTTTCGCCATTTTCATGATGTGCACTTGTCTTCAGTTCATCTCACAGTCTCAGTTGATAAAATTACTGTCACTGTTGGAAACTACTGTGATAAATGTGTACAATATTATTATCGTTTAGGAATTTAGATTCGTAAAATAGATACAGATAGATTTTTGTTTCTGATCTGTGAAGATCACTTTTTATTAAGAGGTCAGAAAATCATTTGGAACAATGTCCTAAGAAAGTATGTGATTCAGTTAAGTATGAAGTAGGAGACCCTGTGCTGTTAGTTGATGAAAGTTAGACTGCTAATTTTTATGACATACATAGAAAAGAGGCCAACAACACTAGTTTGGTTTAATCAAGAGTTCAGTTTAGAGAAAAAACCCAAAAGAACTGGGATGCTGTAAATCAGGAACAAAAACAAAGTTGCTGGAAAAGCTCAGCAGGTCTGGCAGCATCTGTGAAGGAGAAAACAGAGTTAACATTTCGGGTCCGGTGACCCTTCCTCAGAACTAATGGTGGCTGGGAAAACGTCAGTTTATATGCAGAAAATAGGGAGGTGGGTGGCGTAGGGAGTAAACGATAGGATAGAGCCCAAAGAGAAGGACAGTTGGACAGACAAAGGAGTTGCTAACGATCAGGCTGTGAGGGTGAATAGTTGTTAATGGGGACTGTTAGTGACTAACAACAGGGGGTGTGTAATGGCAGGCTATGTGGTAACAAGGCCTGGTGTGTGGGGGGGGGGGCTGGGACATGGG
>NC_063332.1:75315763-75427142 GCF_021869965.1 Rhincodon typus
CAGCCTGATCGTTAGCAACTCCTTTGTCTGTCCAACTGTCTTTCTCTCTCTTTGGGCTCTATCCTATCGTTTACTCCCTACGCCACCCACCTCCCTATTTTCTGCATATAATCTGACGTTTTCCCAGCCACCATTAGTTCTGAGGAAGGGTCACCGGACCCACAATGTTAACTCTGTTTTCTCCTTCACAGATGCTGCCAGACCTGCTGAGCTTTTCCAGCATCTTTGTTTTTGTTCAGTTTAGAGAAATCAAGTTTTCAGTTCAGGAGAATAATTTTCATCCCAGTGAAGGATTTTAGTTTGTGGAATCTGAGCTGTGAGAGTTTATATGAAAGCTTTCAATTTTTTAGAATTTGAAAGATGATCAGGCCATCAGAATTGCAAAGGGGTTCAGACTAAAAGAGCTGGAAAGAGTCACTTAAGTAAAAATTAAGGAATTTAGAGAGAATTTCTCTGCGATTGAGTACCTGATAATGACATTGCTAGGAAGTATGTTGAAATTTTGTTTTGCTGTTTATGTTAAGACGTTTTCTGAAATCTTTTTTCATGTTTGCTTTTTGTGTGATACTAGTGATTTTGTGTTATAGAACATGGGCAGCCTTATGTAAATATGTTTAGTGGCTAGCCACCATGGTAGTCAACTGCAAAAATTAAACTTGAGATCAAATAAGCCAGATTTCATATCAGCTGGGATTCCAACTCCACAGTAATGCTTATTTCAACACCACTAACACAACACCACTGGCACCTCCTCATGGTTGTCACCTTTTAATGGAAAAGAAGATTGTTATTTGTGTCCTCACTCCTGTATTTACTTCAACTAATCCCACACTTAAACTAATTTAATCTCTCTTTCCTTTATCTGATTTACTCGGCCTTCTTCTCTCTTCAGCTTTGTTCTGCACACCTTGGAAAAATGGTATTTGTTCTCAAAACTTGTGCGTAACTTTTCCTTGGCAGGTCAACACGATCTTTTCCATTATATAGGAGCAAATTGCTGCAGATGCTGGAATCTGTACTGAAAACAACAAATGCTGTAGATCACAGCGGATCAGACAGCATCCATAGAGAGAGAGCAAGCTAACATTTCGAATCTAGATGGATCTTCAAGTTGCTACATCTGAAACACTTTGTCTCTGTTTCTGAGCACTGCTGTTTAAATTTACATGTACCTGGATTCCACTGGGTGTCCCGGTTAAACCTCAACTTTGTTGTGTCAATGGCAGGGATGGGACCAAACTCCTTGCTATGAAATTGTCCATCTACTGCTTTCAATGCAGTTGCTACACTCAAAGTATCATATAACATTAATTCAACATTTCCTTCCAGTGGCTTATGCCTCAATGTATCTGACCAGCAATGTTGAACCACCTGATTTATTATTCGATTATTCACATCAATCACAATATAATTGTAACCATCCGATGTCTGCCTCAAACAAGTTACAAATTGAGTCATTGTTTCTTCTCTTCCTGTCTGATCTGATGGAAAGCAAGACTTTGGAATGTGGAATTCGGCATTACCACATAAAGATCCTTCAAATTTTCCACCACATGTTCATAATTTCCTTTTCTCTCATGTGCCGAAAGCTTTCCTCATCAAAACATCCACAATGAGCAGCAACATGGGCTTCTGTGCCACTGTCACCCTATCCAAAACATAAACCGCAACTGTCAGCATGAACTTCAAAATCCTCCAGACCATATTTGTGTTTCATGCCGATAGTACTGGCATCACCCATCAGATCAGACAGCTTCATTCCCCAAATGTCATGACACAATCTGAAATAGCTATGTATTTATCTTTGTAATTATTTTGCCCATTCCCATTGCCAATGTCAGAATAAGACACTTGAATTTTCAGGCTTAAAATTTTAAACAAAGATTAACAGAGCTTTAATGGAGACTGTGTTTCTTAACTGCAGTTATATGCGCTGTTCAACTTTGTGTGTAGTATTCAGCATACTTTCAGATTCTTATTCAACTACTGCGCATAGTTTTTAATAGTCAAGGAATCACCATGACAACAATTTACTGTAGCTCCTTGGCATTTCTTAAATTTGACTCCTTCTAATGCTATGCCAAATGTATTGTTTCTGCATGCACACTTCTAAAATTAAAAGTAAGCAATAAAAGGGGTGGAGGACTTACAAATGCCCAAGCATGCCTTTACATGCCCTTTTGTTGCTGATCTCAATGTAATCTGGAGCAAATGCAGTCAGTAGTATCACTTAGGTGTGCCAGCTGTATTGCTTTCAGCTCCTGATATGAAAACTGACATTTTTAACACAACTACAGCCTAAGGAACAGGCTTAGTAGGTTTGTGATCTAATATTTGAAAGTTAGATGATACAAAGTACTGGGTGAGTTGAAAAGACATATGAAACCTATGATATATGAACCTGTAACTGAAACATAAAATACAAAAGGAAGGCTTTTGAATGCTAACATGCGATAAAGCACTGGCTAGGCTCAAGCTAGAATATTGTGATTAATTCTGAATACCATACTTTATGCAGGATGTCAAGGCTTTTGAAAGTATACATAGGAAACTTACTAAAATGGTACTAGGAGTTGTAGGGATAACAAAGTGTAGAGCTGGATGAACACAGCAGGCCAAGCAGCATCAGAGGAGCAGGAAGGCTGACGTTTCGGGCCTAGACCCTTCTTCAGAAAATGTTGTAGGCTTTTCTTCCCACTTTCCTTATTTGTCAGTTTTACTCTGGACATCAATAACTCAAAGCAATCCTAACAACGGGATATACCCAATATTCTTTACTAAAGCAAAGTACACTATAAAAAGTACTGCAAAAACCTTACCCATGCAATGCTTACATTTGCAAGCAAACCCTTTTAGGTGCATTTACTCGAAGATCAAACCAGAACCAAGTGATCTTCTTCTCAGCTTCTAGTTGTTGATCCGTTAGCCTCCCCAAGCTAGTTAAGTTTTTGTTGTGAGGCAAGCTGTTTTATACTCTTTCCACACAAAGAAGCTTTACATTCAAAGTCTTGACACTATCCCATTTCCAGCAAATGATCAGTTTGACCACTGGCAAGCATTATAAATGAGTCATGTTTTCCATGTTTGATCAATTAACTCAGGAAGACTTGATTGTCTGCTTGGAAAGACATTATCTCTTGTCCTTCATGAACTTTCACATAAAACTTCAGCTTGCCCTTGCTGTTCACCACTTTTATATCATTCAATCAACTGTTTGTTACTTACACAGCACAATTATATAATAATCACAAATTCAGCTGATGAATAATCTGTATCATCATATCTGATTCACTGCATCTGTTTTAAACAGAACTTCAACTTTTCAAGAGTTACCATGACAATTCAATCCATTACTGCTGAGTTACAAGGCTTGATGTAAACAAATACACACATTCCTTCAGTATAACACAAACATTTTTAAAAATCTGTGACGTTTCTACTCACTAGGTCATTACCAGTTTTCATATGTTTTCCCATTCACTTAACTTCATTTTGGTTAACGCAGCAAATTGTAGGTTAATATCAAATGATGAAGCACATCAGTTATGTGGACAAGCTTTAGAAATTAGTGTTGTTCACCTTAGGGTAGAGAAATTTAAGTTTGAAATGGATAAAAATGTGTGATTCTTCTGTTTTTTAATTATTCATTCAGGGGATGTAAGGTTAGTCGGCTGGGCCAGCATTTATTGCCCATGTTTAATTGCCTTGAGATGTCAGTGGTGAGCTGTAGTATTCCTTATCTCTGACCTGCTTTTGCAGCTAGTGTATTTATATAGTACTGTCTAATTCAGTTTCTGGTCAATGGTAACCCTTAAGATATTTATAGGTGGGTGATTCATCAAATAGTAATAACATTGAATGTCAAGGGATTCTCTCTTGTTGGATTTCGTAATTGTCTGGACTTTGTGTGGGCATGGATGTTACTTGCCATTTGTCAGCCAAGCCTGGATATTGTTCAGGACTTGCTGCATTTGGAGATGGACTGCTTCAGTATCTGAGGAGTCACAAACGGTGCTGAACATTGTACAATCACCAGGCAATATCCTGGTGATCCATAACTTCTGACCTTATGATGGAGAGAGGGTCATTAATGAAGCAGCTGAAGGTGGTTGGGCCTAGGACACTGTCCTGAGCAACTCTTGCAAAGATGTTCTGAAGCTGGTGTAACTGAGCTTCAACAACCACAGCCATCTTTTTTTGCACAAGGTAATGAAGAATATATAGAATTTCTGCCAAAATTCCCATTGACTCTAGTTTAGCTGGGCTCCTTGATGCCACAATTGGCCAAATGCAGCCTTGATGTCAAAGGCATTCACTGTCACATCACATCTGCGATTCAGCTCTTTTGTCCATGTTTAAGGCAAGGCTGTAATGATGTCAGCAGCTGAGTTTTCTTTTATTATTCATTCATGGGATATGAGCTTTGTAGACTGGGCCAGAATTTATTGTTCATGCCCAGTTGCATTTGAAAAGTTGGTGAGTTGCCTCCTTGAACTGGTGCAGTCCATTTGGTGCAGGTGGACCCATAATGGTATTGGGGAGGGAGTTCCAGGATTTTGGTGCCAGTGACATTGAAGGAATAGCAACAGGATGCTGAGTGGCTTGGTGGCGTACTCTCAAATGGTAGCCTTCCCATGCACATGTGGCTGTTGTCTTTCTAGATGGCAGAAGTCATGAATTTGGAAGATGCTGGATAAGCAAGCTTGGTGAATTTCTGCAGTGCATCTTGCATATGGTACACACATTTGCCACAGTGCATTGGTGGTGGAGGGAATGGATGTTTGTGCATATACTGCCAGCCAAGCAGACTGCATTGTCCTGATGATGTCAAGTTTTTTGAATATTGTTGGAGCTGCACTCATCCAGGCAATTGGGAAGTACTCCATCCCACTTCTGACTTTTCCTTTGTAGGGGGTGGACAGGTTTTGGGGAGTCAGGAGTTGAGTTACTTGCTGCAGTATTCCTATCCTCTAAACCACTCTGTAGCCATAGCACTGATCATGTTAGTTCATCTCATTTTCTGGTCAATAGTGATGACAGGATGTTGATGGGGAGAGGGGATTTAGCAATGGTAATACCATTGGATATCATGGGGAAATGGATAGATATGTTTGATATAGTCATTGTCTGGCAGTTGCATGATGAAGATGTTATTTGCCACTTGTCAGTTGGTGAATGGATATTGTGCAAGTCTTGTTGCATTTAGACATGGACTGCTTCAGTATCTGAGGAGTTGCAAATGGAGTTGAAAATTGTGCAATTGTCAGCGAACATCCCCACTTCTGACCTTATGATGGTGGGAAGGACATTGATGAAACAGTGCACAATGGTTAGGCCAAGAACGCTACTCTGAGGAAGTCCTGCAGGGATGCCGTGGAGCTGAGATCTTGAGACTGTAAGACCATAAAACCTAAGAGCAGAAATTAGACCATTCGGCCCATCAAGCTTGCTCCGACATTCAATCATGGCTGATAAGATTCTCAACCCCATTTTCCCGCCTTCTCCCTACAACCTTTGATCCCCTTAACAATCAAGAACCTATCAATCTCTGTCTTAAATATATTCAAAGACCTGCCTCCACAGCATTTTGTGGTAATGAATTCCATAGATTCACCACTCTTTGGTTGGATAAGTTTCTCCTCATCTCTGTTCTAAAGGGTCTTCCCTTTACTCTAAGGTTGTGCCCTTGGGTCCTAGTCTCTCCTGCTAATGGAGGCAACTTCCCAATGTCCACACTATCCAGGCCTTTCCATATATTATAAATTTTAATTAGATCCACCCTCATCCTTCTCAGCTCCATCAAGTGCAGACCTCACACTTTTTTGCCCACTGTCCTAACCTGTCCCTCCACCTATCTTTGTGTCATCTGCAAACTTAGCCAGGATGCCCTCACTTCCTTGATCTGGATCATTAACATATAAAGGGACATGTTGTGGTCCCACCAGTGACTCTTGCAGAACAGGAGGGGCTGTAGCTCAGTGGTAGAGTGCATACTTCGTTCGTGTGAGGTCCTGGGTTCAATCCCCAGCATCTCCACAGATTTTAAACTGGAGACAGTGGCTCAGTGGTTAACAGCACCTGGGACCCAGGTTCAATTCCACTCTCAGGTGACTGTCTGTGTGGAGTTTGCACATTCTCCCCATGTCTGAGCAAGCTTGTTCCAGTTTCCTCCCACAGTCCAAAATAAAATGGGCAGGCTAGGTGGATTGGCCATGCTAAAGTGCTCATAGTGTTCAGGGATGTGTAGCTTTCCTCTACTTCATCAGATAATCATAGCACCTCATGGATTTCCAGTTCTGAGCTGCTGGATCAGCTCTTAATCCATTACATTTTTGGGCGGCACAGTGGCTCAGTGGTTAACACTGCTGCCTCACAGCACCAGGGACCCGGGTTCAATTCCATCCTCAGGCAACTGTCTGTGTGGAGTATGCACATTCTCCCCGTGTCTGCGTGGGTTTCCTCTGGGTGCTCCAGTTTCCTCCCACAGTCCGAAGATATGCATGCTAGGTGGATTGGCCATGTTAAATTGCCTGCAGTGGTCAGGGATGTGTAGATTAGGTGGGTTACAGCAGGGTGCATCTGGTTGGGATGCTTTGAGGTTTGGTGTGGACTTGTTGGGCCGAAGGGTCTGTTTCCACACTGTAGGGATTCTATGATTCCATGAACTCCACCAGTCACCAGCTGCCATCCTGAGAAGGACCCTTTTATCTCCACTCTCTGCTTTCTGCCAGACAGCCAATCTTCCTTCCAAGCTAGCACCTTGTCTCTAACACCATGGGCCATTATTTTACTCAACAGCCTCCTGTGCGGCACCTTGTCAAAGGCCATCTGGAAGACCAGGTAGATAACATCCATTGGTTCTTCATTGTCTAAACTGTTTGTTACCTCCTCAAAGAATTCTCAAAGATGATTATCCATTTGTGAGCAGTTTATGTCTAGCTTCGATAGGTCTCCTTGATGCCACAGTTAATAAAATATAGCCTTGATGTCAAGGTCAGTCACTCTTACCTCACTTGTAGAATTCAACTCTTTTGTCCATATATAAACCAAGGCTGGAATGAGATCAGGAGCCAAGTGGTTCTGTCAGAATCAAAACCGGGCTTTAGTCAGCAGGTTATTGCTAAACAAATGCTGTGTGATCGTGCTGTTGATGATAACTTGCATAATTTTTTTAAAGATCTGATGGGGCGGTAATTGGCTGGGTTGGATGTGCACAGCTTTTTGCTTTCAGGATATACCTGGGCAATTTTTTACATTGCCAGGTATGTGCCAGTGTTATAGCTATACTGGAACAGCTTAGTTACAGTGCGGCAAGTTCTGGAACACAAGTTTCCAGTACTATTGCCAGACCAAAAACAAGATTTTTAGCCTTTCCAATGTCCAGTGCTTTCAGATGTTTCTTTATGTCACATGGAGTGAATCAAATTGACTGAAGACTGGCATTTACAATATTGGCAAACTTTGCGAAAGGCCGAGGTGAATCATTCACTCAACACTTCTGGCTGAAAATTATGACAAATGCTTTTGCTTTATCTTTTGCATTGATATGCTGGGCTCTTGTATCATTGAGGATGGGGATTTTTGTGGACCCTCCTTGTCCAGTGAGTTGTTTAATTGTCCATCCATAAGTGGATATGTGGTACATGGTAATCTGCAGGAGTTTTGTTGCCAGCGTTTGACCTGATGCCACGAAACATCATGAAGCCTGGAGTCAATGTTGAGGACTCATAGGGCAACTTTTCAAGATAGCAAAGTTGAAAGTTTTGTTGAAAAGTTGAAAAGCAGGGCAGCATGTGATCTCTTGCCTGGGGCTCATCCGATCCTGCGTGCTTTCTTTCTGTTTTACTTCTGCTCTTCTTTCTTTTCTCTTTGGAGGTTTTTGCTGTGGGTTAGTCAGCGTAATCGGAATGGCAGCTAGAGTAGGCCTCGCGCAGAATGGCGGCTTTTCCCGGCGGTTAGAGGCAGCAGCAGACATGACTCCTCACGGTGATTAAAAGCTGTAGTGGCAGCAGCAGGGACATCCTCCTGGCATTCGGGTTGGTGGCAGCAGTGGTGACAGCGGCAGCAAAGCACCTCTAACAATTGGAGGGGACGGCAGCTGCGGACTTTTCAAGATGGCATTGCCAGCAAGGCGACATCTCGGAGGAGGGTGGCTGGAGCAGGACTCTTGGCAAGTTGATGGTGGCCTGGCAGCACAGCCAAGGACTCCTGGTTGCAGTAGGTCCAGAACAGGGAGTCCTAGAGTTAGTGAGGCAGTGGCTGCGTGGTATGCTTGGAGCCGGAACTCCGAGCGTCATTGAGGTGCCAGCAGAGCTGAGCATTCCTGGTTGCGGGGTGAGCATGGGTTCAGCATGGGACCTGGCATTGGCATCAGTGTCAGCGAGATTGTGCCCAGCAGTGAAGAGATGGCACCCAAAGAGTGGAAACTGCTATGTTTGTGGGTTTGGTGCATGCGGAGATGAGGTGATGGAGGAGGGATGGCAGTGCAGGTGTCGCTGCTGAGCCGGTTCAGGACTCAGAACTCTCTTTCAGTCACACATTTTATCGTCTTAATGCTTAAACTATTCGAGATAGTGACAGATAGTGGCAACTGTTGAAGTTTTTCACTGTATTATACTGTATTATTCACTGTAAAATGCAAGTGACAATAAATCATTCATTCATTCATTCTCTCCTGACTGTATAACAGTTTATACATCTGTTTGGTCTGCCCTGCCAGTGGGACAGGTCATACCAAGAGACAGTGATGGTCGTATCTGTGACATTGTCTCTCACGTACCATTCCGTGAGTATGAGTATTTCAGGCTGTTTGTTGACTAGTCTGTGAGAGAACTGTCCTAGATTTGGCACTAACTTGGTTATTCAAAACATTTTGATAGTGAGGAAAACCTGCTTCCTGTTGGAGAAGGATTTGTAATGGGAGGGTACATTTCGAAGGTGATTGGCTAGGAAACCACAGGTGGCATGAGGAAGGAAAAAACAGCAAGTTGTTCTGATCAGAATGCACTGAACATAGAACATTACAAGGCAGTACAGGCCCTTCGGCCCCCGATGTTGCGCCGAAACATGTTGAGTGGTGGAAGCCTCCAATGATACAGAAATTTTCCAGGTCAAAATAGTTTCGCTTGTGTTGCAGGTTTATAGTTTCTAAAGTCTAAATGAGTCTCAACTATAGACATTGTGTAAACAGCGGTGACCTATCTGTTTTCTGAATAGGAGATTACACTGAACAAACCAAATATGTTAATCCTGAATTATTTAGGGAAATTACCAAATAAGTGTTGTTACAAAAATCTTATAATACACCAATTACCTCCAACTTGCACACAAAGCAAATTTCCAGACTATGATTTATTTGAGATTTTATTTTTCTCTGTGACTTCTTGATAGTTCCCATAAATGTGCCTTAAAGTCCAAAGGCTGAGTTTCCCTTGTAGAGTTCCTTGATGTGTGTGCGACACTAAGGAGTAAACCCAACTTTATGTACAGCAAACCGTATACTGGATTAAATGTATGAATATTTACTGAATGTTACCAACCTCTGATTAAGCTGCTTATCTAAAATCCAAGATTCAGGCTGCAGCTGTGGTGCTGTCCAAACCATGACTTACGTTGTCATGGATTATATGCTGATTAAATTTGAGGATTGCCTTAAAGAACAACATCAAGCCACTGGCAAGACTATTGCTTAGCGTTGTGACTATGCACAGGCTAAATAAATAACCTGTAGAACTTGTTTCCGCAAATCTCTGCAATTTCTGCCCTACTCCAAAGCTGGTTGTGCATGTGTTCATAATTTTTACCACTCCAGCATTAAAACTTTGCTTTTATCTGCATAGAACAGTGCTTCCCAACCTTTTTCACATTGTGACAACATGTAGTTGGTCTACCTGCTCTGCCAGTAATTTTCAAATCCACAGTTGAGCTGTTTAAGGACTGGAGCTCCTAAAGTTGTCCCATTATTAAAAAAAGATAAGAAGGGTTAGAAATTACAGGCCATTCAGTCTAACCTCACTGGTGGAAAGTTTATTAGGAATAATTCTGAGGAGCAAAATATATCTACACTTGGAGAGACACAGATTAATGAGGGATAGTCAGTATGGATTTGTTAAGGGAAGGTTGCATTTGGCAAATTTGGTCAAATGTCTTGAGGAGGTAGCTAGTAGTGTTGATGAGGGTAATGCATTTGATGTGGTCTACGGGGACTTTAGCAAGGCTTTTGACAGACTGATCAAGGAAGTGTTCTATGGGACCCAAGGCAAAGTGGCATATTGGATCCAAAACTGACTAGGAAGAAGGAAACAGAAGGTGATGGTTGAGGGATGCTTTTGTCACCGGAAAATTGTGTGTCTCACGGAGTTCTACAGGCCTTAGCGCTGAGACCTTGCTGTTTGTAGTGTACATTAATGATTTGTACTTAAATGTAGGAGATACGATCAGAAGATTTTTGATGACATGAAAATTGGTAGGGCAGTGTCAGACCTCACTGTGGGGAGTCTGCTGGAAGTCAAGCTCCTTATTCCTGAATCATCGCAAAAGATGAAGCTTTTATGAAAGTATGCAAAATTCCCCCAATTTATTTATCTTTTTACATACAGGTTGAGAAAAAATGTGGGCCAGGTTTCTGTATTTTATGAGAATTACAAATTATTACAAACAGATCCTAGCTACAGGCAAACAATTATGAAATATTAGCATACAAATCCATTAGTTAAAACTGTAACCCACTTATAAAACTCTGCCTACATGCACATACAGACAAACATAGATTTGATTTGATTTATTTATTGCCATGTGTATTTTGCTACAAAATACAGTGAAAAGTGTTATATATAGACGCCATTCTCTGGTGCCATCTTAAAACACAGAAAAACAAACCAAAACATAGAAGATAAAGGCAGAAGAATAAAGAAATGAAGAAAACCATTCTTTTTAGTTAAGTGCTGTGTCATGCGCCATGGGCCTGATGGGCAGGCACAGGACACCTTCACTGTGCACAGGCACAAAAATCATTGGCGTTATACGTGGAGTGAAAAGCTGTGAAGGCAGCTAAATGGTCCCTGTCACCTGGGTTAGCTGAGATGATCCTTTTGGCTTATCAGGATTTTCCGCTCCTTGATCTCTCTTAGTCAGGTACTTTCACTTGCTTGCAGGAGGCACAGGATGACTGGTTCAAAACAACAACTTACAGTAACTGGTGAGGGAAAATAAACTGGCTTTCTTCAGGCTTTAGGTTTTTTTTTGCTGCAGAGGCAAGAATCTACATTCACCTTTCAGAAGACTGAAGGTTTCTGCTATGTCATTCATACCCACAGCTGTCCAGCTACATGGGACCAATCACACAGTTGTTGGCAGGTGGAAGGTCGCTGTCATCAACAACTGGTCAGAACTCCACAGACTGATTAGCTAATTGTTGTTGACTGAATCTCCCACACCCACTAGTACCAGTTCATCTGCAATTAATCTTCCCCAACTGGTTGAACAAACAAAAATGTCAACAGCACTTACAATCACTTCCCCAATCCTTGAGTTTTAAAGAAATCCCATTTCTCGTTTCAGTCCACAATCAACAATTTAGAAAAAATAAGAAGGTACTGTTTTTACAGCAGTATACAGTGAGCAGGAAAGCTATAACTGCAGGAGGTTAACAATGGACTGGTCAGCTGGCTAAAGCAGTGGCAAATGGAATTCAACCCAGAGAAATGTGAGGTAATGCATTTGGGCAGAGCTAACAAAGCAAGGTACGAATAGCGGGACCTTGGAAAGTGTTGATGATCAGAGGGACCTTGGCATAAAATCCACAGATCCCTGAAGATAACAAGGCAATTAGATAAGGTGGTTAAGAGGGACATTGGATATTTGCCTTTGAGCTGAGGAGCAGAGGGCTGTGCTGGAAGTCTATGAAAAACATGGATTTAGGACACAACTGAAGAAATATTAAGAAGTTCTGATCACTACATTTTAGGAAGGATGTGATTACACTAGAAACCGTGCAGAGGGAATCAAACAGGTTGCTGCCTGGGCTGGAAGGTTTGATACATGAGGAAGGATTAGATAGGCAGGGCTGCGTTTGTTTTTCTTGGAGCAATAAACATTGAGAGGGAGGCAGATAAAGTTTATAAGATAATAGGGACTGAGATTGGGTGGATAGGAAGACACATTCTCTACTCATAAAGGGATCAATAAACAAGTTGCATGGATTTATGCTAAGAGGTAGAAGGCTATGAGAGGAGTTGAGATAATGTTCACCCAAAGGATGGCGTGAGTCTGGAACCAACTGCCTCAAAGAGTGGTTGAGCCAAAAATATTTGTAACATTTAAGCAGTATTCATATATTGACTTGAGATGCCATAGTCTCTGGCCTATGTGCCAAGAGGTGGAAACTGGGATTACTGGAACCAGATCTTTGTTGTCTGGAATAGATAAGAGAGGCCAAATAGTTTCTTTCTGTGTTGTGAACCTGTATCTATGAGCCTTTGGCAGCCCTTGGTGGCTGAAACTTCCTTGTGATGGATTTGAATACTGACAGAAAGCCCATTGACAACCAATCAGCAATCTGATTTTAAGAAGGTGTGGTTGGCTTTCTTATTGTGACAGGTCACAGGATTCCACCGCTCTCCCGCTTACTGGAATATACCATTCTAGGTGTTAATGTTCACCACTATTCTAAAATTAAGGATTAATTTGAGATTAGCTTCTAATTAATAATAAAGAGCGCATTGAATATAATTACAAGTAAGATTCTTATGAAACTGCAGCTATGGAAGATTGGCATTTCTTCAGTTAAGAAAGAAAACTATTGATAATTATTAAGTTCTAGAATGTTAGTTGGTGAAAGGTATGGGAGAAACTAATTTTACACCCTTGCAAATGCATTTATTTATACAGTCATAGACTACAAGCAAGCAGCAGCTACACTAACAATCACTATTTAAGTCAGTATCTATTTGTGGGGACACAAGTGAATCCACAATTCATGCTCACTGCCTGCATGCAATTAAACACTTAATATAAAATTAATAAGTCGGAGATACAAATGTGATACAAACAAAACAAGACACGTAGATCAACATTAAATTTGACATTTCTTCACTATTTAAACTAAAACCACAGTAGTTTGTGTACCTTCAAGCTGTGCAATTGCTTTTGCACATTTCTATGTTGTGAAAGTGTTCTAAAAGAATGGATTATAAACCATAGAAATGGTAATTGAAATAGCTCTTTGTATTGGTGTTAGCTGTGACTTAGTGGGTAGTAATCTTGTTTTGGAAGGTCATGGGTTGTAGTCCCTTTCCAGAGACTTGAGGACATCAGTCAGATTGAAATGGAGGTACAGTACTGAGGAAGTTGCTGCACTAACAAAGATGCTATCATTGATATATATTCCTACAGCGTAGAAGAAATTAATTTGTTCCATGCCTGTGCCAGCCCTTGAAAGATTTGTCCAATTTAGTTGGAGACTGGAACTAATTGCATAGCTCTCTTTAAAGTCAGCTCAAATACCAGACTCAATGTTAAATCTGTTTCTCTCTCAATAGATGTTGCCAGACTTGCTGAATTTCTCCAGCCTTCTGCAAAAGTGGTCCTTTCAAATTTCCAGCACCCACCGTATTTTGTCATTATTTGGGATTCTCCAGCATTTTCTGTGTTTGCTACAGATATAGAGTGGGCTTCTTCTATGAGATATCATTCTAGGATACACATATATTGTTGCCAACACATAACCGTCTGTGAAAAGTTTCCCTCATGATGAATTTTTAAAAATTGAGAAATACTCTTTCTAACTTAGATTTGTTACATGATTGGTGGAAACCCTCCGGAAACATTGTAAGCAACCAAAGTAAAACAAAGCGCTGCAGATGTTGGAAATCTGAAACAAAAGCAGAAATGGCTGGAGAAACTCAGCTGGCAGCATCTGTGGAAAGAAAACAGAGTTAAGCTTCAAGTCCAGTGACCCTTCTTCAGAATTACTTCAGAACTTCTGAATTACGGTCACTGGACTTGAAATGATAACTCTGTTTCTCTCTCAAAAGATGCTGCCAGACCTATGGAGTTCTTCCAACAATTTCTATTTTTGTTAGACAACCAACGTAATAGTTTCAGTGGGTTTGCAATTATCTTCCATCAAAGTTATAGTCAGATAATCTGCAGAAATTTCAGTCATAATTATGAAATAATTCACTAAAATATGGGTCTTTTTGTTTGTGAAACTGAATACTATGCTTTACCATAAACAATTTGACATTATTGCACTGAAGATAATTTCTGATCATACTGATGAAATTAAACTTTATGTTTACCAAATGCTACCTTTCTGATGTGATCAATAATCAGTTACACTGTAGCCATTAATTTCTCTGAAGTACTACCTGATAGTGGCACCATTAATAATACAAGCCTCACAGATAAATCTTGGCCAGACTGCGAAAAAACTCCACGTGTACTGCTGACCAGATAACTTCTAAATGCCCAAAGTGCTGAACAAGACAAAATTGATTTATACTTGTACATACTTCAAATACTATTTTAACCCTTCAGTATTGGGAAGTACAGGAAATTCCTACTTTAATATGTTGACCTCTTGGAGAGGATTTTGAGACAAGAGCTGAAATTGTGGGGCTTTTAATGGGTTGAGAACCCTTGGAATCCACAGTAAGCTTTGTTGGCTCAAACACATTTGATGGCATCCTGTTTCTGGATTTTTTTGCCTATTCAGAGAGAGTGGCAGGATGACAGGTTAAATCTGTCAAAAGAAGGATAACTAATCATTTCGACTTCGAGACTGTGTGCGTCAAGAGCATGTGGGAGCACAGAAGGTTAGGAAAGGTGAGTGGTATTACACTTTCAGGTGCCAAGTTCCATACTCTGACTTTCTTGCGTTTTCCTGCACAGCTCTCCTGTGGACTCATTCATCTCTCCCACATCTAGACAATCAAAACTTACTCCCATTGTATTGTTCTCTCTCACACATCCTTCACAGATACACTGCACAAACATTTGAGTGGGCAGGGGTGAGTCCAGTAACAAACACTTGACAACTTTAGTAAATGTGTGCCCACCTTCCACAGGGAGGAGGGCTCAGTTCCAGGAGTTTCCAGATATCAGCAACAAATTGCTGTGAGAGTCTGAACTTTGTGAGGCACTGTTGCTGATACAAGTCAGGAAAGCTGATCGTCTGCCTGCAGACCCTGTGTTGGGTGTCTCACCTCCTTGGAACTGGATATCAATGACCATCTTCTGTGACCTGTTGGGCAGTCTGTGACTGAGGGGAAAGCAGCTGGTGTTCTGCTTCGCTTGGTGCCCCTGATGTTACTGTCCCTCTTGTTCCTATCAAAGGTGCAAAATGGAGCTGTATAAACTGCTCCATGCTGTAATGAAGGCAGGTACGAGGGAACTGTAGCTCACGATAAATAAAATGCAGGACCAATGAACTGACTCACAAGAATTTGGTAACCCTGTGTTAAGTAATGAAGCCGTGCTCTCAGAAGAGACGCGAACAACAGTCTATTTACTTGATGTGGCAGGAACTTTTCACTTTCACTGTTTAAGCTTCCCAGCCTTCAAGATTCACAAGAAGCTCATCAAGACATCTAATTGCTTGGTTGATCCTGGTGAGACACGGATAGCTCAGGAATAGCTTTGCTGCACGTTGAAGCCAGAATGGTTCATTAAAGCAGCAATCAATTATCCAGCTGCATGTTACAATCACTTATTTAGCATTTCTACAGGGCTTGAGTCCCCCACTCACCTGCAAACCCGCTCCAATGGAAATTGGATGTGCATGTGATAATCTTGATCCCACGTCACTTTTAGGGGATTGAACTCAATGACTAGATCGAAGCCCACTTTGCCTTGATGGTTAAGGTCCTGTCCATTATGATTGGTTTGCGCTCAGCTCCAGTTGCGTTATAAAAGCCCCACTATAACAGTAGCATTTTGATAGCTACGAAGACTGGAATAAATTCAGAATCCCGCAAAGGAGGACCAAAAGAAAGTAAAGAGAGAGAGAAAATAAACTACAAGAGCAAAATAATGAGGAATATCAAAACTGGCAATAACTGACAAATATGTAAAAATGAAGGGAAATGTCAAAGTGAACATAGACTCCTTAGAAAATGAATCTAGGCAGACAATTATGGGAACAAGAAAATAGCAGAGGAGTCAAACAGATGTTATGCGTCAGTTTTTAAGATAGAAAATATTTTGGGCATTCCATTAATAGTAAAGAATAAGTGGAGGAATTAAGTACCATCACCATAATTTGAAAAGCTGTGTTAGACAAACTAATGGTGGTAAAGGCAGATAAGTCCCCTGGCCCTGATGGCTTGCATCCTAGGATCATAAAGGTGGTAGCTATAGAAATAGAGGATACATGGGTTCTGATTTTCCAAAAAAGTCTCGGATTCTGGAGAAGTATCAGAGAATTGATAAACAACTAATGTGACACTGCTATTCAAAAAGAGAGAACCTTCAGCAGCACATACACTAAAACTGGAACGATACAAAGAAGGTTAGCAAGGCCCCTGCGCTAGGATGATTCACAAATTCGTGAAATGTTCAAAACGTGGGTAACTGAAGGCAGATTAGCCTAGAAAGTTAGCAAATGGAGTATAACATGGGAAAATGTGAAGTTGTTCATTTTGGAAGGGAGAACAGAAGAACAGAGTCATACTTAAATATATAAAAACTGCAAAAAGCTGCAACACAAAAGAACTTGGGGGTAACTTGTGCATTGAACACAGAAAGCTAGTACCCGGTGTAGCAGATAATCAGGAAGGCTAATGGAATGTTGGCCCTTATTTCAAGGGGGTCAGAGTATCAGAGTAGGGAAGTCTTACTGCAACTGTACAAGGTGCCGTTGAGTACCGTGAGCAGTTCTGGTACCCTTATTTAAGAAAATATATAATTTTATTGGAAGCAGTTCAGAGAAGGTTCACTAGAATGATCCTTTATGTAGAGGGATTGTATTATGAGCAAAGATTAAGCAGATTGGGTCTCTACTCATTGGAGTTTAGAAGAATGAGAAGTGACCTCATTGAAATATACAGGATTCAAAAGGGGCTTGACAGGGTAAATGCTGAAAGGATGCTTCCCTTCATAGGAAAGTCCAGGACCAGACAGCATAGACTCAGAATTAAGGAGTGCCAATTTAAGACTGAGACGAGAAGGAATTTCCTCTCTCAGAGAGCGTGCGTCTTTGGAACTCCTTGCCACAGAGAGCTGTGGAGGCAGAGTCCTGGTGTATATGGTGTGATAGATAGGTTCTTGATTAGTCGGGCAATCAAGGGTTATGGGGAAAAGCAGGAAAGTGGAAGTGTGGAGTGTCGGATCAGCCAGATCCTATTTAATAGCGGAGTTGAATTGAGGGGCCGAATGACCTACTGCAATACTATTTCTTTTGGTCTAATAAGTAATGATATTATCGTTATTCAAAATATAAAGTTATTCAAAAATCAGCAATAAACATACTACTGTAGTTGTACCTGTAAATTGCTGAAATAAACAATGAATGAAGTTTTTGTTTTGTTTTCAGGTACATTCAAAAAGCCAAGGTTACACGATGGGTGATGTATCACCTGACAGGACAGTCAAACCTTGACAAGGAACTGCTCTTCAACATTCACAATTTTACGAAGAACAAAATTGTTAGTGGTACCATTTATGTAACTTGCTGCTCAATACTTTGTTTAAGTATAGATTACATAAAGTACAGGTTGAAACTTGCTAGAATTTCAACTCTTTTTGCTGAGTGTAAAACAGACCTAACAAAAGTTACAATCAAAGTAAAATATCTCACTTCTTTGACTGCTATAAGGCAATTTTAAGGTTGCAGTTTCTCAGAAGTTTGACTCAGTCAAGTCTCTCAGTTTTTTGTCCTATATTATCGTCTAGGATGCCAATATAATTTTAAAGGCAACCTCACTTGCCCACATGTTACAGTAAATCTTGTGGATACCAAGATGATGCCCTGTAAATTAAAAGCTTATTTTTATGGTGTCCTCCAAGTCTCTCAAGGACTATCTGGCCCACTGTCAGCCTGGGCTCTCTCCTCAGCCCAGACTGGTTGAAGACTGAAATCTGCACTACTGAGAACCTCTAGAGGAGGCTGAGATGGATCATCCAGTTGGCACTTTTGGCTGAAGATGGTTGTCATTTTCTTAGCAATGTCCTTTTGCACTAATGCACTTGACTTCCCAATCATTAAGAATTGAGGTATTTGTGGACCTTCCTCCTCCAGTTAATTGAGTTTAAATTTTTCATTTCCTTTGATGGCTGGATGTGACAGGACAGCAGAATTTAGATCAGGTCTGTTGGTTGTAGGATCACTTAGCCCTGTCTATTATATGTTACTTCAGCTGTTTGGACGTGAGTAGTCTTATGTTATAGCTTCACCAGATTGATACCTCATTTTGTATTATGCTACTGTCTGCCTTCTTGCATTCTTCATTGAACTGCACTCGATTCCCCTGGTTTGATGACAGTGGTGGAATAGGGGATATACCGGGTTATAGATTGTGCTTGAGCACAATTCTCTTGCTACTGATTGCCTTGTGGATGTCCAGACTTTAGTTGCTAGACCTGTTCAAAATCTAACCCATATCCACACAACATGGTGGAGGATATCCTCAATGTGAAGGCATTGTTTATAGGGTCAACAGTGCTGAGTTTGCCTTTGCTGTTTGCAACGCCTAGGTCAATGCTAGGTGCTGCAATCAGTTTCATTCCTTTTCTTAGACTGCACAGTGACTTTATGCAATTAACGGGCTAGTTTGACCATTTCAGAGGCACTTAAGAATCAACCACATTGCTGTGGATCTGGAGGCACGTGTAGGCCAGACCAGGTGAGGACAGCATATTTCCTTCCCTAAATAATATTTGTAAACAGATAGGTTTTTTACAACAATGGACAATGGCTTCATAGTCCCCATTAGACTAAGTTTTAATTCCAGATTTATTAATTGGATTCAAATTTCATCATCAGCTGTGCTGGGATTTGAACTCATGTGCCCAGACCATTAGCTTGGGCCTCTGGGGTACTAATCCATTACTAGTAACATCACCACTTGATGCTAAAATAAACTAATGCATCATAAAATCTGCAGCTGTTAAGTTCATGCTGAGTGAGAGGGTTTGGAGCAACAGCAACTTGATGGAGACAGCAAACTATGAGCCTAGCAATCCTATGTCCTCAGTGCACCATCTTCTGTGGTGAAAACTGAACAACATAGGCTATTGAGGAGATTATGTAGAACAGCTTTCACCTTTGCTGACTTGGACATATCCTCAACATCCCATTGGAGATAAATTCCAGACAGCATGAACTCAAATCACATTGTAGCTTTCTGCAAATTTAAATTCGGCTAACTTTTATACACTCATGGGATGTGGACATCGCTGACTGGGTCAGTTGTAAAACATCTGGAAAGCTGTTTGCTTTTTTTAATTCATTGATGGTACATGAGCGTCACTGGCTGGCCAGCATTTATTACCCATCCTCAGTTGCCCTTGAGAAGGTGATGGTGAGCTGCCTTTTTGAACCTTTGCATAGTCCATGTGCTGTGGGTTGACTGTTATTAGGGAGGGAATTCCAGGATTTTAACCCAGCGACAGCGAAGGAACGATGATATATTTCCAAATCAGGATGGTGAGTGTCTCGGAACGGAACTTGAAGTGGTAGTGTTCCCATGTAACTGCTGCCCTTGTCCTTCTAGATAGAAATGGTAATGGGTTTGGAAGGTGCTCTCTAAAGATCTTTGGCAAATTTCTGCAGTGCATCTTGTTCATAGTATACACTGCTGCTACTGAGTGTTGGTGGTGGAGAGAGTGGATGTTTGTGGATGTGGTGCCAATCAAGCGACCTGCTTTGTCCTGGATGGTATCATGCTTTTTGAGTGTTGTTGGAGCTGTACCCATCCAGGGAAGTTGTCGTAAAATCCTAACCGTGTCACTAATATGCTTAAGGAAAACTTACATTATTACTCAGTTTGATCAATACGCCAATCTCACGCCAATGTGATTGACTTTTCCTTGACCCAGAAACTCATTCTGTTGTATTAAAACTGCTGCAGAGGTATAAGGAGCACTAGCATCACCTTCTGAGGGCAACAAAGGAAGGGCAATAATTGCTACCCTTGCCAGCAAAACCCATATGCCAGAAAAGAATATTACAAAATTGAAGCCTGGCAAATTAAAATGGATTGTTTGTTATTTTGCAACTTCAGTGGCAAGTCCACGGTTCATTTTCTAAAATAATTTGAAACTTCACCTCTCACGTATCAAGTCTAATCACAGGGGCACAAAATGTATAAACTTAATCAGGCCATCTCATTACTTGAAGACTAGGGGAGCAATTTTACTCTCCCTGGAGGTAGCAAGGGATTTGGCAATTGGAGAAATAATTGGATTTGTTGGCCCTGGCGAGACTCTCGACCCCTTCTTGCCATATCATTGATTAAATTCTGGGCAATCATCTTGACCTGCCACCAACTAAGGTTTTTAAGTGGTCAATTAGTAGCCACAAAGGACCTCAACTCATCACCTCCCTAATTACATGTCTCTCTGATGAACAAGAAAGGTAGCTAACTGGCTATTAGGAAACCAGGGCAACCTGGCTGATGAGCTGAGAGGAATTGAAGGCACAGATGGGGTCAGGGGCATAACCTTTAAAAGCCAACAGTTGCTCTTGCCTCCAAAGCCCCTCTCCCTGCAATACCCAGCTGCTGAGAGAAGTATGAAACTTCTTGCTGCTGGATCCCTTGAGGTGTAGACCTTGACCAGGTGTTCTTAGGATCCAGGGGTTGCCAGCCTCAAGTCTTGATTGGCCAGCAGCTTGTGGTGACCTTGTATGCCAGTTTTGAGGTCTGACATAGGTCAAGAAGATAGGTACTTTTGATCAATCTGTTCAAACAGACACATCTGGGGCATGTGGGACTTGAACCTGATGCTCTGGCCCAGATGTATGGACATTACTACTGTGCCACAAGAGCCTTTAGGTTGAGAGGCTTGCTTATGGTCTACCTGTCATCTCTTAATGAGCTGATTGGTGTGGGCAGTGGGGATGATATGTTAATCTCACCCAACACATTTTAAGCAAAAAGGGAAAATTGTGACTTAAAAATTTTAACCAGGTCCCATTTGTTCCATGAAGATACTGCTTTAATGTGCTAACACTGATGCTTGCACATTTTGAAATGAATCTTGTTTTCTAGATGCTTTAAGAACACACTGGATCATCTCTTATCCCTGTAGACATTGGATGTTTACAGATGCACTCCTTTGAGGCTGCTTTGCTTTTTTTTTACTTTTCTTAGTCTGCATCATCCTGAGTTCATCCTTATCCTCCCTCTCTTCAGGACTGCATTGGTGAGATGACATCTGGATTACTGTACAGACATGGGACAAGTGCAGCAAATTGGGTTTACTGTACTTATTGTGGTATTTATGTCAGTGCAGACTCAATGGGCCAAAAGATCTTTTCTGTGGTGTATGAATCTGTGAACCTATACAATTTTGTCACCCTGACTTGAGGAGAGATGTAATTGTATTGAAGGCAGTTCAGGGAAAGTTCATTAGACTAACTCAAGAGTTGAAAGGTCTGTCTTAATGAGGAGAGATTGAGCAATTTAGGTCTATACGCATGTTCAGAAGGATGAAAAGATATCTGATTGAGGTATATAAGATAGTAGAAGGGACTGGAAAGGTAGATGTTGAGCAGACGTTTCTCTTTGCAGTTTTAGGCTAAGCAAGGCAGATTTAAAACAGAGGTTAGCTGGAATTACTTCTCTCAAAGGATCATGTGTTTGTGGAATTCCCTATCCTAGATTGGGGCGGACGCTGGGACTGTGAATAAATTTAATCTTCTGTGTATTCATTTTCCAGCTACATCTGTCCCCAGGTTTCTCTCTTTGTTTTACATAATTCCAGCAAATATGTTTTTAATTATTTATATTGTCATTGTTAGCATCACTATCATAATCTCACCTCCTCACTCTTCAAAATCCGAATCTGTCAAGTTGAGATGATTTGGAACTCTGACTGTTTGTCCAGATTTAGTTTAATTGATTTCCACATGAGGGCAATGATTTTCTACCATTCCTGGAACTGCTGTACTCTGTCAATGGTATTCAATAGTATGGGTATATATCCCTGATCCCCTCAAAGTCCTAAGATTTTATGTTTGGCTTGAGATTGCTATCTCTGTTTTTAATCTTTTTCCCTTGAATAGTTCTGCCAGTAACTATCCATTGATTAATTGTGTTGGACTGCAGCTTAGAAATGCAAATTTCTCATTTGTGTTCTTGAAAATTAGTCATTTTACGGTTTGACGGCCGTCTCTGCTTCTCCATTTGTCAGAGGGTGATGGTGTCAGTTTCTGTTATTTTGGCATTATGCTTAGTTTGCAGAAGAGTGATGACACCATCTTGAGGCTCAATGTTTCCTCTAAGAATGGACAAGCTCTGGGGCTTGAGTAGCATTGGAACTGCTTGCCCCAATGTGAGCTCCCCTTTGAGTGAAGAAAATTGGATGATTTTTCACCTCTAATGCCTACTGTAATGATTGTAATGAGATCACCCAGCAGGACCACATAGAATATGAGTTCCCTAAATGGGGCTGTTAATCTGGTCCAATCAGGGAGCCCTGGCTGACAGATATAAACAGGAGTGTCAGACATCCTGTCACTCTGGGAGTTGGCTCAGATGAGGCTGTACCAGAGTCAAGCACTTTCCATGTGTAAATAAAGGGTGGCTTGCTGACAAGATAATGGCCTCTGTGGGATTATTTCACCTAAAGTGGTGCAATCCCTTAATAAATAATCTTTTAATCATCTGCATTTGCAGCACCTATTAATCTGTAGAAATCTGTTGAAAGCACTATAATTGATACTCATAGATGCTGGGACCATTAATTAAACATCACTGTAACACCAGATTTTCCTTTGTACTAAAATATGAATTGAATCCCTAAATTAAAGCATCAAAGCTAATAGTTTTTCTACACTTTCCGTCTTGAGGACATTATTGGTTATAGGCTCAAATGTGAATAGAAATGTACTGTTTGTTCTCCAGAGTTTTTCTGCTGTGTTACTTTGTTGTTAAGTCTTCTGAGGTTCAGTTCTGACTTTTGGAGTCTTCCCTCTTGTGCCTCATGGACTATAACCTGCTGCTGTTGGCATGCTTTAAGATTCTTATTTTGTGTTTCCTTTAATCAGAACTGGTTCATCTCCTGTTTCTCTGTGCACTGGGATTTACACAATAAACTCTGTTATGCTGCTGTCTTTCCACTAGTTACTACATTTTGTGGACTCCAGCATCCCTAGTTTGTGCTTATCCGAGTGTTAAGCTCTCTGACTGTCTTCACTACTGTAATTGTTTGGACAAATTCATTTTGCTCAATGTATTAATGTGCAACCTGTCCTCAGCTCTCATGCCTTTTGTGCAATCTGTGTCTTTGGATGAGGGGTACACGCTGTTGGCCCTAAGCAACATGGAGTGAGAGTAAGTGATGAGCTTTTAGGTACCTGCTCTGATCTCAATGTTGAGTTTTCTTGATGTCTAGCACATTTGGTAGGATAGGAAGTCGAATATTAATGAAACGAGTTGGGCCATTAACAAGATGCTTAATAAGCAATGATGCTTCTTAATTGTCAACTTGCTGCTGCCCAGTGCACAACTCACCACAACACTTGTTGAAAATATTAAAGATGGTGCAAGATACTCCTGAAGTCAAGATAGACCTCACCAGACTTCATCTGAAAGAATTTGGCTAGTGGCACAGCTAGTTCTGGAGCGCAAAACTTTAGTGCTTTAGGCAGTACATTTTCAGAGTCATTAGACTTTGCCACATCCTGTGTTTTCAGCAATTCCATGACGTCATGTAGAGTTAATTGACTTGGTGAAAGACTGGCATCTGTGATGTTGGGAATCTCATGAGGAGATCAAGATGGACACGCCAATTGGCATGTCTGACGGAAGATGGTTGGAAATACATCACTCTTGTCTTTTGTATTGGTGTGCTGGGCTCCCTTGTCATTGAGGATGGGGATATATGTGAAACCTTCACCTCTCATTGTTTCATCGTCCACCATCATTCATGGCTAAATCATGCAAGATTTAAGAGCTCAGATCAGATTCATTCATTGTGGGAGTACTTAGTTCATAGAATCATAGGATTCAGACAGTGTAGTTAGAGGCCATTTGGTCGATCGAGTCTGCACTGATCCTGTGAAGAGCATCCCATCCTACCCCGTAACCCCATTTACCGTGGTTAATCCACCTAGCCCACAACTCCGTGGAAACTATGGGGTAATTTTTTTTTCAAGCATGGCCAATCTGCCTAAGCTGCATATCTTTGGACTGTGAGAGGAAATTAGAGCACCCGGAGGAAGCCCATGCAGATATGGGGAGAACGTGCCAACTCCACACAGACAGTTGCCCAAGGCTGGAATTGAAGCTGGGTTTCTGACATTGAGAGGCAACAGCTCTAACCACTGTAACACCATGCCACCAGTTCCATGTAATGCATGCTGCTTCCGCCAAAAAAAATTCAGGTTATGATTTCACCAGGCTGAGATCTCATTTTTAGGCATGACTGGTGCTGCTTCTGGTGTGCCCCCTGCACTTTTCATTGAAACTAAGTTTGATCTCCTGTTAATTTCAGAGTGGAGGATATGCCAGGCTATATTATTAATTGTTGTCAACTACAGTTCTGCTGCTGATGTTCCACAGTGCCTCATGGATATCTAGTTTTGAGTTGCTACATCTGTTTAACATCTATCTCCTTTAGCATGGTGATAGTTCCCACAACTGAAAGCTCAGAGATGCAGGCATTTGCCAATGTTGCCAATCCATGTTCTTGGACAAAGATGGGCTGAAGTAAGGACTTTCTTCCAGTAACAAATGTTTCAAAAACAAAAAAAAACAAAATAACTATTAATTGGAAGAAAATCAAATTACATGGGAAAATAGTTGCCAAAATATGTTCAATTGCAGAGTAATTTGCATGTGTACAGAAACAAAAACAAAGATTTGTCTCATCAATTCATGTAGACTCTGTTAGTTAGAAACATAGATTTTGATTCACTTCTAATGCTGATTCTAATTAACTATCATTTATTTTGTGGAGATAGCAAGAACTGCAGATGCTGGAGCCGAAACGTCAACTTTCCTGTTCCTCTAATGCTGCCTGGCCTGCCGTGTTCCTCCAGCTCCACACTTCGTTATGTCATTTATTATGTGTCCTTGTTTACCTTGTTTAGTGTAGCTTTGTTTTCTGATTCAGTGTTACAAATGTGCCTTTTCAAGCCTTTTAATTTGAGCTGATGTACATGTCCACCTTTCACTTTATTGTAGGAACGAGATTCTGCAAAGTTAAAGTCCCTGCTTTCTGTTCTTCCTCATCAACGAAGCACAGAGGATACTGCAATGGTAATAGTATGACATAACAGTGACAGAGTTCTTATTAAAACTATATGAATATTTATGCTCTATGAACTTTTTCGACTTCATATTTCAAAACTGAAATTGAGATGAGTGTGAATGATTTGCAATACTTAACAAACTACAGAGTCATAGAGTCATAAAGTATGGAAACAGACCCTTCAGTCCAACTTGCCCATGTCAAAGCAGTTTCTAAAACTAAACCAGTCCCATTTAATTCCATTTGGCCCACATCCCTCTAAACTGTTCCTATTCATGTACATATCCAAATATCTTTTAAATATTGTAACTGTACCTGCATCTACCACTTCCTCTGCCAGTTAATTCCACATATGAACCACCCTCTGTGTGAAAAGTTGCACCTCAGATCCCCTTAAAATCTTTCTCCTCTCACCTTAAAAATATGCACCCTAGTTTTGAACTTCCCGAACTCTAGAGCAAAGACTTTGCTATTCTCCTTATCTGTGCCCCTCATGATTTTATAAAACTCCGTAAGGTCACTGCATAACCTCCCACTCTCCAATGAACAAAGTCCCAGCCTATCCACCCTCTCCTAATATTTCAAACCCTTCAGTCCCGGCAACATGCTGGTAAATCTTTTCTGAACCCTATCCAATTGAATAATATCTTTCCTATAGCAGGGCGACCAGAACTGTACACAATAAACTTCTTTGCAAACTGTAGTAATTACAACGAAGTTAGCCAGGTGGACCTCAGAGAAGATGAGTTCCCTGATTGGGGCTGTTAATGTGGTCCAATCAGGGAGCCTTGGCTGACAGATAAACACAGGAGTGTCAGACATCCTGTCACTCTGAGAACTGGCTCAAGGGAGCCAGATCAGTGTAAAGGACTTTCCATGTCTTAAATAAAGGGTGACTAGGTGACAGGATACCGACCCTGTGTGGAGTTATTTCAGTGGCAATGAGAGTAAAGCATGCTCCTGAAGAAACTCACTTGGTTGTAACATTTCTGATGAAGGGTCGAGGCCCGAAACGTCAGCCTCTCTGCTCCTATGATGCTGCTTGGCCTGCTGTGTTCATCCAGCCCTGCACCTTGTTGTCTCGGATTCTCCAGCATCTGCAGTTCCTACTATCTCTGGTTGTAACATGTTGTCTTTGAGTTGGGGGTAAGCATTTCTGGCATCATGCCTTTATTTGGGAAGCTTGACTTGTTTGATCCTGCCATCGTAGACTGGGCCCAGCATTAGAAAGAATGTGTTGTGTTTTTTCTGGGCAAATGACATTGGGGTAGATGAAAAGCAATGAGTAATTCTCCTGACAGCTTGTAGACCCACAGTTTTTCAGTTATTAGGAGCTTAACTTTCTCTGAGGCACCAGATGCTGAAACCTTTCGAAAGTTGATGGATTTAGTTCAGGAAAATTACAACCTTCCAATCCTGAAACACTATTGCTTTAACTCAGCAATTCAAGAACCAGGGGAATCTGTATCAGGATTTTTGACTGGGTTAAGATGACTGGCAGAGACATGTAACTTTGGTTTAACCATTAATGAGAAGCTGAGAGACTGTTTGGTATATGTGATTATTGATGTAACTATGCAAAAGTGCCCAATAGCTGAAGCCCAACTGGACATCAAACAGGCACCACAACTGGCTTTATCATTGGAAAATGCAGCAAGTGGAGCATATGGGTTGCAGGGTATTCTGATGGAAGTGGACACCCTCACCAGTCTGACTGAGTTTGGGGAACACCACTTGAGTGAAGGCAATTGCATAGCCTCACTCAGATCATATCTGTAACGGAGGGACTCTAGGTCATCCCATAGCAAAACCTCAAAACAAAGCCAAGCCTTGGCCAAATGGTTAAAATTTTCTTCAGGATCTGGGCCAGCAAACCATTGTATTTGCTGCCAGTACACGGTCCCACAACAGCAAATGAGTCCCACTATATATAAATTGAGTAAGAGAACTCATAGGCCAACATCCAGGAGAGTGCACACCCTGGAAAGTCTACCTACATCTGGCCCAGAACAGTTAAATTGCTTAGCAACAAAAAGATCAGAACCAATCAAAATAAACGTCAGGTTAAATGGTCACCAAGTTCTAATGGAAGTCGATACCAGTGCTGACATTTCAGTGATTGCAGAACCAGTTTTTAACAAAATCTGGAGTCCAATCCTTAAGTATACGCAAGACCTTAGCTGGACTGAGAGCCCATACTAGAGAACCTTTTCAGATTAAAGGTACAATTTCGGTTCCAGTCTCTTATGAGAAGCAGCTGGTTCAGTTACCACTGATTGTAGTAAAAGGCTCAGGCCTGAGCTTGATGGGGCAAAATTGGTTGAGAAAGATTCACCCAGATTGGCTCAACATTTTTCGATGTGAAAATGGCCACTTGAGTGAAGTCCTAAATAAATACTTGGAAGTTTTTCAGGAAGGTCTAAGGATTATCAAAGGAGCCAAGGCCACCTTTCATGTTGACCAGGAAGCAATTCCATGATTCTGCAAGGCCCACCTAGTTCCATTTGAGTTATGGGCAAAAGTAGAGGCAGAAATCAGAAAGACCGAAAGTGAAGGAATCATCAAACCTGTCCTGTTTATGGAATGGGCAGCTCCGATTGTACTGATTATGAAGCCCGCTGGATCGGTTCGCCTTTGTGGGTATTTTAAATAAATAGTAAACCATTTTTTGCAGCAGGATAAATACCCAATCCCTCGCGCAGAGGATTTATACGCAAAGGAGAATGGGTGTCCTTCACGAAGTTGGACATGAGACATCTGTACTTGCAATTACAATTAGGTGAGGATTCCCAGAAGTATGCTACCATGAATACCCACAGGGTTTGTACCAATATACGATCCTGCCATTTGGGATGTTGTCAGCTTGTGCAATTTTTCAGTGCACAATGGAAAACATTTTACAGGGTCTACTACAGGCCATTTATTTAGATGATGTGCTAATAACAAGGAAGACCTATAAGAAGCACATAGAGAACTTAGATATAGTCCTTAGACACATTAAAACTATGTGCTCAAGGCACCCAAGTGACCTACTTGGGCTGCAGAGTCGACAAAACCGGGTTACACCCGCTGGAAGATAAAGTGAGGATGGTCGAAGGTGCTCTGGCTCCCATGTCTGCACTGGAGCTTAGATCCTTCTTTGGGTTGGTGAATTATTACAGCAAGTTCATATGTAACCTGGCCTCCATCCTGGCACCTTTGCATCAACTCTTTTAAAAAAAGGGCCAGCCTTGGAAATAGTTGCGTAGTGAAGCCGTAGCTTTCAGGGAAGTGAAGAAACAGCTATCATCCTCTAAGGTCTTGACACTTTGATCCCAAGCAAGATCTGGTATTGTCATGCAATGTCTCCTTGTGTGGCATTGGGGTAGTATTAGCTCATAGGTGGCCCAATGGAAAGGAATGCCCAATAGGGTATGCATTCAGGGCTTTCGCTAATGCAGAGCGTAAATACGCCCAGATAGAGAAGGAATGTCTGATGGTCATATTTGGAGTGATGAATGCGGATGCATTGGGCTGTCTGCTGCTGGCAGATACACCACCGGTGGTACTGCCACTGGAAGAGTTTGTAATGGTTTTAAATTTTCTGTACATGCTTCCAGTCACGACTCATAATATCAGATTTTGGATGCAGAAAGATGCAGTCTCGCAAAACTGAAACAGCAGGTGCTGATAGGGAAAACCAAAGGACCGTCACAATCAGAATTGAAACCTTTCTGGACTTGGAGAGACCAGGTCACAGTAGAGGATGGCATATTATTATGGGGAGCAAGAGTGATTGTCCTGAGCAAAGATCACCGCCACATACTGACTGAACTCCACAGGGTCATCCAGGGGTTTCCAAAATGAAGATGCTGGCAAGAAGTTATGTCTGGTGTCCAGGACTGGATACAAACATAACCACGATGGTGGGGCAGTGCCCAGAGTGCCAACAAGGAAAGAATTACCACCAGCAGCTGCCCCACATTCAAGGAAATGGCTGAGTAAACCCTGGATTCAGCCAGGTGGACGTCATAGAATATGAGGGGCCGTTAATCTTCTCCAATCAGGGAGTCCTGGCTGACAGATGAACATTCTGTTCATCTAAGACCTGGCTCAGAGGGAGCTGGAACAGTGTCAAGGACTTTCCACGTGTAAATAAAGAATGACTTGGTGACTGGATATTGTCCTCTGTGGAGTTATTTTTTCAGAAGGCACAAAAATTAAATAAAATGGGGATGTTGTGATCCTGTAATGAGGGTTTTCGCTCCTGGAGTGAGAGGAAGTGTCAGGTCAAGTTCTTGGTGTGTAAGGGTTCTGAGGAAGATGTTTTTTTTTGTTTTGTGTGAGGTATCTTGAGGGGTCAGTTGAGTAGCTACTCAAGAGTTAAACTGGCTATTTATCCATCTGTTAATGTTGATCTATCTCCACACCTTCTCAGCAACTTAACATTGTATCCTGTACTCTGTTCTATTTCCCGATGCACTTGTACAGTACGATCTTCCTGTAAAGCACATAAGACAACACATTTCACTGACAATAATAAATCAAATCAAAGAGTAACTACTTACTTCAGTGAAACCCTCTGAATTCTCTGATTTAATGGATATTTTGGATGATTCCAAACATAGGGAATTATCTAGTGGAAGCTTCAACTTCCTGGGAAATTCCTTCCGAGTCTGCTATTCTGGGGATTCCACAGGGTCCCTATGTGTAATTCCCATCTATGCTAGAATAATGACAATCTGGCCATTAGACATTGATTCTGTGAAGGTTCTTCAACTGCATTTAAAATCGAACACTGTAAAAATGAAAATTTAATAAAATAATCTGGCCCAGCGTCTCTTAAAACAGGCACACAAGCTGCTGGTATTTTAGTGATCGATCATTTTAGCCCATTAAGTTCAGATGGTTCAGATCACGACTGCTGTAGAGGAGATGGGAGTTCCCATGAAGTCATAGTGTATACAGTCATAAATCAGTGCTCTGTACTGGCAACCAATAATGTTCAGGGGAAGATAAAGCCTAATACAAAGCTTCCAAGTGCTGAATGACAGAAACCAGATTTGGAAAGGGGATGCAGAAGTTTCAAGGTTAGGAGTAATGACAAGTGGAGATAAACATTATTAGAAGTGAAGTACCTGAAACATGGAGAAAATGAATTCCACCTGTTTCCTTCAGAAATTATTACTTAGTTCATTAGTCTTAGACACAGGAAGTGGAAAACTTCCATTGATAAAGCACACTGCAGATGTTAATAACTCCAGGACATGCCTGGTAAACTGAGATCACTTTTAGTCTCATCTTACAGGTAAACTATTTATTTTTATTTCTTAAGTTATTAAAACTAAATTGATTGTGCCAGATTAGCATTTTGGATGCTAGCTTAAAATTGTTAATGTTCGTAGTTACATTACTCTGTCGAACATGTGTTTAAGTATTAATTGTTGTGTCAATACCATCATCTTTAGGGGGAGCATTGCATGTGACCTGAGTGTATAAAGGTCTCAGACTCCATCTTAAATGGGGCCACTTGTAGCATAACATGCTGGTGAAAGTATGCTGCGCTTTGTAACTGAATCACTTCATACTAGTCCAGAAACAATAGTGCCAATAACTATAATATTTGAATCTTTCAATACCATGTTACTCTTTTCTAGTTCTTATGTTAGGGGGTTAAAATCAAGTACAAATAATCTGCTGGAGCCAAAGGCAACAACTTGGTGACAGTAGGGTTTATGGGCTGATGGGATACACTCCTTACCAGAGACCAAACCCAATGAACATAGTAGCTAGACTGGCTCGGTGACAGAGTGTGTGAGAGCCAATAAGAGGGAAAACACACCAGACAAGATGGATTACACCCCTGAGTTCTGAAGAAGATAGCTGAGGGGATTGTGGAGGCATTGGTGGTGATCCTTCAAAAATCACTGGAGCCAGGGAGGGTCCCAGAGAACTGGAAAATGGCTAACATAACACTCCTTTTTAAGAAGAAAGGGAGGCAGAATACAGGAAGGTATAGATTGGTTAGTCTGACCTACATTGTTGCTAAGATTTTAGAGTACCTCATTAAAGATGAGATGGTGGAGTAAATGGAAGTGGGCTGCATGGCCTAATTTGGCTCCCATTTCTTATGGTCTTCTTGTTTTAACTTCATCCTCACCAAACTGTCTGCTGCAGATGCATCTGTCCATGACCATATCATTGAGTGACCACTTCATAGTTCTCTTGGGGACAGCGGCCTCCCTTCACATCGATGATGCCTTCATTGTGTTATGTGGCACAATCCCTATGCTAAGTAGGATAGAATTTACACAGATCTAACATCTCAAGCGTGGGATCCATGAGGTGCTGTTGGCTTCAACAGCAGAATTATAGTCCAATGTAATCCATAAACTCATGGCCTGATTGTATCCTCCATGTGGTCAAGGAAACCTCCTGCAGATGTTCAAATACTGCACATCTAGTCATGAGTGGTGATGGACAATGAAACAACTCATTGGAGGAAGATATCATACAAATATCCCTAAATAAAATGATGGGGGAGCCCCGCTTATCAGTCTGAAATATAAAGCTGAAGGATTTGCAGCAATCTTTGGCCAGAAGGACTGAATTGATGATCCAACTCGGCCTCCTCCAGAGGTCCCTAGCATCACAGATACCAACCTTCGGCCAACTCAATCAACTCTATGTGATAAAACGTTTACTCCCAAATATGCCACACCCCCAGCCAAGCTATACTCCAGCACAATTACAACACTTGCATTGAACTGATAGTATGGAAAATTGCCCTGATGTGTCCTGTACACTAAAATCAGGAAAGTCTAACTGGCTAACTACTGCCCCATTAGTCTACTCTTGGTCATCATTTTTAAAATGATGAAAGGAACCTTCAAGCAGCATTTGTTTGACAATGACCTGCTCAGTGACGCCCATTTTGAGCTCCGCTGTGGCCACTCAGCTCCTGACCTCATTTTAGTCCTGGTTCAAATATGGACAAAAGAGCTGAATTCCAGAAGTGAGGTGAGAGCAACTGCCCTTGACATCAAGGCTGCATTCGACCGAGTGTGGCATCAAGGAGGCCTAGTGATAGAAATTGGGCAAAAGCTGCTGGTTTCTGCTAGTTGATGTCATACAAAGGAGGATGGTTGTGGTTGCTAGAGGTCAGTCATCTTAGTTCATCTCTGCAGGAGTTCCTCAGGGTAGTGTCCTTGGCCCAACCATCTTCATCTGCATCAGCAATGACATTCCTTCCATTAAAAGGTCAGTCTAAGTGGGAATGTCCCTGCAGCTTTGAAGGATAGGTATGATGATTGCAAGATGTTCAGTGCTATTCGTGACTGCCCTGATGCATTGTGTTTTCAAATACAGTGAGATCCGGACAATATCCAAGCCTAGGATAACAACTAGCAACTAACATTTACACCACAAAAGTGCCAGGCAATGGCCATCACTAACAAGAGAGAATCTAATTATCATCCCTTGACTGTCAATAGCATTACCATCACTGAATTCCCTACTTTTGAGATCCAGAAACTGAACTAGGCTAGCCATGTAAATATTTTGGATGCAACAGCAGGTCAAAGACTAGGAATCCTGCAGTAACTCAACTCCTGACTCCCTAAAGACTGTTCAAGCCAAAAGTCAGGAGTGTGATAGATTACTTCCCAGTTGCCTGGATTGGTGCATTTCCAACAACACTCAAGAATCTTGACACCATCCAGGACAAAGAAGTCCACTTGACAGACACCTCATCAACAAAAAAGGAACACTCAGTACATACCACTGCTACTGTGGTTGACAATCTACAAACTTCAGAGCAGATATTCACCAATGTTCCTCAGACAGCATCTTCCAAACCTGTGATCATACTGAAGGATTGAAGACCAGGTCTTTCTGATCAGCCATTGATTGCATCAGCATGTCTTTCATGCTTATTGAAAGACAATTTCACCAGAAGGAGCAGCACCTTTCCAATTAGATTATCTGTTAATGCGTGATATGTGCCTTCAGATGCGTGACTGTGTATTAGTGATATGCAGCAGATAGGATAGCCTACCTGCAGGAATTAGGGTAAATAGTCATTGCTTTTTCTTAAGGAACACATTTTCAATGCCTGGCTATGAGGCAAAAGTCTATGGAACAGAGCTGTCCAGAGAGACCTGGAGAGAAGTTGCTTGGTGGCTGGGTGTGTGGGAGCATGTCTGAGTCTGGGATGAAGGGAGTCTGCACATGTCATAAAGAGAGGGAAGGAGGGAGGCTGTCAGAGACAGGGTGAGGAGTCAAGGGTACAGGGAAGGTGATGAAGTGAGTTTCAAATATGACTTGGACCATGGCTTTCAGCTGGTCCTGAAAATGCTGTAGCTCCATAAATATAATTCCTTGAGAAAGGAGAAGGACCTTGGATGGAATTATTAGTGAGTACAATTAACCAACTAAAGGTACACTCTGCAATAAGCTAAGCTGATAAGAAACCATGGTCAGATGTTTTCTCATCTCTATAGTCACCTTCCCAGCACAGTAACATAACTGCCTGACCTCTGGGTCTCACTCAGTCAACATCTCAGCAAGCTTCAGGAGAAGGAGGCAATGATATGCTGAAGAACACCTCTTGCTGACTGAGAGAGGGAGGAAGAGAGGGAGTCGGTGGGTCTATGATATCTCATGGGAATGGAGTGGTGATACTAGACCATGCAGGGAATTTCAGAGTTAGAAGACCATTGGTGCAGAATGACTGTGGGGACAGTCAGGTTCAAAGTAGTAATGTTATTTCCAGAAGTCCTGATGTGACAGTGTAGCCATTGGAAGCTCTAGGATGATAAAGGTAATGCTAAGGATGACTGAGGGCAGCTTACGATTTATAAGGAGAGAGTGTGGGCGCAGGGTCATGCATTACTACGCTCGGGAGAAGCTTGGGTTTCCTGATAGATGGTCATGACTCATAAAGGGGTGGATGGATACCAGTACCTGACAGCAAGCCAAGGAGGTTGGAATGAGGCTTGAGGGTGACGGTGGGAAGCTCAGTAGTGAGTGATTAGGCTTGCATAGTTATGGCTTCTGTTTCCATGGTCACTACTCCAATGTCCATATGCATGGCTACATCAGTAAGAAGTATTGATCCTCCAGGATGTTATTAATCACCTGGGCATGGGTGGACGGCTGATTATGCCTGATTCTAAGTGTAGAGCTTTCCATAGGGCAGACATTCGCAGGACAGGAGGGAGATTCTCAATGAAAATGCTGTGGAGGAACTGCAAGACAAAACTCCACGGTCAGATGGATCACTGGCCAGAAACATTAACAGGGAAAGTTTCAAGCAGCTCAGGATGCACTGGGTTTAATTCTTCAAAGTTCCGTAGATTCAACGAAGGCTGTATTAGATTCGATTTAATGCCTTAATTAAAAAGGGAGACAAAAAGCAGAAAATTACTAATCAGTTAGCTGAGCTTCTAACATAATAAAAATGTTAGAGTTTATTATTGAAAACATTGTAGCAGGGCACTTAGAGAAAAGTTGAGGTAATCAGGCACATCAGGTAATCATGGTTTTGTAAAAGGGAAATCACTTTTAACCAGTTTACTGGAGTTCTTTGCAGAATTAACAGATGTTGTAGACAAAGGGGAAGTTTTGGGTGTACTTTACTTAGATTTCCAAAAGGCATTTGGTAAAGTGATGTCTCAAAGTTTACTGTGGGAACAAAAGCTCATTGTCTGACATACTGACAAGGACAGAAGACTGGCTAGCTAACAGGAAACATAAATAGCTATTTTCTGGTGCGTTGTGTGCTGCTAGGATCAGTGCAGGACCCTCAGTTTTCTACAGTTCATATAAATAAGTTGGGTGAAGGGATTGAAGATTTGTTTGCTGAATTTGCTGGTGACATAACAATAGATAGGAAACTAAGTTATGAAAAGGCTACATGGGGATAGGTCAAACGAGTGGGAAAAAATCTATGAAATTGTCCTTTTTGGCAAGCAAAGTTAAACAAAAAGTATTATCTAAATGCTGAGAGATAACAGAGCTCTGAGGAAGGGAAACCGGACCCAAAACATTAACTCTGATTTTTACTTCACAGATGCTGAGCTTTTCCAGCAACCTCTGTTTTTGTTCCTGATTTACAGCATTCACAGTTCTTTCGGTTTTTATCTAGAAAGAAGGATCTCTATTTATAAATAAGCAGTCACCTATTTTGGACAAAGATGAGAAACTTTCTTCTCACACATTATTGTGCATCTTTGGAACCCTCTTCCTAAAAAAGGCAGTGAAAGCAGAGCCTGTGAATAATTGAAGGCAGAAGTAGATAGTTTCTTGATAAGCAAAGGGGTGAAAAATTATTGGGGGAATACGATTTGAGGTTAGGATGAGATTAGCCATGATCTTATTGAATGGTGGAGCAGGCTCAAGGGGCTAAATTGTCTACTCCTAATTTGTATGCTGTATTTACTTACTTTTCAAATTTTTTTTAATTTAAGATGCAATCACTTTTACGTAAGATTCGAGCATTTCAAGTTATGCCCAACATAATGCGGCTGGAGATTTGCCAAGCAGCAGTTTATCAACAGTAAGTACAGGTTTGCAGAAGCACAAAGATATTACGTAATAATGTATTTGTCAATGTTATTGCCGATCTAATCCATGACCATCACTTTTTGAGAGAGTAAAGTTCAACTATGGGTAAAAGAGCCAAGAATGACATGTGACTAGTTTGAGTTCCACAAAAGAGGCTTCCAACAACCTTAAACAGCATTGAATTTCCTGTTAAATACCTGTTAATTACTTGTAAAAATACCTGAAGCAATGAATTAATCCTCTGATGGCTGAGGGATCTTATCTGCTGAGTTCAGGAGAGTAGGGGGTAGAAGTGAATGTAGTGGCCATCACTAATGAGAAGGTGCTGGGGAAACTGAAAGGTCTGAAGATGGATGTATCACATGGACCAAATGGACTACACCCCAGAGTTCTGAGGGAGATAACTGAATAGATTGTAGAGGATTTGGTGGTGATCTTTCAGGAATCACTGGAGTCAGGGAAGATCCCAGAGAACTGGAAAATAGCTGATGTAACACACCTGTTTAAGAAGGGAGGGAGACATAATAGAGGAGACTGTAGGCCGGTTGGCCTAACCGCAGTTGTTGGTAAGATTTTAGAGTCCATCGTTAAGGATTGGATTGCGAAGTACTTGGAAGTGTATGGTAAAATAAGGTGAAATCAGAACGGCTTCAATAAGGGGAGGTTGTGCCTGACAAATTTGTTGGAATTCTTTGAGGAAGTAATGAGCAAGTTAGACAAAAGAGAACTAGTGGATGTGATCTATTTGGATTTCCAGAAGGCCTTTGACAAGGTGCCATACAAGCGGCTGCTAAATAAGATAAGAGCCCATGGTATTAGGGATAAGGTACTGCCATGGATAAGGGGATGGCTGACTGGTAGAAGGTGGACAATAGGGGTAAAGGGACATTTTTCAGGATGGCAGCTGGTGACTTGTGGAATTCCATAGCGGTCAGTGTTGCGAACACAACTATTTGCGTTATACATTAATGATTTGGATGAAGGAACTGAGGGTTGCTAAGTTTGCAGACAATACAAGTATAGATGGAAGGGCAGGTCATGTTGAGGAATCAGGGAGGCTGCAGAGAGACTTGGACAGGTTAGGTGAGTGTGCAAAGAAGTGGCAGATGTGGGAAATTGTGAAGTTATGCCCTTTGGTAGGAAGAATAGGGGCAGAGATTATTTTTTAAATGGGGAAAGGCTTTAGAAATCTGAAGCACAAGAGGATTTGGGAATCCTAGATCAGGATTCTCTTAAGCTTAACATGCAGGTTCAGTTAGTAGTTAGGAAGACAAATGCAATATTAACATTTATTTCAAGAAGGCTAGAATGCAAGAGCAGAGATGTACTGTTGAGGCTGTGTAAGGCTCTGGTCAGACTGCATTTTGAATGCTGTGAGCAGTTTTGGGCCCAATATCTAAGGAAGGACGTGCTGGCTTTGGAGGGGATACAGAGAAGGTTTACAAAATGATCCTGGGGATGAAGGGCTTGTCATATGAGCAGCTATTGAGGACTCTGTGTCTGTATTTGATGGAGTGTAAAAGAATGAACAGGGATATCATTGAAATTTACAGAATACTGAAAGGCCTGAATAGAGTGGACATGGATGGGATGTTTCCACTAGTGGAAGAGACTAGGATCCAAGTGCATAGCCTCAGATTGAGGGAACACCCTTTAGAACTGAGATGAGGAGGATTTTTTTCAGCCAGAGAGCTGGTGAATCTGTAGAACTCATTGTCACAGAGGGCTGTGGAGGCCAAGTCACTGATGTATTTAGGAGAAAGACAGTTTCTTGATTAGTAAGAGGATCAAGGGTTCCAGGCAGAAGGCAGGAGAATGGAGTTAAGAAACGTATCAGCCATGATCGAATGGCAGAGCAGATTTTAAGGGCAAAATGGCCAAATCCTGCTCCTATATCTTATGGTCATTGGGAGTAGCTGAACTGTAAGGATAAGTTTCCCAGTTTGAAATCTATTCTTCAGGCTAAAATAGTTGACATTATTCAGGGAGTTGATAAACCTGGCTCAGGAAAGCAAAACGTGGCCCGGGTTCCCCTATCTGATTATGAATTAATAAGCTCAGTTAGAAACTTAGTGAGGACAGGATTGGTCTTAGCTGTTTCTCTTCATTCCCTCCAAAGTTGAATGGAATGCCAATGATCACTCCCATGGTTCTGATGAATATTGACCATTTGAGCAAAACCTAGAGGATGACTGACACTGTGGAATGATTTAATATCTGTAATCGAACCATATGTTCCAGATCATAGTTGTAAGCTGTACTTAACATTCCATTATATGTAACTACAATATTGGTACCATATATTATGTATGAGTATATCATTACTATCATGAAATGTTGAGTAAGCTTGCTAGCACAAACATGATGGTTTTTGCTGGGATGTTATAAGACCATACAACTTGATGAATTAAACTGGAGCCTCTTCCCCACCTATTTTATGTAAGGGTGGCTTTCTTTCATATGAATATTTTTATTTATTATAAGGGATAGTAAAATGATTATAACCGGAAAAGTCAAAGCTTTTGCTCAAACATCAATGTCAGGACTATAGTGATTCTAAAGAAGCCAGACAACTGGACCCCATAGGATCTGAGTTCCCTGATTTGGGCTGTTAATCTGGTCCAATCAGGGACCCCTGGCTGACAGATAAAATGAGGAATGTTAGAGATTCTGGCACTCTGAGAGCTGGCTCTGAAGAGGCAGTACTAGAGTCAAGGACTGATCATGTGTAAATAAAGGGTGACTTGGTGATAGGATACCAGCCTCTGTGGAATTATTTCAAGAACCATGGTTCAGTAATATATGAAGGCCTGCACATACTTTGAGCCACCATCAGCGTTCTGTGACTTTCATGGTTTATTGCATATGATGCGGTCTTAGAATAAATTATGTTCTGCTGAGGCTTAGGCGGGTAGGACTGTTAGATGTTAGCTAGTTCATGAGATTGTTCAAATTGTAGGTTTACTTTAATGTCTATAGTGAAATATGCAGACTGTTTTTTCCATACTATTTCTGACATATCACAGAAGAGGCTGAGACTAAAACCTGTAATTGAAGTATTCAATATCTGCCTTCTATTTAGATACGAAGCAAAAACAATGGTACTACGAAAAGGCCACAAATCTGAAGCATGTTATTTTGTACTCACTGGTGAACTAATAGCTACATTGAATGATAGCTATTCAGAAAATCAAAATCACCTCACTGGAGTTCTGAATGAAATTCAGGAAGGCGATTTGTTTGGGGTAAGATTCTTCGCATTGAAAATTGATCAATTTCTTCTGAAAATTCTTAAATCAATTCATGCCTTCTTTCTGCACTGCTTCCTATCAGTTGCCATTTATTTTTCATCATACTTGTATTCATCAATTCTTTCCCACTATAAATTCTTGAGTTCACATTTAAAATGGGTTTTGCCTGTTTAGAAACTTATTACTTCAATTGCGAAAGCTGGCTATTCATTTGAATGCATTCTGAAAATATTTTCACACAACTGTTCAACAATAATTTGAATTGAGATATCCAAAATAAGGTTAAAAAAAAATTAAAAAAGCTGTTTCCCTATAAATTGCAACACATTATTTTGTACTCACTGGTGAACTAGTAGCTACATCAAGTGCTAGCTCTTCGGAAAATCGAAATCACCTCACTGGAATTCTGAATCAAATTCAGGAAGGTAATTTGTCTGGGGTAAGGTTCTTTGCATTGAAAATTGTATTTTAATGTTTAATTAAAGTTTCTTGTTTCGAGGCTTCCTTTCTTCTCAAAAACCCAGTCTTAGTCTTGGGAATTTTTGCTCTGAACTTGGATAGTGCTAAGTAAGCAAGTGCATTATAATGGATTTGCCAGTATGCAGTAAAACATACTCAGTTGTTGTACTGCTAGAATGTAACACTTGGCTTTGCTTCAAATAAAATTGTAAAACAATAATCTTTATTGAGGTAACCTACACAATAAGCACACAATTAGGCTGGAGCAATTTGACATAGGCAGTTTCCATTGTAAGTAGGGAGTAAGAAATAATAAAGAAAACATACAACTTAAATAATAAAACATGCACATTTATAATGGCCTTCTGAATTATTTTCTGGTCCAAATATCCTCTGACATCTAATCTCACTTCTGACAAAGTGTGCACATTAAGTGGAATTTGCTGCTTGTGCTGGTGGGCTGAAATACTAGCTGCAAAATCGATGGTAACTCAGCCACTATAATCCTGCATCTCCCTGACACAATTTAGCGCAGCTAAAACATTTATTTTTCTGGACCTGGTTAGGGTCCTCATTGTCCTCAGGAGGATTTATCACCATGAGAACTATCGAGAGCAGACTGCTCTCCAGTATTGTCAGTGCCACTGAGAGTGTTGGTCATTATTCAGATTATGGTAAACCCAGGCAAAGGATCAGCAGGAGAGAATGAGGGATAAGGTAAATGGAACAGGTTTGCTAGAGATGGAGAAGGAGGCTGTGGTAAGATGGAGGAGAGTGGTAAATATTAAGATAATCACCCATTGGTGACCTAGGCTTTTGACAGGTTCCTGCATTTTGCAATAGACGCAGTATCCCACATCAGACAACAGGATATTGGCCAACATTCAACAGGTTAAATTTGGCCCTCAGTGCCTGAATTGCTCTTCAAATGGAAAAGCTTTCATTGAGCCTCTGGCCTGGCCTTAGTCAAGGTTTGCACCCACACTTTCCTGTCACAACTGGCAAATCCATCTCTGGGAGAGTGGGAGGAAATAAACATCTACCATTTATCTATAATGCCTAGGAAAGATAAAACTACTGTTGATAAGAACAATCGATTAATGCTGATGGTTTAAGCCTTTTCTAATTTTTTATAAATATTTATTTTACAGGATGCTGCAGTTTTAACTAACGCAAAACGACCTGCTACAATTTTATGCAAGACTAACACAGAACTCTTGCTGTTAAACAAGGAGGTGTGTGCTAGAGCTGGTGAGCTATAGTAACCAAGGATTGGCAATGAGTCAAAACCATGATATCATTGTCAGTAACCCTTTGTTAAAAATCTTATTGAACGATTAAAGTTTTCTTAACTGAAAATATGCATCATATCTGAAGTGACCATAAAGATATCTGATGTCTTTGTAACTAATTAGACAGAAGATAAGATCTAGCTTCCAGGAGACTTCTAACAATAAACATAAACATCTACTGAGTCAAACTAACACATATATTAGCCATAGAGTCAGAGTCATAGAGCATGGAAAAAGACCCTTTGGTCCAACCAATCCAGGTTGACCATGTTCCCAAACTAAACTAGTCCCACCTGCCTGCACTTGACCCATATCCCTCCAAACCTTTCCTATTCATGAACTTATCTAAATGACTTTTAAATGTTGTTACTGTACCTACATCCACCACTTCCTCTGGCAGTTCATTCCCACACAAACTACTCTCAGTGTAAGAAAGTTGTCCTCATGTCCTTCTTAAATCTTTCTCTTCTCAACTTAAAAATATGCCCCCCAGTTTTGAACTCCCCTCCCTTGGGAAAAGACCCTTGTCATTTACCTTGTCTACACCCCTCATGATTTTTATAAGCCTCAACCTCCTACGCTCCAGTGAAAAATGTCCCAGCCTATGCAGCCTAATTTTATATCTCAAACCCTCCATTCCTGGCAACATTCTGGTAAATCTTTTCTGAACCCTCTCCAGGTTAATAATATCCTTCCTGTAACAGGATGACTAGAACTGCACACAGTATTCCAGAAAAGGCCTCTCCGACATCCTGTACAACCTCAACATGACTCCCAACTCTTTAAAGAAATGTGTGTGTCTCTACAGCATCAATTATTATAAGGCATGAGGCAGGCAAATTTTATGCCAACTACAAATTATTTCTCAATTAAAAATGAAAGAATGAGCTCACATGTTAATCCTTCAGTTTGAATGACAGGGAGATCAATAAATACCTAACATCAGAGATGCAAGAATACAAGAAAATATTTTCTTATTTTAAGAGAATAATTTGTAGGTTACGTGGAACAATCCCTCTTCCGTACCTACACCGGCCCCAAACCCTACCTCTTCCTCCATTACATTGATGACTGTATCGGCGCCGCCTCGTGCTCCCACGAGGAGCTTGAACAGTTCATCCACTTCACTAACACCTTCCACCCCAACCTTAAGTTTACTTGGACCATCTCTAACACCTCTCTCCCCTTCCTGGACCTCTCTGTCTCCATATCGGGCAACCACCTAGAAACCGATATTCATTTCAAGCCCACTGACTCCCACAGCTACCTAGAACACTCCTCCTCCCACCCACCTTCCTGCAAAAATGCTATCCCCTATTCCCAATTCCTTCGCCTCCGCCGCATCTGCTCCCAGGATGAGGCATTCCACTCCCGTACATCTCAGTTGTCCTCGTTTTTCAAGGACCGTAACTTCCCCCCCCCCTCAGTGGTCGAGAACGCCCTCAACCGTGTCTCCCACATCTCCCGCACCCCATCCCTCACACCCCATCCACGCAATAAGAACCAAAACAGAATCCCCCTCGTCCTCACGTACGACCCCACCAACCTCCGGATCCAACGCATCATCCTCCGACACTTGCGCCATCTGCAATCCGACCCCACCACCAAAGACATCTTTCCCTCCCCACCCCTATTTGCTCCACACTCCCCTCCAGCTCCACCACACCTGGCACTTTTCCCTGCAACCGCAGGAAGTGCTACACTTGCGCCCATACCTCCTCCCTCACCCCCATCCCAGGCCCCAAGAAGACTTTCCACATCAAGCAGATGTTCACCTGCACATCTGCCAATGTGGTATACTGCATCCGCTGTACCCGGTGTGGCTTCCTCTACATCGGAGAAACCAAGCGGAGGCTCGGGGACCGCTTTGCAGAACACCTATGCTCGGTTCACAATAAACAACTGCACCTCCCAGTCGGAAACCATTTCAACTCCCCCTCCCATTCCTCAGACGACATGTCCATCCTGGGCCTCCTGCAGTGCCACAACGATGCCACCCGAAGGTTGCAGGAACAGCAACTCATATTCCGCTTGGGAACCCTGCAGCCCAATGGTATCAATGTGGATTTCACAAGTTTCAAAATCTCCCCTCCCCCTACCGCATCCCAAAACCAGTCCAGCTCGTCCCTGCCTCCCTAACCTGTTCTTCCTCCCACCTATCCCCTCCTCCCACCTCAAGCCGCACCTCCATCTCCTACCGACTAACCTCATCCGGCCCCCTTGACCTGTCCGTCCTCCCTGGACTGACCTATCCCCTCCCTAACTCCCCACCTACACTCACCTTTACTGGCTCCATCCCCGCCTCTTCGACCTGTTTGTTTCCTCTCCACCTATCCTCTCCTCTATCCATCTTCTATCCGCCTCCCACTCTCTCCCTATTTATTTCAGAACCCCCTTCCCCTCCCCCTTTTCTGATGAAGGATCAAGGCCCGAAACGTCAGCATCTCTGCTCCTATGATGCTGCTTGACCTGCTGTGTTCATCCAGCCCTGCACCTTGTTGTCTTGGATTCACCAGCATCTGCAGTTCCTACTATCTCTGGTCCATAATGTGTCCATTTTCTCTGAGCTCCACTTGTTCATTGGCTGTAACATTACTACAAATTCAATGGAAATTCTATCTACACATTTAACTTGGATTTAAGACAAAATTTTGAAAAAGTTCAGTGACAGTACAAATTACATGGAAATTCTTTCCTCATATATAATTTCAACTCCAAATTGGCAAAATCATTAGAGAATGGATAAACATGGTGTACATAGGTAGCTATCATGTAACCAATGAGATCAGTGTCATATAATCATGCCACAAATTCATACGTTTACACAGAGCATTTTCTTATACTTGCATACTCTGAATTCAAAATTGTAAAGAAGATCTGGCAGATATTGATGAAAAATATTGTCTGGATTTCCTTAAATGATCATTGCCACTACTGGCTTACTTTATTTGTACAATTCCCATGTTAAATTTGTAAAGGTTTTTAGATGCAGTATATTTGAATCTTCCACAAAACCAGATTAACGCACCATGATGCAGAATTGTAGATAAGAGTCATGGAAAAGAAAAGGGGCGCAATAAGAATTCTAAAGCAGCACAACTGGTTCATGAGGCTATATGTGAGGTTAATGGTATAAGTTTAACCATAGCATATAGTTATTCAAAGCCCTGTTTTCTTCATTCTTTATTTTTAATTCTCAGGATTTTGAATCTACACTGGCTGGATTTCTCCAGCAGCGCTACAGTGCAGTCACTGAACTACTAAGGTACTGTTTAATTTTAATTCAATAAAGTGTAATGCAATTGAACCGTAGATTGGGCTGCAGGTGGTCAGTTAACTCAGTTGACTGAATGGTTGGTTAGCAATGCTGAGTAATGCCAACAACATGGGTTCAATTCCTGCACCAACTGATGTTACCAAGGAAGGACTCATCTTCTCAAACTCTCAAATCACCTTGGTCAGCAGGCTTGGCAGCAACTAGAAAGATAAATAAGTCAGCAATTGAAGTCGATAAGATGTGAAATAGGAAAAAAAAAATGGTTGTGATTGCCTGAGATCAATCAGCCTAGGTACAAACATTTTCAGCTGCTTTATCAATGAGCTTCCTTCTATTATAATTTCAGAAGGGTGAATGTTTACTGATATTTGCACCGGGGAGGCAATGGCCTCATAGTTGTATCACTGGACTATTAATCCAGAGACCCACATAATGTTCTGGAGACTTGGGTTCAAATCCTGTCACGGCAGATGGTGGAATTTGAATTCACTAAAAGAATCTGGACTTAAGAGTCTAATGATAACCATCAATCCATTGCCAATTGTTGGAAAACCCCATCTAGTTCTCTTATGTCCTTTAGGGAAGGAAACTGTCATTCTTACTCATCGAGCCTACATATGACTCCAGAACCAATGCAATGTAGTTGACTCTTAACTGCCCTCTGAGAGATTAGGAATAGACAATAAATGCTGGCCTAGCCAGTGATGCCTTCAAACCATTTCTGACTCCTGAGGCGCTAATCAGTTCATGCTAAATGCAGCATGAGCTGTACAATGTGCAATCTTTGGTTGATCAGTGATAAATAGCATTTGTGCTACACAATGAACATCTCCAACAAGAGAAAACTTACCCATCTTTCCTTGACATTTAATAGGATTACCATTGCTAAGTTTCACACTGTCAACATCTTGGGATGACCATTGACCATGAACTGAACTGGACTAGCCACAAAGATATTGGGGCTACAAGAGCAAGTCAGAGGCTAGGAATTCAGTAGCATGTAACTCACCCCCTGACCCTCCCAGATTCTGTCCACCATCTGCAAGGCATGAGGGAGTGTGATAGAATACTCCCCACTTCCCTGGACAAGTGCAGCTCCAACAACACTCAAAAACCTTAACAACATCTCGGACAAAACAGCCAGCTTGATTGAAACCCCACCCACACCTCTGCGTTCACTTCCTTCATCACTGATGCTCAATGGCTGCAGTGTGTACCATCTACAAGAAGCACTGCAATAACTTACCAAACCTCCTTTGACAGCACCTTCCAAACTTGTGACGTCTACACCTAAAAGGACAAAGGAAACAGATGTCTAGAAACACCACTCCATGCAAGTTCTCTTCTAAGCTGCACACCATCCTGACTTGGAACTATATCACAGTTACTTTATTGTCAGTGAATGAAAATTATCAAACTCCTTAAGAGAACTGTACGGGACCTTAGCACCTCACCCACTTCTCCCTCAATGGTTTAAAAAATATCACTACCATTTTCTCCAGGGCAATTAAGGATTGGCAAAAAATGTCAGCCTGGCCAACGATGTCCACATGCCATGAACAAATTAAATAAAATGTTCTTACTAAATAGTAGAGCAGGTTTGAGGGACTGAATAGCCTACACCTTATCCTAATTAATACGTTTCAATGTATATATGCTCATATGCACTATAATTGTGTTATAAACTATTGCAATATCAATAAGATAATTTGCAATGGTGCAAACATTGGGACCTTATAGACATTGTTTCCAATAACTTATCTGCTCAACCAAAAAAAGGAGTGGCTTGAGAAAGGAACAGTGAATGATGAAGAAATAGAATGAACATAGAACATAGAACAGTACAGCACAGTACAGGCCCTTCGGCCCACAATGTTGTGCCAACCTATTATCCTACTCTAAGATCAAACTACCATGCATACCCTACATTTTATTATCATCCATGTCCCTATCCAAGAGTTGCTTAAATGTCCCTAATGTATCTGACTCCACTACCACCGCTGGCAGCGCATTCCATGCACCTACCACTCTCTGTGTAAAGAACCTACCGCTGACATCTCCCCTATACCTTCCTCCAATCACCTTAAAATTATGCCCCCTCGTAATAGTCATTTCCGCCCTGGGAAAAAGTATCTGGCTATCCACTCTATCTGTGCCCCTCATCATCTTGTATACCTCTATCAAGTCACCTCTCATCCTTCTTCACTCTAATGAGAAAAGCCCTAGATCCCTCAACCTTTCCTCATAAGATCTGCCCTCCAGTCCAGGCAGCATCCTGGTAAATCTCCTCTGCATCCTTTCTAAAGCTTCCACGTCCTTCCTATAATGAGGCGATCAGAACTGAACACAATATTCCAAGTGTGGTCTAACCAGGGTTTTATACAGCTGCAGCATAACTTCGTGGCTCTTAAATTCAATTCCCCTGCCAATGAAAGCCAATACATCATATGCCTTCTTAACAACCCTATCAACCTGAGTGGCAATTTTGAGGGATCTATGGACGTGGACTCCAAGATCCCTCTGTTCCTCCACACTGCCAAGAATCCTGCCATTAACAGTGTATTCTGCATTGAAATTCAACGTTCCAAAATGAATCACTTCACATTTTTCTGGGTTGAATTCCATCTGCCACTTCTTTGCCCAGCTCTGCATCTGTCAATGTCCCGTTGCAACCTACAACAGCCCGCCACACTATTCACATCTCCACCAACCTTTGTGTCATCAGCAAACTTACTGACCCACCCTTCCAAATCCTCATCCAAGTCATTTATAAAGATCACAAAGAGCAGAGGTCCTCGAACAGATCCCTGAGGAACACCACTGGTCACCGAGCTCCAGGCTGAATACTTTCCATCTACTACCACCCTCTGTTTTCTATTAGACAGCCAATTCTATATCCAGACAGCCAAATTTCCCTGAATCCCATGCCTCCTTACTTTCTGAATGAGCCTACCATGGGGAACTTTATCAAATGCCTTGCTAAAACCCAAATACACCACATCCATTGCTCATGTCACATCATCAAAGTGGTGTCAAATTCTAGTCTAAAATAGAAATAAAGGGGAAGAAAAATCGTTCATGAGAGAAAAAAAGAGTCGGAAAGGAAAAATAAGAAAAGAAAGACAATTCTGTTGTGTTTGAGAATTGTTATATTGGTCCTTGAGATGTTAATGAGTGAATGGATCCACAATGTAGATACATTCCTAACTCATGAAGTATCAACCAATGCTCTGGTCCATTACTATCAGGATCAATGGAACACTCAGTCATTCTACTGTAAGGTTGCTATAAAAGGGACATTGTAATTGTTAAATCTGAAAAGGTGAGAGAAAGTCCATCTAATTCACCTGACACCATCCTAGCAGTTCTGTAATACAATGAATAATTGACTAATTAAACTTACCTCTGTCAGTTGATCTGCAAAAGACTCAGTAGTGAAACCTGGCAAATCCCAGTTGTGGAAAGCCTGGGTAGCCAAAGGAAACTCATCTTTGTCCTCCTAAGCACTGCCACATCATGTCTCAAATTACCCATATAATATATTTCAAAACAATTAACTTCAGGATTAAAAGACGCCAACTAATCTCATAAAGACAGAAGCTGCAAGTGTCTATTGAGTTTGTTAGAAGATGATACAGAAAAGGATGTTGAGTGAAAAATTTCCGAAGAAGAATTGTCAGAGGTTAGTTGAGTTAGTCAAACTAGGGTGGCTAGCCAACATTCTTTCTACAGTCAGCAAAGAGGACCAAACCATCAAAATCAGTAATAGATGAGATTTTCACAGCTAACCAAAAGTTGTCCAGTTTTTCCTGATATCTGTAAAGTATGTGGCACCAAGATTGAGCATGCATGTGTTGGTAACCAACAAGATAGCACAACACCGCCACACTAATGCAAAGGAAGTGTTAAGAATGTACTCAAGTGCAATCCCATCAAATAGGGTTCAGAGTGAAGCAATCAAAAGGCAGATTTTTGCAGATGACCAGGATTCCTGAAATCGTTTATCCTGTAGATACCAACGTTCAGAAGTGGCTGGACTAGCAGTATGCACCTCTCTGCTCCTATGATGCTGCTTGGCCTGCTGTGTTCATCCAGCCCTGCACCTTGTTGTCTCTTTGCACAGATCTTGATGTAGTCACATTTCATGAGATTCAAGCCACATCCTGTGAAGTAGAACAGATTAAATAGAATCAGTCAATGATCTCAAATATGATTTGACACATTCATCAATTTTAAGGGTTAATCAATATTTCACCTTGCAATGTCATTTATTGATCATTTAAGGAAGTGCAGTGTGCACTTCAGGAGAGGAATAGAATGAGATGAGGAACATGGTATAATTTACAGGGTCAACCACCGCACAGAATGGCATAATTCCAACTCGTGTCTTAAAGAAAGATGGCACCATGAGAGTATGCCTGATCCAATGCACCTTAAACTTTCACTGAAAAGGTGTCCATACAAAATACAGATGCCAGGAGAGCTAACACCTAAGTTTACCACAACAAGATTCTTTCCAAAGCTGACAAGCAAGTCCATTTAACAGTAGAATGCCCAGAGGTCAGAAAATCTATGCAGCCACTTGGACAGTGCTGTTTCTAATGGTTCCTATTTGGGTGATCAGTTCTCCAAGCCATATTCTAGGAGACTTGGATAGATATTGAAGATACACCTGGTTTTAGCTACATTGCTAATGATATTACAGTCATGGGTAAGACAAAGGAGACCATGACCACAAAAATTAACTTTCTGATGACAGCAAGGGTAAGATCCCATGGGATCCAAGGAAATTTGGCAAATTGGATCCACAACTGGCTGAATGGCAGGAAGCAGAGGGTGATGGTTGAGTAATAGTTTTCCGACTGGAAGTCAATGTCCAGTGGGATCCCACAGGGGTCAGTGTTGACGCCCTTGCTAATTGTGGCTCATATAAATGATTCAGACTGTAATGTAGGAATTTTGATTATTAAGCATATGATATGAAATTTAGTGGGATGTTAAATAATAAGAAGGATAGCTTTACACTACAAGATAGGCTGGTCAGATGGGCTGATGAGTGGCAAATGGAAGGCAAGGGAATACATGATGAATAGTAATACTCTGGGAAGCACGGAGGCTCAGAGAGACTTTGATGTGCATGTACATTAGTCCCTTAAGGTATTAGGACAGGTGGATAAAGTAATTAAGAAGGCATATGATATACTTGCCTTTATCAATTGAGACATATAGTTAAAAGAGCAGGAATGTTATGTTTGAACTGTATGAAATGTTAATTAGGCCACTATGTGCAATTCCGGAATCCACATTTAGGGAAAAATGTGATAGCACTGGGGTGGGATCAGGGAAGATTTACCAGAATGTTCCCTGGGCTGTAGAGTTTCAGTTATGAAGAGAAATTTGATAGACTGGTGTTGTTTTCCTTAGAGTAGCTGAGATTGGGAGGGGACACGATTGACATGTATAGAATAATGAGGGGCATACACAGGGTTGAAAGGAAGGAACTTTTCCTCTTGGTGGAGGGGTCCATTACAGGGAGTTGGGGACATCAATTTAAGGTAAGGTGCAGAAAGTTTAGAGTAGATGTGAGGAAAAACATTTTCACTCAGAGGTTGGCAGGAATCTGAAACCTACTGCCTATTATACTGCCTCTGGTAAAGGCAGAAACCCTCATTAGTGCTAGAAAATAGGGTTGAAATAATTAGATGGTTGTCTTTGACCAGCGTGGAAGCTATGCTGTAGACTCCTATGACTTTAAGGTGCAAGGATATAATTTTGAAGTGAGATATAAGCTGGATACCAGGATGATTCCCATGCTAAGCAAAATCTGCAACCCACATAAAGACCTTTTGGTCTACTCATTGAGGTCTGGACTATGAAGTTGAAGATGTCCTCAATGTTAATCTGTTACACGTTGGTGAGAGTGACTGCAAATAGTTGCAGTTGACAACTGCTGAAGATAAGCAACTACAAGAGTTGCAAAAGATCATCGTTCAGAGATGGTGCAGTTAAAGAGTAAATGAAAAGATTGGTTCATTTTAGACATATAGAGATGAATTTGGTGAATTATAATAAATTATCTTCAATGGCAAACAGTCTTAATTTCAAAAGCATTATGCCAAACTATCATGTCTATGTTACAATAGGATTACATGGATATTGAATATGTAAGCTGCCTTGCACAGTGAATCTGTGTACTGGCCTGGGATAAATTGTGAATGTACATGAGGTATACCAAACAAGTCAACTCCAGCATTGGAGGGAACCTCTATATCGACCTGATGTTCTCTCCACTACTGGACATAAATGACAATGGTAGTGCACAAGGAAGATTACATTTTGTGATATTTTATTTCTCTAAGTTTGCCATTGTTCAATGTCTTAGCAATACAATGAGCATGACCTGTTTCTCCAAAGTTAACACTACTTTCAGTTTATTTTGTATCCATGAATAAATAGTGCCCAACAATGGACCACAATTGACTGGTAAAAAATTTCAAGGCATGTATTAAGTGAGAAATGACCCCTATCTCATTATCACTGCACTAACCACACTTAGACTAACAGAATATATGGTAAAAATGATGAAATAAAAGGTCATTAAGTGTGAAGCAAAAAAAACCCCAACATTTTCTCATTACTTTGCTGAATTTTCATGCAACATCAATGGAGAATTGGCTATCATCTCAAGGACAACTTATGCTCAGAAGACAAGTGTGAATGACCATGCCCAGGAACTAAATGTCTAATTATCCTGAAGCACATGACATTCTTCTTCAAAGACAGAGGAGAATGAAAGAGATACAAGATAGGCAAGGAGGTGGAGAACTATAAAAACTGTGCACTGGGCAGAGAGTGCAAGTTAGATATACAATTAAAAATTCTTGTATACCAGCAAAGTTTTGTGAAATATGTAACTGGTCCAGATCATACAAAGTCGTTGCAGATCATAGTGCTGCATTGTGAAGGAACAGGGGCCAGTTTCATCCAAAGAGCAACACAGCAATTATGCATGAAGAAAATGAAGAACACTCCTATGATGATTGAGTGACAACAAACTGCATAAATCAACCAAGTTGCTAATAAAGAATATCAAAGAATGATTTTCAACTGATTTGATTTATTTGATTTGTTTTATTCATTGTCACGTGTACTTAGTTACAAAATACAGTGAAAAGTGTTTTATAGCATCTCGTCTCTACAGATCGATCTTAAAACACAGAATATAAAAGCAGAAGAATAAAGAAATAATATTCAACTTTACAGCCCTTCTTGTTAAGTGCTCTGCCATGGACTTGATGACCAGGCATGACGCCCTTTGCCATGCCACTGGAACAAAAGTCGCCACTCCTCTGCACTATCTCACCTCTACTGACACCTTCACCACAATGAGACCTTGCCAATGCAGATGCCACCAATGCTACCTGGTACGCACTGGCCCAAACCTGACTCCACCGCTGCCATGAGACTGCTTTGAGCCCACCTCTCTGATACAGCCACTGCCAATACTGCCGGGTCTTGTACTGGGCCCAAACTCGCCTCTGTTGCTGCTTCCATGAATCTGTGTTGGATGCAGATGCGCCGGAACCCAAAATCACCTCCGCCGCAGCAATGAGTTGGCGTTAAGACTGTCTCATTGATGCAGAAGTTGTCGGGCACCCAAACTCTCTCTGGCTGCACCTCCACAAATCTGCACTGGGCCCACTCACCACCTGCCAATGCCATTGCTGAGACTGAGCTCTTCAACAAGAGGTAAGAAAGAAAAAAAAGACAAGAACTGAAAAGAAAAGTGAACTGAGTGGATGAGCCCCAGGCTTGGAAACCCTACTCCACCATCATCTTACCAGAAGATCTGCAACTCTCCAGATAGCAATCGGTTCACCAGATTGGGATGATCTGTAAAGCCCCCAAAACATTATATAGAAGTTTGAAATACTAATCTAATAATTTTTTTTACCTCTTTGTATAATTGTTGAATTGACACTATGTGCCCATGTACAACTGCGTATGACAAAAACAGAAGTCGCAGGAAAAGCTTAGCGGTTCTGGCAGCTTCCATGAGGAAAAATCAGAATTAATATTTTGCGTCCGTTTCAGAACTCCAGCTCTGAGGAAGGGTCACCGAACCCGAAACGTTAAGTCTGATTTTTCTTCACAGACCTGACTTCTGTTTTTGTTCCTGATTTACAGCATGCACAGTTCTTTTGGTTTTTGCAACTGTCTATATCTGTTTCAGATTTTCTTTTGTTTTCAATAGAAAGGGGGATGTTGTGCTGTATTCCAAAGTCAATATGACAGTATATGCTAAAAAGACACCACATTATCATTGTAGCATAGCATGTGACCTATAACGGTCACATAAACCACATTACTAAGGATCACTTGAGGCATTACATGCTACAAGAAGAAATGCTGTTCTGTGTAACTTAATAGTTTGATGTTAGCTCAGGTACTGATATACCTGAAGAAAGTAATCTTTGTATATAATATCTAACTGTAATAAACATCTATTGTATTCTTCAAACCATGTCACCAATGCTTAGTTTCTTGCATTTCAAGGGATATCAGAAACTTTTCTACATCAGGTAAAGTACCCTGCTGAGGGGAAAATCATACAATCTTCAGGCCAACTTCATCTACAGGCCACATTCACATGTTAGAGTTTTTTGAGGGTGTTCCCTACAAAGTTGATTAAAAAGGAGTCAATGGATGTGGTATATGTGGTTTTTTAGAAGGCCTTTGAAAAGGTCCCCACAGGAGTTTGGTTAGCAGAATTAAAGCATGTGGCTTGGGGGTACTGTAGCGGCATAGATTAAGGACTGGCTAACAGTCAGAAAACAGAACACAGGCATACATGGATGATTCTCATGTTCTCTGTCTGTGGGCTACTGCAAAGATCAGCACTTGGGACCCAGCTGTTCACAATATCAATGTATTTGATGTAGGGATCAATGTGATATTTCCAAATTTGCAAATGATACAAAGCCAAATAGGAATACATATGGGTAGATGAAAAAGGTGTACAGGAAAATTTGGATAGGCTTAATGATTGCACAAGATGTGGCAGATGGAAAATTATGAAGTTATTCACTTTGATAAGAAGAACAAATGTGCAGAATATTTCTTAAATAATGACAGGTTGAAAAGTATAGATGTGCAAAGAGATTTGGGTATCCTTGTCAATATGCCCTGAAGACTAACATGCAGGTACAGCGAGCTACGAGAAAAGTTAATGGAATGTTAGCCTTTTATCTCAAAAGGAGTACAGGAGGAGTGAATTCTTGCTATTATTCTTTAGGAGCTTGGTTAGATTACACCTCGTCTCCTTATTTCTGGAAGGATATTATTATCACAGAGAGAGTGCAAGGAATGTTCACCAGACTTGTTTCCAGGATGGCAGAACTATCCTGTGAAGAGAGGGTCAGAAGTCACACGGCAGCAGGTTATAGCCCAACAGGTTTGTTCAAAATCATAAGCTTCATCAGGTAGAGTGAAGAGAAACACACAGGCACAGAATATATAGGCAGAGAGATCAAAAGATCATACAAATGGTGTGAATGGAGTGTCGACAGGCTGAATAATAAGTCTCTGCCGGTGATTAAAAGTGTCAGACTGTGTGAATAAAGTGTCAACAGCTGAATCACAAGCAAAGGGATGACGTATAATCCAATTAATTCAGACAGAGACATAATTACCAAAAATTAAAAATAAGGTGATGCTGGAGACAAACCAAATGGCTGGAATAACATGATAGGTATAAGAGTTGCATGCCAAGGGTATAGCCAAAGTAACAAGTAATCTAAAACTGTACAAACTAATTTGGCTAGAGAGATCATAACAAGTTGTCAAGGCGATGGTGTCAAAACAGGACAGTAAAGAAGATTTTACAAATATAGAGCAGTATGATAAGGTTACATGTAGTGTGACATGAACCTAAGATCCTGGTTGAAGCTGTCTTCGTGGGTATGGAACTTGGCTATCAGTTTCTGCTCGGCGATTCTGCATTGTTGGAGGATGCATCTTGGAGGATGCTTACCCAAAGATTGGAGGCTGAATGTTCTTGACCACTGAAGTGTTCCCCAACTAGAAGGGAATATTCCTGTCTGGCGATTGTTGCGCGGTGTCCATTCATCTGCTGTCATAGTGTCACACTATGAAGAGAGATTGGGCTAGCTAAACCTGTCTTCTGTGACGTTTTGAAGAAATTGAGGTGATCTCATTTGAACCTACAGAATATTTGAAGGGATAGATAGAGTCAATGTATGTAAGATGTTTTCCCCGAGTTTAGAACCAAGGAGCACGATTTAAAAATAAGGGGGAATGCTAATTAGGACCAAGATGAGAACTTTTTTTTACCCAGCGGTTGGTAGATATTTGGGATTCTCTTCTCCAGAGGGCTGTGGAGGCTTAGTCTCTCAGTATATTTGAAGTAAAAGTTGATGAATTTTTGATTATCAATTGCATAAAGCGTTATGGGGATCGTGTGGTTAAAAGGAATTTGATCAACCGCAATCACGTTAAATGTCAGAGCAGGTTTGATGAGGTGAATGCTCTATTGCTGTAGGTATGTCTCAATGTTCCTATCTGCAGTTGTCTATTTACCGACCAGAACTGATGGAACGCTCTTTAGTATTGCTCAGCTGATGACCATGGAAAAGATAAAAGACTTGCTGTAGATTGATGATGCTGTACTAACATTCCATGCTGAGGAACACCTGCAGCAGCAACTGGACGGCCTCTTTTCTGTAAAGTTTAAATTCGGCCAACAGCATTAGGAAGACAACTGTCATGGTCTAGACTGTCAAGCTGACATGGATCAGCACTGACCACATGATACTGGAACTCTTTGACAGCTTCACATATCTAGGTGCCACAGTCACAGCTACCTGTCTCTTGATGCTAAAACCAACACACACATTGTGAAACTGTAGCTATGTTCAACCTTATTAACTAGTAAGTACGTTAGTAAGTAATTTAGTGATGTGACCACAGACCCCAAACTGCGAGTCTACCAGCATGCATCCTCAGCACACACCACTACAGTGGTAAAATTGTCTTAACTTCTCCCTTTATCCTTCTGCTATCTGCATATTTATATTTCTGAAGTATTGACCTATGAATACAGGAGTCAGAATTCCTGCTCCCTCCAATACTAACTGTGACTACCTCAGTGACCCTGTTCAGCATGGATCTATGCTAGACCTCTGCTCTATGCAAGGGCAGTTGGCGATTCAGAATGTAGGCTGCACCCTGCATAACCAACTGGGGCATAAGTTAAAACTTAAACCCCTCAGTATTGTTGGGGTTTCTATGAAAATGTGCTGGAACATGAAATTTTAGCCTCAGTGCTCACAAGCTCCAAGAAAGAGCAATTTATTTATCACCACTAGATGGCATTTAAATACAATGCAATGCCAAGATTCAGTGCTTTTGTTAATTTGTTTTATACTTGCACTATTGTCTTGTGTCGAACAATATTTTGATAATTTACAGGAGATTTAAAAATCAATTAAATAACCTTGGCTGTAAAAGCTCCAGGAATATATCATTCTCATTGGACTTTGTACTGTCACTGGTCTTAACCAACGTGTTTTTCTCATGAGTAGAGGAAGTGCTGTGACTGGGGCAGATAGGATATCTGAGGAGCAATAGCCCTTAAAGTGACATTCTCACTTAACACACATTTTGGTTGCAAGGAATCTCCAAGATCAGATATGAAGTGTAAACATGGGAACACAGTTGTCTCCAGTTTGATTGAGCTGTGAATTGTGAAGTGGAGATGACATTGATTGTCAATCTTTGAATGTGAAGTTTTGCGTTCGGATCAATTAAGGCTGAGAGCCAGGTACTGTTTGCTGACAGTTAGCCAACTTTGCAATGTTTTTGAACTTTACTTTATCCTTTTACTTCTCCTTCAAAAGTACTCCACTCTTCACAGCAATAGTATTAAATGTGATGTATTTGTATTGCAAAATGTCCCATCCTTTATCTAAATAAATACTTAATTTCTCTTTGTTCAGTTATTTATTAACATGACAGAGATAATTAGAGTTAGAATTAGGTTTATTGTCACGTGTACTCAAGCACAGGGATGTGGGACTATGACGAAAAGAGTATAAAGTCACCATTTTCTTCTTAGTTACAAAGATACCTCAGTTCAAAATTTCAGGTATAAATTAATAAAACAGAGAAATAAAGTTAAAAGATCAGCATTACAGTCCTTATAAAGCTAGGCACAAAATTTTAGGTACTCATTAGGAAAATAAGGAAATAATGGGAAAAGTTCAGCATTACTGTGTGTCTAAAGCAGGGAGTCCACACTGGGCTTCACCTCGAGACTGAATTCCAGTGATGGTCAGGAAACTCGTCTACCTTTAAAGCAGTGATCTCACACACATACTGCCCACATAAGCTATAACTCCGATACATCTCTGTCAGAGGGTTTAAGATCAGAAACACACATCACAACTGAGGTAGTATGAATGGAGATGGCAGCAGATGAAAGTTGCTTGCAAAAGGATATCACATACTGAATTGTTGATCAAGGATTGTAGTTTACCAAAACTTTGCCTCCAGTAGCAATAGACGTAGTCTGATGGATGATTATAATAGAAAGGTTCTCCAGAAAGAAAGTAACAAAGACAGAAGTGTATTGGTAGAAAAAGTGTCACTGTTGGTCAGTAGCAAGCTAACATTTTCTTTACGGCCAAGCAGTGACATTTCCAGGTATAAGTTAAGCCTTGGTGGAGATCCTCCCTTAGGAATTGAACATTATTTACAGCTGGTGGCCAGCCTATAGTTCTTACTTGTGGGTGTCCTTGGTACTGTGCCTCTCCATTAATAATATCATCGTAACAAAAACATATAGAAAACCCTCTACCAATCCATGCAACTGCACAGAGCTTTGGTTTGGCCACAACTGGAGTACTGTGTGCAGTTCTGGTCACGGCACAATAGGAAAGATGTGATTGCACTGGGGGGTGTGCAGGGGAGATTCACCAGGATATTGTCTGGAATGGAGCATTTCAGCTGTAAGGAGAGGCTGAATAAGCTTGGTTTTCTTAGAGAGGTTTGAGGGGGGAACCTGATAGACGTATATTATATTATGAGATACAATGGACAGGGTGAATAGAATGCATTTATTCCCCTCAGTCAGAGGGTCTAAAACAAGGGGGCACATTTGTAAAGGCAGCAGGTTTAGAGGGGATTTGAGGAAAAATATTTTCACCCAGTGATGGTGGGGGTTTGGAATGCACTAGGAGGGTAGTTGAGGTGGAACATCTCACAACCTTTAAAAGTACTTGGATGAACATCTGAAGTGTCAAAATATTCAAGGCTATGGGCCTAGTCCAAGAAAGTGGGGCTAGTGTAGGTAGTAATGCATTTTTTTAGCAATACAGACTTCATGGGCCAAAAGGCCTTTTTTGTACTGTATGATTCTATGATTCTATGAACTGATTTTGACCAGATATGTAAAATTAACAATCTATAAAAATATATATAATCCCAGAAAAAGTCGTTGAGTCATCAAAGGATCGAGAAAGAAAAGTCAGCAGGTCGTGGATGGTCCTTACTTGAACTGAGTCAGGACAAAGACATCACTTTATAAAGGCTAGACTTCTTAAGGCAGTTATGTTTTAAACTATTCTATTTAACTTAAGATAAAACACAAGATCCTATAATGGGGAATAATGAAAGTGTGCTAAACTGTTCTGGTGATAGGTCTAAGTGATTTTGTTTCATGCGAAGAGAGCCTCAGGCCAAACGTATAGAAACTCAATTTCCAGATTCCACAGCTTGACATGAAAGAGGACTTTTTGGACACAGACTCTCAGATCGAGAGAGACTCAGAGAGGCAAAGCAACATTTGCTGATTTTCCAAGCATGAGAACAGGATGTTTTATTTTCACCGCCAAGCAGAATGTTGATAAGAATGATCCCTGTTTGAAGAGGTGAGACTTGTAGAGATTTATCGTTCAAGCAGTTGCCAGAGTATGCAATACTGCTGGATGTCAATTTTGATGATACTTAGATGATTGTTGGGACTTTCAAAAGATATTGAAATGCATGTTTTGGTGTGGCAAGGAAAAGAGAGCCTATAGAATCTCTAGGAGGAAATTGTGGCTTTATCTATAAGGCTACATACCTACTGAAAACATGGCATAATGTATAAATATGGACAATTTGGTTTTGTTAATTGGCTAATGGACAAGTCCCTTTACTGTAGTTTAGTTTTGTATTATTATTATCTATTAAGTAATGCTTAGTCCATATGGATTTTAGTTTGTTTCCTTTGGTTACTGGGAAATTCATATTTCTTTTGGAAGTTTTCATTCTCCATGGGAATCATAACAAATTGGAGTCTCTTGTGGGATCTGAACTCACAGATGCACTGGAAATTTCCAGAGTTTAAACAAATGATATTTTACATTTACTTTTGCTGTATTCAGTGAAAGGTCAACAGGGCTACAATCAATTCTTAGGCAATTCTAGCTGCTAGTGTCTCGAAATTAACAAAGATTTACAAGTTGTAGCAGAGGAATTTGAAATGTTAATACTAATGATTAAAATGAAAGAGAGTTGTGAAGATTGATCTAGAATCCTGATGAGAAAGAAAATCAGAATGAGAAAAAATAGAAAGAAAATTTGATCCCAATACAGGAAGATATTGATTTTACGAACAGGGCTTGGCAGGTAAATTTGAGAATTACTCAGATTTAATTCCCAGCTTCAATTTGAAGATAGTTTAAAATAGAAATTGTTCACCATCTACAAGTCAGAACTCAGGAATGTAATGGAACACTTCCCACTTGCTCGGGTCAGCAGTAGTATCCACTCCCTTCATCACCGACACTCACTAGCAGCAGTGTGTACTATCTACAAGGTGTACTGCAGAAATTCACCAAAGGTCCTTAGGCAGCACCTTTCAAATCCACGATCACTTCCAACTAGGAAGACAAGGGCAGCAGATATATGGGAATAACACTAACTGCTATGTTCCTGCCAAGCCACTTATCATCCTGATTTGGAAATATATTGCTGTTCCTTTAGTGTCGCTAGGTTAAAATATTTGAATTCCCTTCTGAACAGCATTGTGGGTGTACCCACACTTAATGGACTGCAGCAGTTCAAGAAGACAGCTCACCACCAACTTCTCAACCCAACTAGAAATAGGCAATAAATACTGGCCAACCAGCAATAGTGAATTAGTGATTTGGTTATCATGGGTGAAGAGTTCCAATTTTTACACTGTGGCACAAAAGAGATGTCTTTTTGTTAAAAAAAAACCCTCAGACTCAGAGAACTGGAAAGAAACAGAGGGAGAGGTGGGGAGTCTCACCTCCTGTGACCAGACAGCCAAGCAGAGAGAAGTAGCTCTTGTGTTCAACAGTAGCACTGGTTAAGCAGTGGCTACTGTAGGAGGAACACCCTCTGGAGCCCCAGGATCACAGAACAACTCAGGCCATAGATAACTCATGTGGGCTGGAAGTTTTTTTTACTGCATTGCTCTCATAGGGAAAGTGTACACAGGAGGCCTGGTAGCAAAGGCATTGGACTAGCTTTTAGAGAGCTGATCCCTATCTTCATATCCAATTCCTTGATCGGGCATTGCCCTGGTCAGTTTTAGCTGCTGTGCATATTGTACACAGGTCTGGCCATTACTGGGCTTATCCCATTGGTAGCTGTTTGAGGCTCTTAAGTTTTAACTGGCTACTTATGAGCCTCAATTAGCTGTAGGTGAGGAAGGTCAACCATGATCCTTTCTGTAGTGCAGTGGTAGTGTCCCTACTTCTGAGCCAGATGCCTGGGTTCAAGTCCCACCTGATCCAGAAATGTGTCCTAACATCTCTGAACAAGTTGATTAGGAAACATCTATAATTCAGGTAGAAACAGGTAAGTGATAGTGTTCAGATACCCCAATACCTGCCCTAATTCAATCATGTTTGAGCCTCCAAGATCACTGGTGAAAGCAGAATATTCTGAAAAATAGAAAATAGGAAAAGGCCATTTGGCCCTTTGATCCTGCTCTGCCATTCAATGTGATCAAGGCTGATCATCCAACTCAGTGCCATGTTCCTGTTTTATCCCATATCCTTTGTTCCGTTTAGTCCTAAGAACTGCATCTAACTCCTTCTTGAAAACATTCAATGTTTCAACCTTCACTACTTTCTGTGGCAGAGAATTCCACAGGCTCACAACTCTCTGGGTGAAGAAATTTCTCCTTAATTTAGTCCTAAATGGTTAACCCCATATCCTTAAATTATGGTTCTGGACTGTCTGGCGATTAAGGTTCTTGAGTAGGTTTGTAGCTCGGTTTGTGGATGCTGTGGTTGGTTCGTTTGCCAAGCTGATTTGTTAGTTCGCAGACGTTTCATTACCCTGCTGGGTAACAACATCAGTGCAGCCTCCGATGAAGCGCTGTTGTGTTTTCCCACCTGGTATTTAAACTCTGGGGTCCATTGGATTTGATTACCTCATTTCTGGTTTTCCTTCACAGTGGTGTATATATAGGGTATAGTTCTATGTGTTTGTTGATGTCTTCCTGGTGGATAACCGGGCCTCTAGGAATTCCTGTGCTTTCTACATAAATTCTACGGCCTCCCAAAAGTCCACAAACTGGAAGTATCCCTCAGACCCATAGTATCCCTCCCAGGCACTCCAACACATAGGTTAGCCAAGGAGTTACAATGAAGACTAAAGCACAGTGCCAGCAAGTCACCCCACTCAATCCACTTAGCCCAGGAGTTCCTCAATTCCCCCAAGGACATAAGAATAGAGATGATGAGACCATGGTATCATTTGATGTTTCCGCCCTATTCACATCAATTGACATACCACTGGTAAGAGAAACACTAGCAACGCTACTAAAAGAATGAGACCCGAGTGACACCATCTCCACAGACAACATGCTGAAATTACTGGACCTGTGCCTCACCCACTTTACCTTTAATGGTCAAATCTATGAACAGATCAACGGGATACCCTGGGGTCACCTATCTCCGGACTAATAGCAGAAGCAGTGATGCAGAGACTCGAAAGCATAGCCCTCCTGCAAACTCAACCCAAACTATGGATCCAATACGTGGAGGACACTTTTGTCATCATCAAACGGACCAAACTACAGGAGACACACCAACTTATAAACACCACTCTCACTGATATCAAATTCACCAGGGAAGATGAAAAGAATGAAGAGCTCCCATTCCTGGACGTCATGGTAGAATGCAAGACCAATGGGGAGTTCCTGACTAAGGTACACAGAAAAGCCACACACACTGACCAAGTAGTGAATTTCAACAATAACCACCCCAACACTCACAGAGTTGCGTGAAAATACTAAATAGTATACTAAACGAATGACAACACACTGCAGCAATCCGGAACTACGCCAAAAAGAAGAAGAGTACCTCCATCAAGTATTTAAGGACAATGGATACCCAAACAACTGGATCCGACGATGCCTATCACACGAACAGCAACAGGAAGATACTGCACGCCCTAACACACTCATCACACTACCATACATCAAGAACATATCTGAACTGATCACAAGACCATTGGACACCAGAGTAGCATACAAACCCAAGTCAACCTTCACACAACTGCTAACTCAAACCATTGACCCTTTATCCAATATGGACAGAACCAATGTAATACAAAATTCCATGCAAGGACTGTGACAAACATTACATTGGACAGACAGGAAGAAATTTAGCCACAAGAGTACATGAACACCAACTAGCAACAAAAAGGCATGACCAATACTCACTTATCTCCATTCACATGGATAAGGAGAACCACCAGTTTGATTGGGACAACACCAGGATCCTAAGACAGGCCAAACAGAGACAAGCCACGGGAATTCTTAGAGGTCTGGTTCTCCACCAAGAAGGCCATCAACAAACACAAAGAACTAGACCCTATATATACACCACTGCGAAGGAAAACCGGAAATGAGTAATCAAATCCAATGGACCCCAAAGAGTTTAAATACCAGGTGGGAAAACACAACAGCGCTTCATCGGAGGCTGCACTGATGATGTTACCCAGCAGGGTAAAGAAACGTCTGAGAACTAACGAACCAGCTTGGTGAGCGAACCAATCACAGTGTCTGGTCATTGAATGCATCTTTCCTACATTTATCCTGTCCAGTCCTCTTAGAATTTCATAGGTTTCTATGAGACTCATTTTTCCAAACTCCAGTGAATATAGTCCTCACCAATCCAGTCGATCTGGTCATCCAGGAATCAGCCTGGTAAACCTTCATTGCACTCCCTCTGTAGCCAGAACATCCTTCCTCAGGGAGCAGAAACTATACACTATACTCCAGGTATGGTATTACCACAGCCTTGTACAATTGCAGCAAGACATCCCTTTTCATATATTTGAATACATTCACTATAAAGGCCAACATACCATTTGCCTTCTTCACTACCTGCATGCTTACTTTCAGCAACTGGTGTACAAGGACACTCAGGTTTCATTGCACCTACCCCATTCCCAATCAATTGCCAATCAGATAATAACCTACCTTTCTGTTTTTGCAACCAAAATAGATAACCTCACATTTATCCAGATTATACTTCATCGGTAATGCATTTTCATTCTCTGTATCCTTCTCACAGTTTACCTCCCAACCAGCTTTGCATTTTCTCCTAACATGGAGATATTCCATTTAGATCCCTCATTTAAATCATTAGTATATATTGTGAATAGCTGGGATCCACGCACTCCTTCCTGTGGTACACCACTAGTTACTGGCTGCCTGTTAGAATATGGCCCATTTCCTATTCTTTGTTTCCTGCCCGCTAAGCAGTTCTCTAACCGTGTCCACCCCCAATCTCATGTGCTTTAATTTCACACAGTAATTTCTTATGTGGGACCTTATTGAAATATCCAGAAAAAAGTCTGAAGTTAGTGTTAAAATGGTGTGAAATTCTCCTGAGCCATCTAACATGTATCGGGTTGATTCACTGACATGAATCCTTCTTATTAATATTAGTCTTAGTTACTTATTCCAATTGGGGAAGGATGTCCATACAAAGTGTTTGGCAGAAGATCGACTCAATCTTGTTGAACTGTGAAGATTTATTTTATTGCGCTTAATAGCTAGCTACATTACAACAAGGTACATGATTATCTCTGGTGAGACATCAGGCTCAACACAAGAGTAAATATGCATAAAGTATACATTACGCCTGGAGAACTCATACTTGAATCATTAAATCTGTTTCTCCGCAGAAGCTGCCCGACCTGTTTCTCCAGTGTTCTCACTGTTGCTTTCAGATTTTTACTTTTCTTCAAGTATACATTACTGTTACATTGATTTAGCATGAGTAGACTGGTAGTGGAACACAAGAACACTTTGTTAGCTCCTCTTGGGATCAATCTTTTATATCTTGATGGGTAGAACCTGTCTCGTGATATCAGTTAGTCCTTTCAGAAACTAACTGATTTATACAACTTCAGCCCATGAAGTTAAAGAGATTGAGATGCTGGATTTTTGAAGAATTGAATGCTCAATGGTAAAAGATTTAGTTAGCATAATCCTTCAGTTTGAACTGGGAATTTATTAAAAATTATTTTCTGCCCTAACAACAAGGGTGATATAATTTAAATAATCCACTAGATGGTGCTGAGGAGATTCATGGCTGGAGAGCCAATGACAGTTTATTCTGAAAGGTACATCTGCAAATCAGTAAAGTGGAAATCAAACCAATGAAAAATAAAATTAATTACAAATTACTATTAGAGATTCTCCTACTGTTAAATATGTAGAATATTTTCTGTGATGTAGTATACAGTGGATGTGGGGAGTAAAGGACTTCTATTGACTAAGGGTGACCCTGTCGACCTTTCTAAAGTCAGTCACATTTAAAGTATCTGAGCAGACTAATAGCTTTTGGAATGCAGTGATTTGTCCATTATCCATTTTGGGTTGGGAAATGATCTTTTGTTTTAATTGGGAAATGATCTTCTGGTTTAAATACTTACACCTTGCTGCTATCACCAGACCTGATTCACCCCCTTCAGACCTGTCTGCAACGCCCCCCCACGGCATGTCCCGAAACTCCCAGACCCAACACGCACCCACCCCGACCCGATTTCCCCAGCTCACCCTGACATATCCTAAACTCATGCCTGTTACCCTACCTCACAGGCACCTATCCCCTCACCCCAGTTGACTTGCTACTTACCTTGCAATTTAACCCCCCCACCCATCTGACATCATACCCTCCCAGCATCACACTTACCTTATAGTATTTCCTAATCAGCTTGTACAGAGGTGTTCCTATACAGCTCTGGAGTAGGTAGAACAGGAATCCAGGCCTTTTGGCTTAGAGGTAGCAGAACCACCACTCTGCAACAAATGCCCCAAGTATGGCATAAAAACACTTAAGTTATGTACTAACCCTTTTGTGCTGTTTGAATCTACAAATCTCTCTTCTTTCATTAAAAAGAAGGATTAGAATGGCAATCTGCATTAAATTGCCACTCACTGGAAAATATCTGTGTCTCTTTTAAAGAAACGTGTATGTCAAGGTGCACAATATAACAGAGGAGTTGTGTGGTGAAATTTATTACCTGGGTTGGATTTTCAAAATGGCTTTGAATGTTGCCAAGAGTTTTCTTGGAGTAGGAAATGTAACACTGAAGTATTTGAAATCTTTGAATATCATAAACTCAGACAGTTAGTAGATATATTGAAAGGTAGAAATAAAAGCATGATCTCATAAGGAGGAGATGCTGCAAGTGATTATCCAATATTTAGAATTAGAGGAAGGGAAACCTGTTGGATAGCTGTCAGAAAACTTACAGCAAGTCTTCAGATAGAAGCAAAATTGTTGCCTTCAACTGTTTAATGAGCAGTTTTGATCCTCTTTTTAAGAAAAGATGTTATTTCATTGGAGGCAATTCAGAGAAGGTTCACTAGGATTATCACCGGTTCAGATGGATAGTCTTATGAGCAAAGGTTAAACAGGTTGGGACTCTACTCACTGGAGATTCAATAAAAGGAGAGGTGATCTCATTTGAAACATATAGAATTCTTAAGGGGTTTGACAGGGTAAAAGCAGAGGTGATGTTTCCCCTCATGGAAACTCTAAGATCAGAGAGCATAGTCTCAGAATAAAAAGACACCAATTTAAGACTGAGCTAAGGAGGAATTCCTTCTCTCAGGGGGTTGTAAGTCTTTTGAACTCCTTGTCATAGAGTTCTTGTGCATATTTAAGGCTGAGATAGTTAGAGTCTTGATCAGAAGGGAATCAAGGGTTACAGGGAAAGGGCATGAAAGTGGATGTGAAGAGTGTCAGTCAGATCAGCCATGATCCTATTGAATGTTGGAGCAGATTCGAGGGGCTGAATGGCCTACTCCTGTTCGTATTTCTTGGGGTCTCATTAACAAATTATATGCATTATAATTAGAAAGTTCTCCTTTCAATTTAGTCAATATTTGTTGTGGTAGGAATATAAAGGCTCCAACGGTTGAGATTTGAATGTAGGTTTGGATGTACCATTAAAAAGTGGTTTCTATGAGACTCTCCTAAATAAAGATATTTTCAGTGATGTTCTGTTACCACTTATGTTTCTGGCAGGACACTTCCAATATTCACATCCTGGACTACAGAAAAGCTAACACTGCTTTCCTACAGCTCCCTGCTGAGATATTACAGGTTTGAAATTCAATTTGTCACTTTCTTGTAATATAAGGCAAGAGTGTTTCCTAAAGTCAGCACGAATGTTACTTTGCAATTTATTGGAAGATGCTTATGAACTGTTGCACAGGAATATCATTAGAAAAATGAACAATTAAATGGAATTCCAAGGTTATTCCATTTCTTTATCTTCCTTATTCTGGACATTATTCTTTCTTTCTTGGTTCTCCTGCATATTGTTAACTTTTCAATATCTCACCCATATAGTTATTCCTAGTGTGACATTGGACAGTGGGTAATACCATGCTGTTCTGCCATCTGCCTCCATCTTGACATTTAGACATTTTCCAAGAAGGATCACTATGGGGTTAATTTTGAATGTACTTCAATGGAAGTTCAAACTGGGAAGGCTGTATCAGGAAAGTTGAATTGGCATTGACTGTTTTATGCCGTTACCAAGAGTTGCAATGGAGCCTCAATGATTGGAATAATAAATTGCTGATTATTTTGGCGTTCTAACGAATCAAAGTGAATTCTACTTAAAAAAGAAAGGACCTGTATGTTCTCATCGGTCAATAATCATGATTATAATATGAAGTTAATGACACCCCTCTCCTTTTGAATGTTATTATTGTTTTTCTTATTGACATTGTGATGCTGGGGTGGGACCATGGACGTCACCAACTTTCTGGTTACTTCACCCAAATGACTGTTCTTCTAGTGGGAATCTAAACAGTGATTGTCTTGGACAATATGTATCCTTCAACCAACATCACCAAACAGATGAACTGATTATTATCACTCTTCTGTTTCTGGGACCTTGCTGTGTGCAAATTGATTGCTGCGTTTGCTTCATTACAACAGTGACTATACATCAAAAATACTCTATTGGCTGTAAATTGCTTTAGACCATGTTCAGGCTATGAAACACATTATGTGATTGCAAGTCTGAGCATAAGAACTGAATGGAGGGACATCACTAAGTCAATACAATCAATCAGTCAGCTCCTTTTTGATTGCAAATAGGTAAGGCATTGTTTAATGCCAGGAATAAGGGCAGGGGAAGAATGCTTTCATACCTTGCACACATTTCTTGTAGGGATGACAGATTGTGGTACAAAATTAGTCTGAAAACACACAAAGTCACAGGGAGGTACCATTATACATTATAGACAACATTGCCCCTTTTGCATCAATCCTGATCCTGATGGTGTCAATGTGAGATCAACTGACTTCAATCTTTCAACTGTAAAAATCCTTGGCCCAATATGAACATTTACAATACAGGATAATATAACAGGGCAAAACAACTTTTTTACAGCAATTTTCTTTCTATATCAAAATTATTTGTTATAACAGCTAACACACAACCTAAGTGGAGTAAATAACTCCTTCATATGAGCGAGTACCTCTCTGAGGTAAAGAAGTATGAAACAGTGAGTGATTTGAGAGTGATGTGTTCATGTAGTACTGTTACAATTGCTTTACATTGGGGCTATTTGCTTCCATAGAGCTGCAGTTAAAGCGGCAACAGTCAACAGCAACAATTTTGCTTGTAGACCATTTGAAAATTAATCTTACATCATTATTTTGTGCACAGTTGGTGAAACAACATTTCTGTTTCTTTCACAGGTCAGGAGCAGCAGTCATTCCAGAAAGTTCCAGCTCTTCTTTTATAGTGGTTGTCAGATCAGTATGTACATTATTTTTCATAATCTTGCAAAATCATTTATTACAATCGGCAATGTCACATCAAGCAAAGTGACTAGGGTTGATGCTCAAAATGTTTTGATAGGTATCATTTTATCTTTAAAACAAAATATTTATTTTTTTTAAAGAACTCTTTCATTTAATTACATATTCTGATTAGAACTTGAGTTCATGTGGGTCCAATCAATTAAAGTTTTGCGTTAAAAGTTTGAAGTGAGGCACTTGTAAGCTGAATCGGTGCACAATGTGCACTGGCAAAGATGGATGCCAAAACGTGACAATGAATATCAATTCTATGATGCTACATCATCACAAAAAATACCTTTAACTTAATCATATTTTTAAGAGGTAGTCAGATTGTAACGAGAGAGATGTGTGAGCCCTGATTTTGGAGAGTCTTAATTTTTTTCAGGCAGAAAGGGTTGTGTTATTCTGTAGCGCAGATTCTCTTGTGTTGGTGGCTCATGGGACAGACATGACTGAATTTAGTCCTTCTAATCTGAGTTGCTCTCTTGTACAAGAAAACATTTCCCAGAGAGCTTGCTGTATAGCATAACTGGCTAAGGAACGCAGATCCAGTGGTGCAGCCACTCTTGAAGGCAAGTTGCTCATCTTCATAAGGGTTATTCTGGGAGTGGGCAAAGAAGTTTGCAAACACTGCCCCCTTTACTGCTGATGGTTTACTAGGTCCTGAAAACGTTGCCTGAAGAAGGCAGGATATAGGCCTCTATAGAAAACTGGTGTGTGAGCTAAGTAGAGGGACATCACTAAGTCAATACAATCAATCAGTCAGCTCACATCTGGCTGCAAGTGGGGAATACATTGTTTGGGAAATCAGGGCAGGACTTATACACTTAATGGTAAGGTCCTGGCAAGTATTGCTGAACAAAAAGACTTTGGAGTGCAGGTTCATAATTCCTTGAAAATGGAGTCACAGGTAGATAGGGTAGTGAAGAAGTCATTTGGTATACTTGCCTTTATTGGTCAGTGCTTTGAGTATAGGAGTTGGGATGTCATGTTGTGCCTGTACAGGACATTGGTTCAGCCACTTTTGGGTTATTGTGAGAAATTCTGATCTCCCTCCTATAGGAAAGATGTTGTGAAACTATAAAGGTTCAGAAAAGATTTACAGCAATGTTACCAGGGTTGGAGAGTTTGAGCTATGGGGAGAGGCGCAATAGGCTGGAGCTATTTTCCCTGGAGTGTCGGAGGCTGAGGGGTGACCTTATAGAGGTTTATATAGTCATGAAGTGCATGGGTAGGGTAAATAGGCAAGGTCTTTTCCCCAGGGTGGGGGAGTCCAAAACTAGAGGGCATAGGTTTAAGATGAGAGGGAAAAGATATAAAAGGGACTTAAGGGGAAATCTTTTCATGCAGAGGGTTGTGTGTACATGGAATGAGCTGCCAGAGGAAGTGGTGGAGACAGGTATGATTACAACATTTAAAAGGCATCTGGATGGGTATATGAATAGGAAGGGTTTAGAGGGATATGAGCCAAATGTTGGCGAATGGGACTAGATTAATTTAGGATATCTGGTCGGCAAGGACGAGTCGGACCGAAAGGTCTGCTTCCGTGCTGTACCATTCTATGACTCTTTGACTCTATGCTTCAGGCATAAAGGCAGAGAAAGTATCCTTTCCTATCCTGCATACATTCATGGAGCCATAGAGTCATATTCTTGTAGGAATGATGGATTGTGGCAAAAAACTAGTCTGAAAACACACAAAGTCACTGAGAAATACCATTATACACATTATATACTTTACATTTAATTTGATTTAATTTATTTTTGTTACATGCATCGAGATACAGTGAGAGAATTGTATTGTGTGTGCTAATCAGACAATTCATACCTTACATAAGCATATCAGGGTAATAGAACAGAATGCAGAAAATAGTGTTACAGCTACAGAGAACATGCAACTCTAATATATTAGAGGTCCGTTCATAAGTCTGATAACGGCGGGGAAGAAGCTGTTCTTAAATCTGTTGGTATGTGTTTTCAAACTTTTGTATATTCTGCCTGATGGAAGAGGTTGGAAGAGAGTATAAACAGGGTGGGTGCGGTTTTGATCGTAGACAACTTTTCCCTTTGTGTACTGCTTTCATTATGCATCAACTACATGGTACATGTTTTTTAAAGTCAGAGGTACCAGGTAAGGAATAGCAAACAGCTCTATGCAGAGGTGGTCCTGCGCTGTTTGAGAATTCTTCAGTGTGGAGTAGCAGCATGCAGAGCACAGCTCCAAACTGTTACCTACAAGTGCTTCAAATAAGATGGTACACTGTCGAAGTTTCTGTTCCTAAGTCTCACCCGAAGAAAAACTATTTGTTGTATCTGTCTTGCAGCAGATGCGCAATGTATCTTTAAGGAGCATGCTCATGATGTAATTACTGATACATGATGTATCATGGCACATGACCTAATGGTGTCAAGGTCTCAGTCTCCACTTTAGTGGGTCCTCTTGCAGCACAACAGGGAAGAATGCTGCTGTATATTTGAATTGCTTAGCTTGAGCCTAGACACATGAGTGTGCATGTGTAAATACCAGGAGCTGTAATAAAAGCTCGTTGACTTCTTCATACTACATGATCATGTTGGTCATGGTCAGCCCTGTGTGGCTACTGCAGCTAGTCTATGGAGTCGTGCGAACACATGGAGCTGTACTGACATCAGTCAGGGCTCTGCTCACTCATCGTTCTGGCTAAACTGCTCAAACGGGTGGGCCACGATCATCTAGGCAAAGGTTTTATACACTAACGGTCAGTGGGAGAGGAGGTTAACACGAGGCTGGTGCTGTGAGAGGGAATCTGGGGAACTTGATGGTGTGAGTTGGCCTCAGAGCCCTGGGATGCAGAAGGGATTACAATAGTGAAGGGGAGCAACTCACGTAGTAACTGGGGGGAGATGATGGAACATGGAAGGGTCAGATAGAGTGTGTAGTCTACAGAGAGCAGTACCCAGCATATTTGGCAGAGTCAGCGGAATATACAGTGATCTATAGGACTCTGCATGTTCACTACATATGCCTGAGGCTGGGGATGGGGAATAGTGGGCGGATGTGGACTCAGATAGACAGGTTGGGTGGGGAGGTAAGGACTTGATGTGGAAGGCTTCCAAGAAGGGGATGTTAATGTTTGTGGGTTCACCTACACAGTGATGTTGAACCTGGGACTGATGGTGCAAGAAGCAACCACTGATGCCTTCCATTCTCCTAAAAATCAAAAGGGCATCATGGAAATGAAAATGGCTGTGACCACACCTGGAATGGGCATTGTTTGTGCTGCCATCTATGAGGGAGGAGTCTGTCAATTATAGATCATCAGTGTAGACACACACACACTTTTCTCGGGATAAGAATGGGTTTGCTTCAGTACATTCAAAGTGACATTTTTGGCTACATAATGACTTGTACAAATTGATGATAGAAGTAAATATAAATTGACAAATATAAGAACTTAATCAGAATTTGGAGGCACTGTGACATTTGGAGGCCCTCAAAACGTTGTCTTCTTTCTCTCCCTCCCACTATGTCTCAGTGTCAGCCCAGTTAGGCTGGAGGAAGCTGCCTGACTGTGCAGTCTGTTGGCCCTAGAGCTTTGATTGGATGATCCCAGGGCCATTGGTGCCTAGAGGACATACTGTGTGTACCCTTGCCAGGGGCAAGTGCACTCTCCTAGCTTAGACTGTCACAGGGGTGAGGGTGTCAAGCAGGTTGAAGGCCTGGACTGTCCTGAGAGGAGAGGTCTGAGGGTCTGTGTGTGGTTCCTCCACTGGCTGGGAGTGTACTGGCATTGCCTGTCTGCTTGTGAGCATAGGAGTGGGCCTGGAATGAGGTCACAATCCCTCCATCCCTGTCACCTTGCTGTCTACATACCCAGCAGGCTCCGAGACTGCTGGACCTGGCTCTCAATGGCAGCTGCCAACCTGTCCATGAAGATGGCAAGTAGCTCGATTACCTGAGACAGCACAGTCCCAAGTCCTGTAGCCACTGTGTCAAGTTGCCCAATGGCCCCCAACATATCTGCCTGCTGCCCCCGTGTCTGCTTGTGCTTTTTTGTGATGAAATCCCTGATTATCAACCCCCTCATGGGGCTTCTTCCTTGACCAACTTTCAGAGATGTGGCAGTGAAGTGCTCACCAGCAGGTTCTCCCAACTTGAATCCAGCTATCGAGAATGTCCATCTCCGCAGGGCCTGTCCCAGTCCTTGCCAGCAGGACTAAGATCCTCTCCTTATAGTAGGTGAGGAGCTGAATGTCGGGCACCCATCACCTGCTCTGGCACTATTTGTGGCTATTTAGTCCTGTAATTAGGTAAAGGGAGAACTGAATGAGGTGGAAGTGGGTGGCAAAGCTGTTAGAACTGGTGCAGCTGCACGAAAGGTGACATGGTGTTCCAAGTGAGTTAGTAGGCAATGCAAAGGGCATGCAGGGTTACTCTTGTGGATGGCTGGGATGGATGGGAACACATGAAGAAAGATATGACGTGCAATAGTGATATTGGTAGAGCATGAACCCTTGGTGGGAGGTGGGTGCAGTAACAAGGATAGATTGAATGTGAGTAGTGAAGTGATGATAGTGACACCTATTCTGGTCAACTTCTTTCTGCACTTTAGCATGAGTGTTCCTCCTGAAATAACTCCACAGAGGCCAGTATCCCATCACCAAATCACTCTTTATTTACATATAGAAAGTTTTTGACACTGACCCAGCTCCACCAGAGCCAGCTCTCAGAGTAAACAGGATGTCTGACACTCCTGTTCATATCTGTCAGCCAGGGCTCCCTGATTAGACCAGATTAACAGCCCCAATCAGGGAACTCATATTCCATGAGGTCCACTTATTACAATCAGTATAATATTGTGTATGACAGCAGAATGCCAGCACTTGCTGGGGTGCACAAAGGCATTTAATGATGGTGACACTAGGGATGCCAATCTATTCCGGTATATGCAGGCAAGGACCTCTGGCTATGGTGAGTGGGAGAATTGGGCTAGCATCAGACAAGAGGGATGCCACAGAGGTAAGGTATATAGTTAATGAGGTGATTTTAGGGCAACTGCATGAGAAAACCTACTCATCCTTGCTGAGAAAAACCGTGGCATGAAACTTGCTGAAAATGACAACCAAACTAGGGCAAGATTTGTCACATTGTTTTAACTGATTTTGGAACTGGGTACAAATGAGTCTAAGAATGAATGCAATAGTACTATGTCAATATTGAAATGAGGCCTGCACTCATTCCAAATGCATTAGACCAATGACAAAAGACCTTGTTGGGGGCAACAATGCACTTGTAAATGAGGACTGAACCTTTCCACTGCTAACTTTTTCATGTCTGTGCTTAATTAAATGGTCACAAAGATTTTAAATTGCTTCCGAATATACCAGCAGCAGGAGTTGGAACAGCATAATCTGTTGTGCAATACAACAGCAATAGCAACATACAGGTCACCATATTTAAATTTTGATGTTGATCTCGTTTTCTGTGCACCTTCTTTGCAGCTGTAACATTGCATTCTTCACTCTGTTCTGTTACCCTAATGCACATTATGTGGTCTGATCTGCCTGTACTGCAAGTGAAACAAAACTTTTCACTGTACCTAGGTACATGTGACAATAATAAATCAAATCAAATCAAATAGAAATTACATGATCAGAGTCAGAGACACAGTGGAACATAGTCTAGGAACAGAACAGGATTGTCATGGGGAAAATTATAGGAAAATCAAAGCAAAAGATTGAAGTGAAATTCATAATTACACAGAAAATCAGAAAATGTGATCAATGCATCTTGGAGGAATGCTGTATTTGGTATTGTTTGTCTTTCCTCAACATATAATTCGCACAGATTCAAAAGTAATGTATTCACATTGTAATCTCAACAGTTATTTTTTGAAGGGCATCATTTGTTAAATCTTTGAATATGCAATTTATAAATTATTTATAGACACAACAATGACATTGAGAATCAAATCTAGAAGAAAAGTAAAAATGGGTAGTTTTGAATGTGACATGTGGTGTACAAAGCATTCAAAACATGCAAAATAGGAGCAGAAGTAAACTAGTGGACACTTTAAGCCTGCTTCAATATTCAATAAGATCATGATAGTCTGTTTGTCTTTTGAACTCCCATCTCTCCCTGATAGCCTTTGATTTCTTTGCCTAACAATGATCTATCTACTTCTACCTTAAAAATATTTAATCACTCCGCCTCTACTGTTGCCTGGGGCTGAGAGTTCCAAAGTCATACTGAGAGAAAAAGACCTCAGAATTCTCTGTGTACGGAGTGCTCTGACTAAGCACCTCATCCCCAGTGGTGAATGGCGACGATACAACCAAAAACATGAATCGGAAAGCTCAACATTGCCAGATATTGACTTTTTTTCCAGCCTTTCTGATAGACAACCAGTTAGGTTAGGAAAACGGTTTTAGAACATAGAACATAGAACATTACAGCACAGTACAGGCCCTTCGGCCCTTGATGTTGCGCCGACCTGTGAAACCAATCTGAAGCCCATCTAACCTACGCTATTCCATTATCATCCATATGTTTATCCAATGACCATTTAAATGCCCTTAAAGTTGGCGAGTCTACTACTGTTGCAGGCAGGGCATTCCACGCCCTTACTACTCTCTGAGTAAAGAACCTACCTCTGACATCTGTCCTATATCTATCACCCCTCAATTTAAAGCTATGTCCCCTCATGCTAGCCATCACCATCCGAGGAAAAAGGCTCTCGCTGTCCACTCTATCTAATCCTCTGATCATCTTGTATGTCTCTATTAAGTCACCTCTTAACCTTCTTCTCTCTAACGAAAACAGCCTCAAGTCCCTCAGCCTTTCCTCATAAGACCTTCCCTCCATACCAGGCAACATCCTGGTAAATCTCCTCTGCACCCTTTCCAATGCTTCCACATCCTTCCTATAATGCGGTGACCAGAACGGTACTCAATACTCCAAGTGCGGCCGCACCAGAGTTTTGTACAGCTGCAACATGACCTCACGGCTGCGAAACTCAATCCCTCTACCAATAAAACCTAACACACCATACGCCTTCTTAACAACCATTCAACCTGGGTGGCAACTTTCAGGGATCTATGCACATGGACACCGAGATCTCTCTGCTCATCCACACTACCAAGAATCTTACCATTAGCCCAGTACTCTGCATTCCTGTTACTCCTTCCAAAGTGAACCACCTCACACTTTTCTGCATTAAACTCCATTTGCCACCTCTCAGCCCAGCTCTGCAGCTTATCTATGTCCCTCTATAACCTGCTACATCCTTCCGCACTATCCACAACTCCACCAACTTTGGTGTCATCCGCAAATTTACTAACCTATCCTTCTACGCCCTCATCCAGGTCATTTATAAAAATGACAAACAGCAGTGGCCCCAAAACAGATCCTTGCGGTACACCACTAGTAACTGAACTCCAGGATGAACATTTCCCATCAACCACCACCCCCTGTCTTCTTACAGCTAGCCAATTTCTGATCCAAACCGCTAAATCACCCTCAATTCCATGCCTCTGTATTTTCTGCAATAGTCTACCGTGGGGAACCTTATCAAACGCTTTATTGAAATCCATAAACAACATATCAACCGCTTTACCCTCATCCACCTGTTTGGTCACCTTCTCAAAGAACTCAATAAGGTTTGTGAGGCACGACCTACCTTTCACAAAACCATGTTGACTATCCCTAATCAAATTATTCCTTTCTAGATGATTATAAATCCTATCTCTTATAATTCTTTCCAACACTTTACCCACAACCGAAGTAAGGCTCACTGGTCTATAATTACCAGGGTTGTCCCTACTCCCCTTCTTGAACAAGGGGACAACATTTGCTATCCTCCACTTTTCTGGCACTATTCCTGTAGACAATGATGACATAAAGATCAAAGCCAAAGGCTCTGCAATCTCCTCCCTAGCTTCCCAGAGAATCCTAGGATAAATCCCATCTGGCCCAGGGGACTTATCTATTTTCACACCTTCCAGAATTGCTAACACCTCCTCCTTATGAACCTCAATCCCGTCTAGTCTAATAGCCTGCATCTCAGTATTCTCCTCGACTACATTGTCTTTTTCCTGTGTGAATACTGACGAAAAATATTCATTTAGCGCCTCTCCTATCTCTTTGGACTCCACGCACAACTTCCCACTACTGTCCTTGACTGGCCCTAATCTTACTCTAGTCATTCTTTTATTCCTGACATATCTATAGAAAGCTTTAGGGTTTTCCTTGATCCTACCTGCTAAAGACTTCTCATGTCCCCTCCTGGCTCTTCTTAGCTCTCTCTTTAGGTCCTTCCTGGCTAAGTTGTAACTCTCAAGTGCCCTAACTGAGCCTTCACGCCTCATCTTTACATAAGCCTCCTTCTTCCTCTTGACAAGAGATTCAACTTCTTTAGTAAACCACGGTTCCCTTGCTCTACCACTTCATCCCTGCCTGACAGGTACATACTTATCAAGGACACGCAGCAGCTATTCCTTGAACAAGCTCCACATTTCAATTGTGCCCAGCCCCTGCAGTTTCCTTCTCCATCCTATGCATCCTAAATCTTGCCTAATCACCTCATAATTGCCTTTCCCCCAGCTATAACTCTTGCCCTACGGTATATACCTATCCCTTTCCATTGCTAAAGTAAACGTAAGCGAATTGTGGTCACTATCACCAAAGTGCTCACCTACCTCCAAATCTAACACCTGGCCTGGTTCATTACCCAGTACCAAATCCAATGTGGTCTCGCCTCTTGTTGGCCTATCTACATACTGTGTCAAGGAACCCTCCTGCACACTTGGACAAAAACTGACCCATCTAAAGTACTCGAACTATAGCGTTTCCAGTCAATATTTGGAAAATTAAAGTCCCCCATAACAACTACCCTGTTACTTTCGCTCCTATCCAGAATCATCTTTGCAATCCTTTCCTCTACATCTCTGGAACTTTTCGGAGGCCTATAGAAAACTCCCAACAGGGTGACCTCTCCTTTCCTGTTTCTAACCTCAGCCCGTATTACCTCAGTAGACGAGTCCTCATCAAATGTCCTTTCTGCCACCGTAATACTGTCCTTGACTAACAATGCCACATCTCCCCCTCTTTTACCACCTTCCCTGATCTTACTGAAACATCTAAACCCCGGAACCTGCAACAACCATTCCTGTCCCTGCTCTATCCATGTCTCCGAAATGGCCACAACATCAAAGTCCCAGGTACCAACCCATGATGCAAGTTCACCCACCTTATTCTGGATGCTCCTGGCATTGAAGTAGACACACTTCAAACCACCTTCCTGCCTGCCGGTACACTCCTGCGACCTTGAAACCTTATTCATGACCTCACTACTCTCAATCTCCTGTACACTGGAGCTACAATTCAGGTTCCCATACCCCTGCTGAATTAGTTTAAACCCTCCCGAAGAGCATTAGCCAATTTTTAAGCCCATATGCTACTTAGAAGATGAACGTAGGGCCAAAGGGACAAGCAGGTTTAATTCCCCAGTTTTTTTAGAACACTGATAAATGAGTTTATGTTGAAAACGTGAATTCAATGTAAAATAAAAGTGCACGAAAATAATTAAACATACAAAATGTAAACATGTGAGTATTTTTACAATGAGAATGATTTAATTAATACATCAGTTCTTCCGCTACTGATGGGTCATGAAAAATTTGTCACCAATTGCTTTCATCATGATGTTCATACAACATTTTGTGTTGCCATCAGTTATTTTGCTGCTTTTGTTTTTATCAGGGCCGATGCGACGTAGTGACAAGTCTGAAAATGGGTCAACACGGAACTGACCTGTCTCAGTGTCCACAGCAAAAGAAACACTCTGCAGGACGGAAGGGCTTTCCCATGTTAGGCTTGTTGGAACGGAAGACAAAACTCTCCGAAAGATTACCACAGAGTAAGAGGCTTTGTGCATGAATGGTTGGTAAGATTATGTTAGAGCTCCCTCTGCTTACTGGCCGATACATTGTGTAACTGAACTTTATCTGGCAGGAAAGTGCTAATATTGATCCTTGGTCCATGAAGAACTATCTGATCTCGGCAAGACAACAATAGTAAGAGGTACAATTGCTTTTCCAATGTCGGATGGCAGCTACACCTGCAAAACGGTGATCGAGAAAGTTCAAAGAAGGTCAGAATACAGAGTGGTAAGAACTGCAGATGCTGGAGTCAGAGATAACACAGTGTGGAGCTGGAGGAGCACAGCAGGCCAGGTAACATCAGAGGAGCAGGAAAGTTGATGTTTCAGGTCAGGACCCTTCTTCAGAAAATTTGAAGAAGGGTTCCGACCCGAAACATCAACTTTCCTGCTCCTCTGTGGCTGCCTGGCCTGCTGTGCTCCTCCAGCTCCACACTGTTATCTCAGGATACAGAGTAACTGTGTTCAGTAGGCTAAATTAGCCAGATTTCCCCTCCTTATTTATATTCAGTTATCTCTGCTGTAACTGCTTATAGATACCAAAGTAGTATGGGGACAAACACTGCTGTGATACTTCCTTTATTGGAACAGTTTGATGAATGCTGAAAAAATAGCCCTCTAGCACCTATAAAACTATATTCCAGGAAGGAATTATAAGCTTTGGGAGAGGGAGAGGAAAATAAATAGTTATTTATTAACATGCTTCTGAATGATCCCATGGTACAGTATACTATTCATAGGCAGAGGTATCAGACAGGATGGAACTTTGCATCCTCCAGTATCTTCTAATTCAAATATATAAAAAGGAAGAGAAAAATCAAAGGGAATATAGGTCCCTTAGAAAATGAATCTGGGGAGATGGTTTTGGGGACCAAGGAAATGGCAGGGGAATTAAACAGATATTTTACATCAGTCTTTACAGTAGAAGATACTTTGAACATTCTGTTAGTAGTAAACACTACAGGGGTGCAATTAAGTACTATGACCATCTCTAGAGAAGAGGTATTAGATAAACTAATGGGGCTAAAGGCAGGTAAGTCCCCTTGCATCCTAGAATCCTAAAAGAGGTAGCAACAGAGATAATAGATGCATCATTGAATTCTGGAGAAGTACCAGAGGATTGGAAAACTACTAATGTGGCACCCCTATTCAGAAAGGGAGAGTGGCAAAAAGTACGTAACTATAGGCTGATTTGCCTGACATCTATTGTTGGAAAAGCATTGGAATGAATTGTGAAGGAAACAAAAGCAGAATATTTTGAAAACAAAAATCTAATCAAACAGAGTCAGCATGGCTTCATGAAAGGGAAATCATCTATGACTAATTTATTAGAGTTCTTGAGGAAGTCTCAACCAAAATTGACAGAGAGGAACCAGCAGATGTGTTGTATTTGGACTTCCAGAAGGCATTCAACAAAGTTCCTCGCAAAATGTTAAGTCATAAGAGCCTATAATGTTGTAGGTAGTATATTGGCATGGCTAGAGAATTGGCAAATGGGTAGGAAACAATGATTGGGAAAAGGGGTTCTTTTTCACGTTGGAGACCTGTGACCAGTGGGGTTCCACAGGGATCAGAGCTGGGGGTACAACTGTTTACAATATATCTTGATGACTTGGAGGAAGTAAGTGAATGTACAAATTTGCAGACAACACTAAAGTAGGTGGAAAAGTAGGTTGTGAGAGGGATACAAACTGTTTACATAGAGATATTGATAGGTTAAGTAAGTGGGCAAAATGTTGGTAAATGGAGTATAATGTAGGAAAATACGAAGTTGTTCATTTTGGAAGGGAGAACAAAAGAACAGAATATTATTTAAACGGAGAAAACTGCAGAAAGCTGCAACACAAAGGGACTTGGGATACTTGTGCATGAAACGCATAAAGCTAGCACCCAGGTGCTGCAGGTAATCAGGAAGGTGAGTGGAATGTTGTGACTTATATCAAGCGGGTTGGAGTGTAAGAGTAGGGAAGTCTTACCGCAACTGTGCAAGGTACTGTGGAGACCATATCTGGAGAAATATAAGCAGTTTTAGTCCCCTTATTTAAAGAAAGATGTCATTTCATTGGAGGCAGTTCAGAGGAGGCTCATTAGGAGGATCCCCAGTATGGAGTGATTGTATTATGAGCAAGGGCTAAATAGGTTGGGGGTCTACTCACTGGAGTTTAGACGAATAAGACGTGAACTCATTGAAACATATAGGATTCTTAAGGGTTAGTAAGAACTGCAGATGCTGGAGTCAGAGAGAACACAGTGTGGAGCAGGAGGAACATGGCAGGCCAGGCAGCATCAGAGGATCAGGAAAGCTCCCTCCCCACCCCTATCTGCCTTCTGTAGGGACCGCTCTATCTGCGACTCCTCGTCCACTTCACACTCCCCTCCAGCCCCACCACCCCCGGCACCATTCCCTGCAACCGCAGGAAGTGCTACACCTGCCCGTACACCTCCCCCCTCACCTCCATCCCAGGCCCCAAAAAAACCTTCCACAACAGACAGATGTTCACCTGCACATCTGCTAATGTGGTCTATTGTATCCGCAGTTCCCGATGTGGTCTCCTCTACATCGTTGAGACAAAACAAAGGCTCGGAGACCGCTTTGTAGAGCACCTACGCTCTGTTCGTGACAAACGACAACACCTTCCAGTCGTGAACCATTTCAACTCCCCCTTCCACTCCTTGGATGACATGTCCATCCTGGGCGTCCTGCAGTGTCACAAGATGCCACCTGGAAACTGGAGGAGCAGCACCTCATATTCCACCTTGGGAACCTACAACCCAATGGTCTCAATGTGGACTTTACCAGTTTCAAAATCTCCCCACACCTGGCCTCATCCCATGACCAACCCTCCCTCTCATCCCCGCCTCCTTGACCTGACACAACCTGTCCATCTTCTCTCCCACCTATCCGTTCCTTCCACCTCACTGACCAATCCCCACCAGTGCCTACCTGCACTCACCTATCACCATCCCACCTACCTGCCCCAACCCCACCCCTCCTCTCTCTATTTATTTCAGAGCTCCCTGCCCCCTCCCCCATTTCTGAAGAAGGGTCCTGACCTGAAACGTCAGCTTTCCTGCTCCTCTGATGCTGTCTGGCCTGCTGTGTTCCTCCAGCTCCACACTGTGCTGTCTAGGATTCTTAGGGGGCTTGATAGGTAAATGCTGAGAGGATGTTTCCTCTCATGGACAAGTCTACAGGACAAAGTCTCAGAATAAAGAGGAGCCAATTTAAGACAGAGATGAAGAGGTTGTTAGTCTTTGGAACTCCTTGCCGCAGAGAGCTGTGGGGGAAGAGTCCTTGTGTATACTTAAGCTGAAATAGATAGATTCTTGATCAGTTGGGGAATTAAGGGGAAAGGGCAGGACAGAAGACATGAGGAATGTCGTATCCGCCATGATCCTAATGAACGGGAGAGCAGGCTCAAAAAGCTGAAAAGCCTCCTCCTGTTCCAACTTCTTACGAGTGGGGATTGATGACTCTTTATCAAAGCAAAGCAAAATCAGAAGGCCCTTAAGGGAAGAACAAAGTAGGGTTTTATTTGTTTAACCTTTGTGATTAATGAACATTGAATGGCCTGTAGAATTAGGTTTTATTAAGTGAGAGGTCTGAGGGATCTGTCAGATGACACTTAATAGAACAGATCAAACTTTTAATCATCTGGGAACAAAACTGAATCGTGGTCAATTGGAATCTAGATGAAAGTGTAAGTATCATATCTCAAATGTGCAATTTAAAACTGGAATGAGAGAGAAGGGAAGATGATGCAGTCATTAACGTGTTTAAAGAGATGGTGTATGGAGCTGATGGTGAATTTTAATGGATTTATGAGCGGCTCATTGCAGTTCAGGTAGCCCATCAATTACACGCATTTTAATATTACATTACATTATATTAAATAATTTTCAAATCCTTTCATAGCCTCAACCCCCTCCCTGTGTGTCTAAAATTCCTCCAGCCTCATAACTCTCTGATTTTTCTGTGCTCCACTATCTCTGGCCCCATGAGCACCACTGATTTTGATGGCTCCGCAATTATCTGATTCCCTCACTTTCACAGCCTTTTAATGGGCAGCATAGTGACTCAAGTGGTTAGTACTGCTGTCTCACAGCGCCAGGGACCTTGGTTCAATTTCATACTTGGGTGATTGTCAGTGTGGAATTTGCACATTCTCCCCATGCCTGTGTAGGTTTCGTCTGGGTGCTCTGGTTTCCTTCCATAGTCCAAAGATGTGCAGGTTAGGTGGATTGACAATGGGAAATGCAGGGTGGGTGGGATGCTCTTCAGAGGGTTGGTGTGGACTCAATGGATCAAGCGGCCTGCTTCCACACTGTAGTGATGCTATGAAACACTCTGGAATTCCCTCTTTTAGCTTTCTGGCCCTCACCTTTTTTGCCATCCTGTGCAATGTTCCCTGAAACCTATTCCTTTGATCAAACTTTTAATCATCTGTTCTAATGTATTTTGCTGCATACAGTGTTTGCAATATTGAAACAGGCCATTTTCCCGACATTTAACATGAGATTCCTATGACCTGACATCACTTAATCCAAACAACATATCCTTCTGGCAGTTTCTCCCGCATGTTTACTTAGCTTCCCCTTAAATGCATTGTTCCTTAATTTCTAGCAGCTATATTTATCCTACATCTTTAAGAAATAACATTGACTCCAAAATAGAGCTGATGATAAGTTATTTATCATACCCTTCTTTGCTTTCAGCTATCTTTCTGGCCACAGTTGCTTAATTTCAATGCACCGTCACCTCGCTCCAGGTCTCTTCTATCTTTTTGGATCTTCTTAAAAATTTAAATAAACTACATTGCCTCCATTAGTGTATCTACACATTCTGTACTTTCTCAAATTCTGTAGGACTGGTCAACGAGGAACTGCCTTTAGAAGTCCATGTTAACTGGCCCTATTAACACATGCCTTTTCCAACTCCTTCGTAAGTTCATTGCATAGAATGGACTCTATTAATTTGCTGACAACTGAGATAAGACAAATTGACATTTCTTGGTCTATCCCTGATACCTTTTTCGGAAACCAGAACTGCTGTTCACTACCACAGTCCACAAGCAGAATTTTCCTTTGCATGGAATTTAGGAGAATTCATATTTAAGTTTCCAAGACTTTGTCACTTCAGATTCATTTCAGTTGCATCATAATGTTGATATGTTGCAGAAAATTATAAGAAGACCTTAATTGTACGAATGTTAAAAAATTAAAATGCTTTTGTAATTTCAGTTAGCTCTTCGTCAGGTAAAATAAAAATCTAATTAACACAAGTTGACGGTCAGAAAGCATAAAGTATCTGGTGCTTTGTTTATTCTAGAATACGATGTATTTTATAGGATATAGGGGTACAATTCTATAGAGGTTGCAACAGCAGAGTGCTTTGATGCAGAGCACGTTTTCCATATTGAGGCTAGGTGAAAATCCTGGAATCCATCCCTAAGTTCATTGTAGATTGACCTACACCACATAGACCATAAGATGTAAGAGTAGAATTAGGCCATTCTGCCCACTGAGTCTGCTCCACCATTAGATCATGGCTAATTTGTTTCTCTGTCCCATGTTTCCTGCCTTCTTCCCATAACCTTTTATCCACTTACTCACCAAGTACCTGTCTATCTCTGTCTTAAATGCATTCACTGACTTGGCCTCCTCAGGCAATAAATTACAAAAGCATTTTAATTGTTTAACATTCATACAATTAATGCCTTCATTTTAATTTTCTGCAACATAGCAATATTATGAAGCAATTGAAATAAATCTGAAGTGGCAATGACTTGGAAACTTAAAAATGAGTGTAAATACTTAAATATATCTTGACAAATTGTACAGAATTTATCTTCAACAGGTTCCCTCTGTCCTCTCCTGTCCCTGAAGGTCAGCAAGTAGGTCATGCTTCCCAGGCAGTATTTATCCTCCTCAGCACTCCGTGTATCTCTTGCAGTTCTGTCTCTCTCCAAACATCTCTCCCTGGTCAAGTGCTGCATCATTGTCACTCTAACATCATATCTGGAATTGAACTCTTTATTTTGCATTTGGACCAAAAGAGTAATGAGATCTGGAACCAAATGGTCCTTCAGGCAGCTTAATTTGGCATTAATAAATGGTTTGTTGCTGAGGAAGTGTAGCTTGATTGAGCTGTCAATAATACCTTGCTTCAGTTTGCTGATGGTTGGGAGTATACTGATGGACCAGCAATTGGTTGGTTTGGATTTGTTCTGAGTTTTGTGCATACTTTCAAAGCAAAGACATAGACAGTTAGGTCCCATAATTCAAAAGCGTTAACAGGCAAGCGTGAGAGTAATTCTCTCCCTTTCTGGCATGTGTTCATCACTAAGTGCAAATTGTCCTCACTTTTTACCCCAGATCATATAATTTTAGCATCTAACATTGAGTGACCACACTTCTTCCTGGCTATAACCAAGCCCTTGAGCTTCATGATGACAGTGTGGATATCTATAAGCATGTAAATAGTGAAAGGATAATAAAAGGAGGAGTAGGGCTGACTGGGGAACAATAAGGGAATTTACACTTGGAGGCAGAGAAGACAGCCATGGTGTTAAATGAATAGTTTGTATCTATCCTTACCAAGGAAGAAGAAGCTACAAATGCTGTGGTGAAAGAGAGGTAACTCAGACATTACGATTGCTTAAAATTGATAAGGAGGGGATATTGAATAGGATATCTGTAATTAAAGTTGATAAGGCACCATGACTGGAGGAGACACATCCAAAGAGACTAAAGGAAGTGACAGTGGAAATTACAAAGGCATTAGTTATAAATTTACAGTCCTCCATAGACTCTGAGGTGATGCTAGAGGACTGGAGAATTACAAAATGTTACAAAAACGTACAAGCATAGCAATTATTGGCCAGTCAGTTTAACTTCAGTGATGAGGAAGCTTTTATAACTGAGAAAATGCTCTACATCCCTGACACCTTCCTGACTTGACTTTGGGAACCACGATTCAATACCACCCCCACACTGGAACCTTCATCCAGTTGTACTTTCTCTAACCTAGAAACCTTGGCAATTGAGTTATAACATTTATAGGTGTTGTGATGAAACGTATGTGAAATATATATAATTTATACGTAAATGTCAGTTTTAAAGTTTGGATTTTAAAAATGTGGCATATAGTTATTTGTTACTTTTGTGAAGGAATTTATTAAAAAAAAACAAGGTCATTCCAGAACAGTAACCTAATCCAGTATGTGTCAAAGGGCAGGAAATCCCTGGAGTGTTCATGGAAGATTGTTTCTATGGGATGGTTTATGCTAGGTGGAGTAAACATCAAAGATTGTTTGCTCGGTTTTGTTTTAGGATAATCAAGAATTAATCCTAGCTTAGAAACCCAGTGGTTAAAAGTTTTGGGGATAATTTAGAGAAGAACGATTGGAGCCAAAAGCAAATATATTCTCTCTCTTGAGACTTCACATTTCATAGGACAGAAACCGCAGAGAATTAGCTAAATTAAACTCAAAGACTTGAGATGGAATTTGTTTTTTACGGTTTTGAATTATTGTAAAATACTGGTGTTAAAATCTTTCTGACTATGTACCATATCTACATATTTTGTGTTTATTTTTGTTTTTGTGTGTGTGTAACAAATTTCTGTGGCCTCATCTGACTATGTTTCAGTTAATAACCACCATGTTAACTAAATAAAAATAAAATATAATGTTTGGGTATCTGACTTGTCCATTGGTACCGTCAGCTTGGATCATAACAGTGTGTGTATATATATTAACAAAGCACCCGAGTAAAGACTTGACAAGAAGGGCAGTTAGAAAACAGCCACAGAGATACGTGAGTGTCAAGGTGGGCTGGTTGGAGGGTCTGCCTTTTTTCAGTGAGAGTTCAGTTCAGTTGTATGAAGTGCTATTAGATCCTCTAGTACTCACCCCTTAGGCCACCTCCCTGACTTCTCATAACACCAAAGCCCCCTCATGCCCCATGCCACCACATGCCCACATTCCACCTTCAGTTTCCATCATACCTTCCATATCACCTCCATTCACCTAATATTCACTAAGTGCAAAGTACAGGAGCTGTGTGGAGTTGAAAAAAGCTTCTAACAATTGAAATTATCTCTCACTCATATATACTTGATGCTGAAAAGAGATTTTTTTCATGAAACCTATTCAACACTTTTAAACCCATTCAAGTATCTAAACTGCTGTAAAAATAAACTTTTATTTACTAATCATACTAAAGACATCTAATCTTTTAATAGACTCTTAAAATTGTCAATCAAATTGTGGATAATGTTGTGATGTGGTTTTGGAACATGTGAAACTCAGTCAGGTATTCATAATGGGCTCAACTGTAATAAAAATCCTTGTGAATATTGTCAAACAGTACATGGGAAGGGGTTACTGTAGCTTACTCCAAGTTAAGAGAAATCCTAGTTCCATTGTGATGCAATATATGTCCTTGAGTTAAAGCATCGCTCTTGCACTTATCAGCATTTGTTGATAATTTAGCACTCTGTGTATCAAAAATATAAAATATTTTGATTTCTTCTAGGAACTTCTACTTCGCTGAGTTTGGCATTACAGCATGCACAGGAAGTCACAAAGACTCAGCAAATAAGAAAATCCAGATGTACGGTAGGAAACGTGTTTTGAATATTTTATCAAAGAAAGATGAGCTAGAATCAGTTTATGAAGGCAAAAACAGCATGGGTAAATTTTTACCTTCAACATCTTGATAGTAACCCTGGAAAGCCAATTTCCTATATTTGCATGTATCAGATATACATGGCATTGAAGTCATTGGATGATATTTGGTGAGCTTCTACAATGTACAAGAACAATGTACATTTATACAGTGCCTTTAACACAGTGAAATAGCTCAAGATACTTTTTTGGAAGCATTATAAATCAAAATTAGAATTCAAGCCATATAAGGAGGAATTAGGGGAGATAGAAGAAGAGCTCTTTCCAAGTTGGATTTAAGAAGCATCGTTAAGGAAGACAGATAGGGAGACAAGGTGGTTTAGTAAGAATACACCAGAATTTAGTAACTGAGAACTGAAGGCATGGCCACTGGCAATGGAATGATTAAAAGTAGGAATGCTCAAGAAGTCTAAATTAGGGGTGAATCTTAGAGTCTTAGGGTTAATATCTACAGAGATAGGGTGTAGTGAGGCCATGCAGCGATTTGAAAACAAGGGTAAAATATTAAAATTAAGGTGTTGCTTGACTGGGAGCCACTTTTTACAGTGAAATGAAAATGAATCTTTGGTATAAGTAAGGCAACAGAATGTTAGATGACTCCAAATTAATGGAGGGTAAAATGTGGAAGACCAGACAGGGCATTGAAAGAATCAAGTTGAGGGGTAAGAAAGTCATACATGAGGATTTTGTCAGAAGATGTCTTGAGGCAAGACAAACTAGGTGCTGTCACAGACTATGAAATAAATAGCCTTAGAATGACATTGGAAGTTTATCTTAGGGTCAAATACAATAGCAAGGTTGTGAACCATCTGATCCAATCTCAGCCAGTTGCCAGATGGAGAGGTAGAATTTGATAGCTAGGGAAAGTAGCATTGACTGGGGACAGATGTCAATGGTGCTGACTTATGAGAAGGCAAGCAGTCTGGTGATTTGGCAAGATTGGAGGAATTGAGAGAGGTGGTGATGTGGTGGTGTCGGATGTCAGCCCCATACGTAAAACTAAATTGCGCTTTCAGATGATTTTGCAATATGTGCAGCAAGTAGCTGAGAAACTGGAAAAGGTCACCTCAATTCTTGGGGGCACCAAGAAAACTGTAGGAGAAGGAAAAGAAGTCCTTGGATAAATAAACTAGGTAAAGAATCCTACACAGCTGGATAACGGTCGAAAGGCACTGGAGAAAGATGGCCTGGTCAACCATGTCAAAGGCTACAGATAGTTTGAGAGGAACAAAAAAAGAAAGTTTGCTTTTGTCAGAGTCAAATAGGATATTATTTGTGACTTTGAAAAGAACCAGTTCAGAACTGTGTCATGGAGGTCTTCTGGCACAATGGTAGTATCCTTACCTTTGGGTTGGAAGCTCCGAGTTCAAGTACCTGCCAGGACTTGCTGGCCAGAGATATTCCAGTTCAACAGACTGATCAGCTTGTAATGCTTCCACGACTTTCCCACTATTCCAAAAAGGAAAATGTCTATGTGAGTTGATGCACAGAAAAGAATTGCCTTGGAGGTGAAAATCTGATTGGATGGGGTTCAAATGTAGAGTTTTGGGAAAGAGATTTGGGAGTCAACAATACACTCATGGTCTTATAAGTTAGTTATTATTAGCTAATGTGGAGATCAGATAGGGAAGCTGGGCAGTCAATGGTTACTGGGAATAAAACTGAGCGATCAGGAGGTGAGTCAAATTGCCCAGATGAGATCAGGGTGGGGGAATGAGGGAAAAGATAGCAACATAGAAGATAGGAGCAGGAATAGGCCATTTGCCCCCTTGAGCCGGCTCTGCTATTCTTAAGATCAATATGGCTGATTGTCAAGCTCAATATTCTAATCCTGCCACCACCACGACCCATATCACTCAAAGTCTTTCAGCACAAGTGCTATATCTATTGCCTTCTTAAAGGCAGATAATGTCTTGGTCTCAACCACCTTCAGTGGCTGTGATTTCCATAGGGTCACCACTCCCTGGGTGAAGAAATTTCTCCTCATCTCAGTCCTAAAAGATTTACCTCTTATCCTTAAACTATGACTCTGGTTCTGACTCCTCCACCATCAGGAACATCATTCTTGCATTAACCTGTCTGGTCCTATTAGAATTTTATAGGGTTCTGTGAGAACCCCCTCCCCTCCTCATTCTTCTAAACTCCAGTGAATGCAATCCCAACCGATTCAATCTCACATCATACATCAGACCTGCCATCGCAAGAATCAATTTGTAAACCTTAGCTGCACTCCCTCTTTAAGCAAGAACATCTTTCCCCAGATAAGGAAACCAAAACTGCAAAATTCCAGGTGTAGCCTCATCAATACCCTGTATAATTGCAGCAAGACAACCTTATTCCTATACATGAATCCTGTCACTATGAAGGTCAATGTAAAGTGCCTGCTGCACCTGCATATTTACTTTCAGTGACCGGTGCACTAGGACACCGGGTCTCATTGAATATTACCCTCTCACAATTTACAGCCGTTCAAATCTGCCTTCCTTTTTTTGCTACAAAAGTGGATAATCACACATTTATCCACATTATACTGCATCTGCCATGCATTTTCCCACTCACTCAGCCTCTCCAAATCACACTGCAACATATCCGCATTCTCCTCACAGCTCACCTTCCCACCCAGCCCTGTGTCATCTCGAAATTTGGAAATATTACATTTGGTTCGTTCATCTAAATCATTAATGTATACTATGTGTGGCTGGGGTCCCAGTACCGATTCCTCTGGTCACTCAAAGTCACTGTCTGCCATTCAGAAAAAAAGACCCACTTATTTCTACTCCGTGTTTCCCATCTGCTAACCGACTTTTTATCCATCTCGATACGCTACCCCCAATCTCATGAGCTTAACTTTTACACATTAATCTCTTATGATAATTGGAAGTGATGTTTTCGTCTCCAACATGCAAACATTCTCATCAAGGTGTGAAACGTAGGACATGGGGGTCTTTTCACTGCTCCCTGGATGGAGTAGACTGTTTCCTTGCCTTTTTCTGAAATATTAATTTCATCTTGGCTCTCTGTTGTCTTAACTACATTAAAACATAACCATTTATAATCCAGTGATACCTGCGACTGTTTTAAACCCATGTTTTGAGTTCCTTTTATAAAACTAATTAAGTCCATGAAAGTGCCAGATGTTAAATTGGGTATTGGAATTCAAAAAGCAGTAGTCTGTACTTTATATATTCATGGATATGTGTATTTTGATTTTGATTTGTGTATTTTGTTTCTATAATCCATTAATTAATCTACAGAGAATGACAACTTCATCTCACTCTGTGCTTAAAGAAGACAGTTTTGAGGAACTGGGACATAAAGGTAATAAGGCATATGAGTGTCTACGTTGTTGCTAAAGGGTATATTTGATGGTAAATTTTGAGGCTATCCCTCAGAACCATAGAGTGCTATAATCATTTTATTTTCTGACCATTGCTTTCTAAAAACGAAAGAAGGAAAGTTGTAAGTGAGGTTGATTACCACCTGTCAATATTTCTAACAATTTTTTCTGCACAAATATGATGCCTACGTATGTGAAACTGAATATAAGTATAAAGTAAGCTTTAACTTTTTTGTTGACGCAGGACTCCCCTTAGTGTTTCGTAGGCTAGTGATTACTGTCACATAATTGTCTGACAGTTCCGCTGTAGTTTCATTAGAGGTGTTATTAATTTATTGAATGCTTGCTGCTTTGTTCCTGTTTTCATGCTACGTACTGATTATTGTGTGCTAGCTTACTGCAACAGTGTATACCATCGTTTGTTACAGACACATTTTCCTGTGTCTCACAAAGACTGTTCCTGCTGTCTTGTTTATTTTCAACCTTGGCAGCTAATTGGATAGATTTCTGTTTTGTCACACATCCGCTGTGGTGTCACCATTGAAAGTTAGAGTGTTTTTATTTGCGTGCATTCTGCAGCTATCATTAATCAATATACGGTGTCAACACTTCCATTTTTGTCAGATGTGCGCTGCTGATCACGGTGAGTTACCTATTGTCTGTTTTACCAACTGTAGATTTTCTATGGGTCTCTGGAGCTGTGAAATCTCTTGTTCAGTGAGCATGGTGATCACCTAATTCATTCAGAACTAATCTTGTAATACTTTATTAGCTTGGCTCATCAGAATAATAAACTTGACCTCTTTTTGAGGCCTGTGCCTTGAATTTGAGAGATCACCAAATGAAGCAAGTGGGCAAAGTTTGCATATAAATGTAAGTAGTCAGAAAAATCAATTGACCATGTCTGGAGTCAAGAATGATTTGGATCTTCTAAAATGTTTAAATGGATTTAAAGCAGGGATCAGTCTTTGTAAAGTCTATAAGAATGGTGGTGATAAAGGGGAATTAAATATGAAGTGAAGGGAAATTAATTGCAGGAATGTGAAATATAGTTTGCAGGAACACAAAAGCATTGGTTTGCAACACCAACCTAGTGCTTGATAGCTGGAACTGGGTGCCTGGGGTTTGCCTCATACCCCAAAACAGTAACTGCAGAAGAGGGCCATATATTAGACCTAGCAAGTAGTAACTGTGATGTTCAATGTAAAGAGAATTGTACCTTTATTCTGAGTACAGCTACTGAGCATGTGCAAAGGATGGCATCTCAAAACGTTGTCAGATCACATGAAACCGGAGCCTTGATCTGTAAGTGTCCAAGTAAAATGTCCTGTCTTACCATCCTCTGCGTATAGTTATGTACAGTAAAGCCTGTCGCTGTTCACTCATAAGAGTGCAGATCTCATATTAATACATGGTGACAATGGTGACCACAGCCATAAAACCAGAGACCAATATAAAGAGCCCGTAGTGAAGTCCAGTGAAGGTAGACCAAGAGACCAGCTGAGAAATCTAAAACCAGCGTTGGGGTAAGTACCTGAAGTGAACCTCCATGGTGATAGGGGCCAGCTAGCTAAAGACTTTCAAGATGTACCTAAGCACTGAGCCTTGGAACAGGAAATGCACACAGAGACTGAAGAAAGTGTACAGTAGCCCACAGCAGAATGCATAGTTAGCAACAAGAAGAAGTCAATTGGCTGCAATGAACAATCCGTTTCCATCAAACAGGAGCCTATAGAAACAAGCCTCTGCTAGGAAAACAGTGGAAATAAAGAAATAATTCAGTCTCCAGAGTCCACTCTGAAAATACCTTGAGGATAGAAAAATCCTCACCTTTATGAGGTCTTGTGCATGATTCCTAATTGTTACAATTCTTTATTAACTGGTCTTCTTGTGTAGCTTTATATTTCTGTTCAAACATTACAAGAAGATGGAACAGACTCTCCATTTCTTTCCAAACAGAATCTGTAAATGGTGAGAAAAGAAATGCCAAAGACAGGGTGGCCAGCTATAAAAGGTCATTCCACACAGTGGTTTGCTCTTCCGGAATATAGTTACAGAGAAAGAAACCAGCAGATTTGTTGTTCATTTACATGAATTTGAAACTTCAAACCTTTCTATATTTTTGAATTCAAGGACAGTGTGCTTGAAAGCTCAGTTGACTCTTTTGAGGGGTAATAAGTCTTTTGTTGAAGAATATAAAGAAGATGTAAAGTTGTCTACTTGTTGCATGAGATATATCCAGGAGATGTAGCAACTGCCATCACAGAGGAGGAAGTTAGTCCTTCAGTACACAGCCGGATGACTGCTGGGAAGCACGAAAGTAACCTTGTGCTTATTCAATCAGTTATGAAAGCAAATCAAGCTTCTAGAATTTCCACAGCCAGTGAAGTAACCACAGGATCGGAGATGTCAAGAATTATGGAGTAAGAAAGAAATCTTCAGTCATGCAAGGGAGAGGTCTCAGAAGCTCAAAACAAATTCAAAACAATTTAAATGTCAATCAGGGTAGATTGGGCCCATACATGCACTGGAAGATACCATCTGTATTCAACAAATCTTAGTAATCATGCATATTCACCTTCAACAGGATCTTGACAAGTTTAGACAAAAACTTCAGACCACCTGGAAGAAGTGCACCAATTTCCAGGAGCTAATAGGAGGAAATCCAGGGAGAAAAAGTCCTCAAATCCAAATTGGATTATGCTAACATCAAATGTGTTGAAATGGTTGATGTACACAGATTATAGCTGCAGGCTGCAAGAAATACTCATCAGCAAACCAGCTGAAGAGAGCAGTGGAGTGTTTTTCAGATGAAGACCAGCCAAAGAAGTTGTCACTCCAACCTACTAATTTGTTAGCCCTCCAAGGAAATAACAAGGGGGCACACAGGTGCTCTTTTTTACCTCTGAGAGGACTGAGAGGGCTATGGGAGATTATTTCTTCAAGCAAAACAGATTTGTGGAAGATAGCGCAGAGGAAGTGGAGTAAAAATGTTGCTGGCAAAAAGGGGTACCATAAAAGAACTTGGGAGGAGATGTTGAATAAAGGGATTTGTATATTTACTTCAAAGAATAGCTACTGAGCATGTGCAAAAGGAGCTAGGTCATCGTGGCATCAGATCATATGAAACTGGAGCTTGGTTCTGCAATGATCCAAGTGAGATGGCCTGTCTTCCCTTGCTCTGTATATATGCATTCAATAATAATTGTTGACAGTGGCAGCAATCACATGCTAATGAGTATGATTCCAACCTTGGAAATTCCGTATCTCCGGTCATGGGTTCTGTGGGTCCTTGTGTGGCTGATGAGCCCAATCCTAGCTCCACATCTCCCAGTACACATTTGGCCAATGTTTCCAGGAGGTGGACTTGGTCCTTGGTAATAATCATATATATGCGTTCACTCTCCAGAATGCAGAACACATTACTACAGTCTGAATGTTTCTTTGTCAGCCAACATTTTAATTTATTTGTTTGTTATTGAAGGCCTGAAAGAGCAGCTTTCCAACAGTGCCAGCAGTCCAACACTAAACATGACTGTACGGCAGTCTGTGAGCCTCACACCAAAGTCAACAAAGAGCAGTGCAGTTACACACATCTCTGAGACTACAATTTGTGAATTTGAGGAGATGGTACTGGGTGAAACAAGTTGCACAGGTAAGCAAGTAAAATTGAAGCCAAAGCAGAAGGAATCTGCTGTGGACATATTAGTGCAGCTGCTGTAATTGATAACCATATTTTTTTGAAATGCAACAGCTTTGTGAATTTGGGCAGTAACTATTGCCACTGGGTGTTCTTCATCAAAAAGAGATGCAAGTCTTAGTCATACTGACCAATAAAGCACCTGTTTGTCTGATAATATGTAGACTATACTTGCTTTGTCAGATTCAAGAAAAAGACTTCAATATAAGAGAAAATTTAGAAGCATAAATACTTGGTGAATTGTTTGGAGGGAGCTAAAATGCTGAGAAATTATCTGTTTTTTGAACAAGAGTGGAAAACATGCCAGAGTATCTAATCTTGAATAAATTGAACTTTAACATATCAATTACTTTGAAAGAGGATCAAAGAAGAAATCTAATAGACTAAACTATGGTCCACATCACAAGAAAAGAGCCACTAAACAAGAAGAAACCTCAATTTTGCTGAGAATACAACTAGCAAACATTTAAATTCACAACACTGCTAAAATCAATACAAACTGTTAATTAAGTAAAGATTTTTATTCCATTTTGTAATTGCATCGGAGAGTCAATGAGTAGAATTGTTCACAGTAGCTTTCTCATTTTGAATGTCAAATCAGTTTGTAAAATCAGATGATGACAATGTAAGGTTCATATTTTCTTGCTATATTTGACTGCATACAATACATTTTAATGTGTTGCAACAAAACAAGGAGGTTTTATTGCAATTATTCTTTGGAGCCAGTTTGCATCTGAAAAGTTGAAGGTCCAAACTTCCTTGTTTCCACAGATAGATCACCTTCATCCAGATCTGCTGAAACTGTTTTTGAGAGAATGATCGCTTCTGTGGAGGACAGTAGTGAGATACAAGAGGACTATAATTCTTCTGGTAAGGGTGAAGCAATAAACATTGAGACATACAACCCAGAAACCAACTTAGAGGAATTGAAAAGACCCTACAATTGTTGCTAAATGTTCTGGCATGCATTCCATTGCTTACCAGAAATTACCATTGGACGGTTAAACAAGATATATTAAAACATAGACTTGGGGAAAATATGAACCACATGAGGCAAAACTTGTTCCTATGATAATCTAATCCCTAGTTCAAAATAGAATCAAGTCAGAGGCTAGGCCTATCAGATGGAGGGTTGGAGCATTCTTCTGGTTGGCTATGTATTAATTAAAGTCTGTCCCAGTACTTTTTTAAATTCATGGATCCAGCTCCCTGTGATTAAATTAAAGGCTACATTCTGATCTTCAGATGTGATGACATTGCTGTACTGTTTGAGAGTGAGTCATTAGAAAAGCTGAACTCGTTCATTTATGGCCATTGTGAGGCCTCTTAGCCACCCGTGTTTCACATAGCAGAGGAGCATATCTGTGTGGAACAATGCTTGGAGAGAGTGTGTGGTGGGCATCTGGAAATGTGTACATATTATTTCCTGGGTTTTGATTCCCCACAAATGCTGCCCCCTACTTGAAGGCAGATAATGAATATGTGCAAGTAAAGCCTAACAAAAGTACCATTTTTTTTCCAAATGCAATCAGCTTCTCGTCTGCATCTAACAAGACACTTAATTTATTCTGCCACATGAGGGAGAATGATGACACATTTTATTGTAGCATTATTCCTGCATGGGTATTTTTTTTAAATCACCCTCATAATGTGATTTAAAATGTATTGTTTGTGCCAATCTGCAGATGGTTGTGAAGAAGTTGAGCAGCATACAGAAATAAATAAGGTAAGGCTATAATAAATGGAACACATTTAGTACTGGTATCATATGTAAGTAACTTGTTATTTTCTCTGTAGCTAATTTGGCAACTAGAATCAAGTAAAACCCAGAGATTTCTTATCAAAATACAAAGAGTAAGAGGATAACTAAACTATGGAATTCTACAGCTCACAAGGGTAACCTCTGGAGACAGAGGGCATTGGGCTGATTCTATTTTTACAAAAGAAAAAAGAATTATACAGACAAAGTAATCAGACAGGATGCATGTAAAATACTGGATTAAAGTAACAGAGTGCCAGAGGAAGTATTTAAAGGGTTTAACATCTTTGAAAGTAGTTACATCTCCAGGTCCAGATAAATGCATCCTCAGATGTTAATGGAAGTAGAAGTAATGGGGGCATTGGCCATCATTTTCCAATCTCCCCTGGCTACAGTTGTGATGCTAGAGGACTGGAGAACTGATAACACTGTAACTTGTCTCAAGAAGGGAGAAAGGGGCAGACTGAATAATTACAGCCTGCCAACTTCATTTCCATGATAAACTTTTTCCAATAATGATTTCAAGAGTCAGGATCAACTGGTGGTGGTGGAGGGAGTAAATATTTTTAGTGGTAGGTTGGGGCCCAATCATCAGGAGTGCCTTGTTGCAGATGGTGTCAAACTTCTTAAGTGTCAACAGAGTTAACGTTTCGGGTCCGGTGACCCTTCCTCAGAACTGATAGTGGCTGGGAAAACGTCAGTTTATATGCAGAAAATAGGGAGGTGGGTGGGGCAGGGAGTAAACGATCGGATAGAGCCCAAAGAGAGAGAAAGACGGTTGGACAGACAGAGGAGTTGATAATGATCAGGCTGGGAGGGTGAATAGTTGTTGACATGGGAGAGTTTAGGCCCTAAAATTATTGAACTCAATATTGAGTCCGGAGGGCTGTAGTGTCCCCAAGCGGAAAATAAGGTGTTGTTCCTCCAGCTTGCGCTGGGCTTCACTGGAACACTGTAGCAAGCCGGAGACAGAGATGTTGGCCAGGGAGCAAGGTGGTGCATTGAAGTGGCAGGAAACAGGTAGTTCAGGGTCTTTTTTGCAAGCAGAACGTAGATGTTCTGTGAAGCAGTCGCCAAGTCTACGCTTCGTTTCCCCAATGTAGAAGAGACCACATTGTGAGCAGCGAATGCAGTAGACTAGATTCTTGGAAGTGCAGATGAAGTGTTGCTTCATCTGGAAGGTATATTTGGGCCCTTGGATTCTGGGGAGGGAGGAGGTAAATGGGCAGGTGTTGCACCTTCGCCGGTTACAGGGGAAGGTGCTGTGGGGCTGTGGTGGGGTGTTGGGCCTAATTTGTTCACTTCCTTCACCCCCAACACCTTCAAACCCCAACGTTTTCCGCTTGGGGACCCTACAGCCCTCCGGACTCAATATTGAGTTCAATAATTTTAGGGCCTAAACTCTCTCCTGTCCCAACCCCCACCCCACACACCAGGCCTTGTTACCACATAGCCTGCCACTACACATCCCCTGTTGCTAGTCACTAACAGTCCCTATTAACAACTATTCACCCTCCCAGCCTGATCGTTAGCAACTCCTCTGTCTGTCCAACTGTCTTTCTCTCTCTTTGGGCTCTATCCAATCGTTTACTCCCTACCCCGCCAACCTCCCTATTTTCTGCATATAAACTGACGTTTTCCCAGCCACCATCAGTTCTGAGGAAGGGTCACCGGACCCGAAACATTAACTCTGTTTTCTCCTCCACAGATGCTGCCAGACCTGCTGAGCTTTTCCAGCAACTTTGTTTTTGTTCCTGATTTACACCATCCGCAGTTCTTTTGGTTTTTTTTTCTTAAGTGTCAATGCAGCTGCACTCATCCAGGCATATGGAGAATATTCAATCAAACCTTTGTGTTGGTAGATGTTGGACAGGATTCAGGGAGGTAAATTATTTGCTGTAGAATCTGCTCAGATTCTCAAATAAATATGTGGTGTTACCAAGAAATAATAAAATTATCAAAACTGTACAAAACTTTGTGATTCTTGGTACCGTTCAATTGTAACATGGGGTGGTCTGTTAGCTATGCTTAATTTTATATAGTATTTTTGATCCCCCACTGAGATAGCAATAAAATATTCAGATTTACATTTCTCCTCTCGCATTAACATTGAACAAAGGCACTTTTATTTCAGCAGATGAATATTGACTGTTTCTGAATGAACCTGATTAATCTTTTGGAGGTTTGATTAGGACAAGCTGCTCATTATTAGTTGATACAGTGTGGAGCTGGAGCTCATTTTTAACAAATTCTTCTCATTCCACTGGGTGTTTGACAATTCTTTAACAAGATTGTCACAAGAGATTCCAGATTATTGGTGTATTTTTTCATTTTTTTCAATTAAGAATTGACAGCATGTTTCAATATCAATAGCCGGAGAGCAAGATTGCCCGAGGGACCATCAAGAATCAACTTTTTCTCTTTAATTCTATAAATAGAATTCATAGCCAACCTCCATCAGGTAGAAATGTTGTGCTACAATTAGATTATTCTGACATCGTTGCTCTCCCACATAGCATCAGACAATGAATTTGTCTTATTGTAAACTATTAATAAAGGCATATACCTAAAAGCAACATACATACTCAATTAGCTGGGAAAATCTCTGTAAGTTGTTCTCAGAAATACTACAAAGTCCAGCAAAGTTAAAATGTAGAAATCTCTGTTGAAACTATAAGCACATGAATATTTAATGTGTTGATATTATATTCCACTCAAGTAAATGAACCAATAATCTCTGTGTTGAACAATTATTGCCTCTATTGAAATAAGAGAGAACAAATTACATATGGGCACCGTTAAGTGCCTGAGCACTAATACATTCAACAATAAGTCTTGGCCAAAATCATTAAATATTTAATTCCCAAATAAAGATATGAAGAAGAATAAGAGCTTGATTTATAGTTTCATCTTTAATCAGTGGAATAAAACCTCCAGGCCCTTACTCCTTTTAAGGAAAATACAATAAAGGACTTAGGAGCAGAAGTAGGATATTTGGCCCTTTGAACAAGTTCCACTATTTAATAAAATGATCTGGTTGTAGTCTCAGTTCAACTTTCCTGTCTGCGCCCATCACTCTTGAGCAACGCTTCAGCGTCTTTGACTTGGGAGGTCCAGTCTGTCCCACCGTGCTATGGCGGCAATGCAGTGACTTCAGTGTTGGCTTCAGCAGTGGCAGTGTGGTGGGTCTGGTCTGGAAATCCTTGCTTTGACTGCCTCAGGTGTGGCTTCCGCAGCAGTGTCCTGTAGCCACTCCATAAACCCAGGAGCCATGGAGGGAACAAAAGATGAACTTTGTCCTAACTTTGTCTCATTTATTTCTTTTTATAATTTCTGTAGTTAAAATGGTGCTGAATTGTGGTGACTTATACACATCTCACTGAATTTTCATAAATACAAGTGACAATAAGTTGCTATTCTATTTTATCCTATTCCCTTGTTATCAGAAAATCTTAGATACAGATGTTCTTTAAAGTAATGTAGAATAACATATTGTTGTCCACAACAACAAAAATAGGAATTGCTGGAAAAGCTGAGCAGGTCTGGCAGCTTCTGTGGAGAGAAATCGGAGTTAACATTTCAGGTTGAATGACCCTGCCTCAGAACCTGTTCCTGAGGCATGGTCATTCAACCCGAAGCATTAAGTCTGACTTCTCTCCACATATGCTGACAGACCAGCTGAGCAATTCCAGCAATTTCTGCATTTGTCTCTGATTTACAGCATCCACAGTTCTTTCAGTTTTTATTGAATATATAATTGTACCATGTTGCTCATGATGACATTGCCTGAAATGTTTGTGGTGAAAAAAACCTATTTTGCCAACTACGGTTCAAGATTTTCTCTGAGCTCAGAATGGCTGAAATAAATTTGTGCTTTTTACTGCATTTAGGATTTTCAACATGCAATGCTAAGTGCATCCTCTCCTGTATGTAATAAAAGTAGAAAATGTGAGAAATAAAAGACAAGGCAGGAACTGTGGAGAGGAGGAAAAAAAACAGAGTTTGTACTTTATGTTGAAGACCTTTCATCAGAAATGGGAAAACTAGAAATATAATAGGTATTGAGCAAGTCAATCAGAGGACGGTGTTAAAGGACAAAAAGGGGAATGCCTGTGATATAATGAAATATAGGAAATACTAAGGTGGTGCTTGGTTAAAGGGAGTGCTTATACGATTAACATAGACACCAAAATGTGTCAAGAGGCTGTGTGAAAGGTAGAATGATGAATAGTTGCGTGTTCCAAAGCAAAAACAGTAGGCTAAAACCAAAAGCAGCAAAGAAAAGGAAAAAAAATAGGGGCAGGAATTGCTGTCTTAAATTATTGAGCTCAACGTAGAGTCCAAAAGGCTATAAAGTTCCCAACTAAAACTGAGATGTCTGTTCATCAGGTTTGGCTTGAGATTCTGTGGAACTGGCAGAAGGCCAAGGACAGATAGGTCAGAGTTACAGAAGCAGCAAATTAAAGTGATGAATGACCAGAAGGTTGAAGTCATGTTTATGGACTGAACAAAAATATTTGCTGGGAGGTTTGCGGCATTGAGGATTGCAAAAGCACTGCACGGCCCAGGGAGCTGACTTACACTTACGCCTCACCATTGTTTATATGATCTTGCTGTTATAAATTGACTATACAGCTTCCTTTACTAGTGGCCATAATTCAAAAGCACTCCATTGGCTATGAAACTCTTTTGATTAGAAATAATAATTTCTTGTACTTGAGTATTGATTGAAAAAAACACATTTTGCCAAAGTATTTTGTCTTGCACTCCTCAGAAAAATTCATAAGATTGTTAATTTAAAAGCAAAACAATCATTTCCTCTGTATGAGAGGACCATGTTAAGTGGACTGTGATTGGTCACAGCAATGCCTCCTGACAGTTAACCTCCAGGTTTTGTTTAAATTGTAAACCAGGCAAGTTGACACTGATTAGTGACAGCATTGCCCTGAGAAATGAACCATTGAATGTCTATTAACCATGCTGTTGAGCTGAGCCAGGTCAGTGTGTGTACATGTTCTGTCTGTCACCAAAAAGTAGGGCCCTGTGTATTAAAAGTAAGTAGCTTCCAGTACAAGAAAGCATGCCACACTGTGAGCCTGACTGCCAATCATAAATCGGTTATTAGTGTAATACTTCGTACACCTAGGATTATCCAGTGAATGATGTCAAATTACAGATACTAATATTCAACATTATACAGTCACAGAGTCATAGAGATGTACAGCTAGAAACAGACCCTTCGGTCCAACTCATCCATGCCGAACAGATATCCGAAATTAATCTTGTGCCATTTGCCAGTATTTAGCACATATTCCTCTAAACCCTTCTTATTCGTGTACCCATCCAGATGCCTTTTAAATGTTGCAATTGTACCAACTTCCACCACTTCCTTTGGCAGCTCATTCCATACACGCACCACCCTCTGTGTGAAGAAGTTGCCCCTTAGGTCCCTTTTAAATCTTTCCCCTCTCATCTTAAACCTATGCCCTCTAGTTTTGGTCTCCCCCATCCCAGGGAAAAGACCTTGGCTATTCACCCTATCTATGCCCCTCTATATAAATCTCTATAAGGTCAACCCTCAGCCTCCAATGCTTCAGGGAAAACAGCCGCAGCCTATTCAGCCTCTGAATTTAGCTCAAACCCTCCAACCCTGGCCAGAGATACTTGAAACCAAACAGCAGAGGCAGTCAATTATGTAGGTTCATTGCTGGATCAGACATCTGTGCAGGTTTATTTCTCCATTCATTCACTTCCTATGTGGTCACTGCTTTGTGTCTCTCTTCCTTCTTTTTAAAGTGCTGTTGTTTTGATCTCTTTTTTTCCGAAGTTCTAAAACACTGCAAAAGCTTATAAAACAGTAATTACTGCTCCTATGGTTCAAGGAAATCAGTTCCAACACTGAAAATACCTCAAAAAAGGAACAGCTCTTACAGCCACAATTCTTACCTGTCCTCCATCTTAGATCACCCAGAATTGTGTTGTCGCAGGATATGCAAGTGCGGACTGGTTGGGTACAGTCCATATCATGCTCATTATGAACTGTCAAAGGAATATGCTGCTTGATACAATCCATCAGACTTTAGGATATATGGCCTACATATCTAGCATCACACATGCACTGAAATTCTATTACCACATTTCTCATTTGTCTGATTGACAGAACATCTTTTTAGTTTGACAGTTGCATCCTCTGAACAACAGTTATTTTCCTTCTGCATGGCTAGCTTCAGCTGTTGGTCAAAAGCTTGAGATACCGTACCATCAATCTGAAATAAACTGGGCATTTTTCAAGACCAAAACAGATACCCTTAGTGCTTTCCATGAGTCTATACCATTTGCAATGAGAAATGATCTGATCAAGGTAATCAGGATCCACCATGGTGACTTAGATTTCAGCATCAAAATTACAGTGAACAAATGGCTTGTCCCTCTAGTTACGTGGTTACTGATAAGGTCAAATTTGAGCAAAACAACATCCCAGAAATAACTGTAAATGAAGAGGTGTCATAGGGAAAAAGTTGTAACCTATTTATATTGGAGAAGATGCAGATTTTGCCTCATTCCCCTGACTGATTCGCCTTTTGTAAATCCGTACTACCTCTGCCCAATTCTGTCACTGTTTCCCAAGTGCTCGGCTATAAAATCCTTGGTAATAAACTCTAGCATCTTCTCCAATACCGATGTCAGGCTGACTGGTCTCTGACTTGTTTTCTCTCCACCCCCCCTCTTGAAATAGTTGGGTTACGTTACTGATCCTCCAATCTGTACAAACTGTTCCAGAGTCTATAGAATCTTGGAAAATGACCTCCAATGCCTCCATTATTTCTTGGACCACTTCCTTAAGTACTCTGGGATGTAGATTATCAGGTCCTTGGCATTTATTGGACTTCATTCCTGTCAATTTCTACTCATGAATGAACCACACAACAAAGAAGACAGGTGGCTCCTACTTCTTCCTTTGCCAGATTGATGTTTATACCTGAAAATAATGGGGATATGTTACTGATTTTCCAGGGAGTTTGAGTTGTCGGGTCAACACACACTTTGAAAAGAACCAGTGGAGAGGCAAGGATGCAGTGCCAGGGACAGCTGAAGTGGTGATGAGGAGAGGGGTTTTAGGAGGGTGTGTAGATCCTGCAAGTGGGTGAGCAGAGCTGAGGTGGGGAAGGGGCCTGAAAAGTGCAAGAAGAGCTTGCTACAGCTGGTAGCACAGGATGCACACGGGGGTCAGTGTGGGAGGAGTGCAGGGCTGCGGGAGGGAAGAAGAACAGATCTGAGGAGTGCTCCTCCTGACTGAAATGGATGTCTTTCTTTGTAGACTCGACACCTACTCGGAGCAGCACCATAAAAATAACTGGGAAAGTACTGGGAAGGTTTACACATTAACATTACTCTAATGTAGGGTCCCACAGATCTATTTCTGGTTCTGGGTTCCAGTGCAAGTCATATCTGTGGGCCATGCAGTGCTTTTGCAGCCCTCAATAGTCACAAACCTCTCAACAAATACCTCAGTTCAATCCATAAACAAGACCTCAACCTCCCAGTCATCTGTAATGTAATTTACTGCTTGCTGTTACTCTGGTTTATCTGCCCTTAGCCTTCTGACATGTTCCACTGAATTTCACACCAAACTTGATGGGCAGCCACTTCAGTTTTCAATTAGGAATTTTACAGTCTTTTGGACTCAATGTTGAGCTCAATGATTTCAAACAAAATAATTTTGCTTTGCAACTATTAGCATGAAATTGCATGCCCAACATGGAATTACAGTCATAGAGTCATGGATTCATAGAAGTGTACAGCACGGAAACAGACCCTTTGTCCAACTCATCCATACCAACCAGATATCCTAGATAAATCTAGTCGCATTAGCCAGCCTTTAGCCCATATCCCTCTAAACCCTTCCTCTTCATATACCCAAATAGATGCCTTTTAAATGTTGTAATTGTACCAGCCTCCCCCACTCCCTCTGGCAGCTCATTCCATACACACACCACCCTATGTGTGAAAAATTTAATCCTTAGGTCTCTTTTAAATCTCTGCCCTCTTGACTTAAACCCATGCTCTCTAGTTTTGGACTTCCCAACCACAGAGAAAAGATCTTGTCTATTTACCCTGTCCATGCCCTTCATGACAGTAATTCAGGAGACACAGCAAAAATTCAGCCCGGGGAAAAAGAAGGATGGTATAGGGACAATGAGGCAACCATGGCTGACTAAAGAAGTCAGGGATAGCATAAAAGCAAAAGAGAAAGCATATAATGTGGCGAAGGGCAGTGGGAAACCAGAGGACTGGGAAACTTACAAAGACCAACAGAGGGCAACAAAAAAAGAAATAAGGAGGGAGAATATTAAATATTAGGGTAAGCTGGCCAGTAATATAAATTAAGACTGTAAGTGCTTCTTTAGATATATAAAGGGCAAAAAAGAGGCAAAAGTGGATATTGGACCATTGGAAAATGACGCTGGAGAGATAGTAGTGGGGAACAAGGAAATGGCTGATGAACTGAATAATTACTTTGCGTCAGTCTTCACGGTGGAAGACACAAGTAATCTCCCAAAAATTCAAGAGAGTCAGGGGGCAGAGTATGGTGGCCATCACCAAGGAGAAGGTGCTAGTAAATCTGATTGGCCTGAAGGTGGATAAGTCACCTGGACCAGATGGACTACACCTCAGAGTTCTAAAGGAGATAGCTGAAGAGATAGTGGAAGCATTAGTGGTGATCTTTCAGGAATCACTAGAGTCAGGGAGGGTCCCAGAGGACTGCAAAATCGCTAACGTGACACCCCTGTTTAAAAAGGGAGTAAGGCAAAAGACGGAAAATTACAGGCCAATTAGCCTAACCTCGGTCGTGGGTAAGACTTTGGAGTCCATTGTAAAGGATGAGATTTCTGAATATTTGGAAGTGTAGAGTAAAATAGGGCAAAGTCAGCATGGCTTCATCAAGGGGAGGTCATGCCTGACAAAGTTTCTAGAATTCTTTGAGGAAGTAACGAGCAGGGTAGACCAAGGAGAGCCAATGGATGTTATCTACCTGGACTTCCAGAAGGCGTTTGACAAGGTGCCACACAGGAGGCTGCTGAGTAAGATAAGGGCCCATGGTGTTAGAGGCAAGGTGCTAGCATGGATAGAAGATTGGCTGTCTGGCAGAAAGCAGAGAGTGGGGATAAAAGGGTCTTTCTCAGAATGGCAGCTGGTGACTGGTGGTGTTCTGCAAAGGTCAGTGTTGGGACCACAACTTTTCATTTTACACATTAATGATCTAGATGAAAGAACTGAGGGCATTCTGGCTAAGTTTGCAGATGATACAAAGATAGGTGGAGGGACAGGTAGTATTGAGGAGGTGGGGAAGCTGCAGGAGGATTTGGACAATTTAGGAGAGTGGGCAAAGAAGTGGCAGATAGTGTACAACGTGAGAAAGTGTGAGGTCATGCACTTTGGTAAGAAGAATAGAAGCATGGACTATTTTCTAAATGGGGAGAAAATTCAGAAGTCTGAACTGCAAAGAGACTTTGGAATTCTAGTCCAGGATTCTCTCAAGGTAAACTTGCAGGTTGAGTCAGTAGTCAGGAATATAAATACAATGTTGGCATTTATTTTGAGAGGACTTGAATATAAAAGCAGGGATGTACTACTGAGGCTTTATAAGGCTCTGGTCAGGCCACTTTTGGAGCATTGTGTGCAGTTTTGGGCCCCATATCTCAGGAAGGATGTACTGGCCCTGGAGCGGGTTCAGAGGAGGTTCATTAGAATGGTCCCAGGAATGAGAAGCTTAACATATGAGGAACATGTGAGGACTCTGGAACTGTACTCATTGGAGTTTAGGAGGGTGAGGGGGGATCTAATTGAAACTTACAGAATACTGAATGGCCTGGACAGAGTGGATGTTGGGAAGATGCTTCCATTGGTAGGAGAGATTTGGACCCGAGGGCACAGCCTTAGAGTAAAGGGAAGATCTTTTAGAACGGAGATAAAGAGAAACTTCTTCAGCCAGAGAGTGGTGAATCTATGGAATTCACTGCCACAGAAGGCTGTGGAGGCCAGGTCATTGAGTACATTTAAGACTGATAGGTTCATGATTATCAAGGGGATCAAGAGTTACAGGGAGAAAGCGGGAGAATGGGGTTGAGGAAATTATCAGTCATGATTGAATGGCAGAGCAGACTCGATGGGCCGAATGGCCTAATTTCTGCTCCTATGTCTTATGGTCTTATGATTTTGTAAACATCTATAAGGTCACCCGTCAGCCTCTGAAGCTCCAGGGAAAATAGCCCCACACTGTTCAACCTCTCCCTATAGCTCAAACCCTGAAACCCTGGCAACATACTTGTAAATCTTTTCTGAACCATTTCAAGTTTCACAACATCCTTCCTATAGCAGGGAGATCAAAATTGAATGGAGTATTTCAAAATTGGCCTAACCAATGTCCTGTACAGCTGCAGCATGTCCTCCCAACTCCTATACTTAATGCAATGACCAATAAAGGCAAGCATACCAAATGCCTTCTTCACTATCCTGTCTACCTGTGACTCCACTTTCAAGGAACTATGAACCTACACTCCAAGGTCTCTTTGTTCAGCACACTCCCCAGGACCTTACCATTAGGTATGTATGTCCTGCCCTGATCTGCCTTTCCAAAATGCAGCACCTCACACTTATCTAAATTAAACTCCATCTGCCACTCCTCGGCTCATTGGCCCATCTGATCAAGATCCTGTTGTACTCTAAGATAACCTTCTTCGCTGTGCACTACACCTCCAATTTTAGTGTCACCTGCAAACTTACAATCCATACTGCCTATGCTCATATCCAAATCATTTGTACAAATGACAAAAAGCAGTGGACCTAGCACTGATCCTTGCGGCACACCTCTGGTCACAGGCCTCCTGTCTGAAAAGCAACCCTCCACCTCCACCCTCTGTCTCCTACCTTCGAGCGAATTCTGAATCCAAATGGCTAGTTCTCCCTGTATTCCATTTAATCTAACCTTGCTAAACAGTCTATCATGAGGAACCTTGTCGAATGCCTTACTGAAGTCCATATAGATGATGGCCACCATTCTGCCCTCATCAATATTCTTTGTTACTTCTTCAAAATACTCTAAGTTAGTGAGACATGATTTTGCACACACAAAGCCATGTTGACTTTCCTTAACCTTTCCAAATAAATATAAATCCTGTCCCTCAGGATTCCCTTCAACAACTTTCTCACCACAGATGTCAGGCTCACGGGTCTATAGTTCCCTGGCTTTTCCTTACCACCTTTCTTAAATAGTGACACAATGTTAGCCAACCTCCAGTCTTCTGGCACCTCACCTCTGGCTATCGATGATACAAATATCTCAACAAGGGGCCCAGTAATCACTTCCCCAGCTTCCCACAGAATTCTAGGATACACCTGATCAGGTCCTGGGGATTTATCCACTTTTATATGTTTTAGGCTGTCCAGCATCTCCTTCTGTAATATGGACATTTTTCAAGATGTTGCTATTTATTTCCCTGTGTTCTCTATCTCCCATATCCTTCTCCACAGTAAAATCCAATGCAAAGTTTAGTATCTACCCCATCTCCTGCGGTTCCATAAATAGGTAGCCTTGCTCATCTATAAGGGGCCCTATTCTCTCCCTAGTTACCCTTTTGTCCTTAATGTATGTATAAAATCCCTTTGGATTCTCCTTAGCCCTATTTGCCAAAGCTATCTCATGCCCCCATTTTGTCTTCCTGATTTCCCTATAACATATATTCCTACTGCCCTTATACTCTTTGAAGGATTCTCTCGATCTCTGCTGTCTATACTTGACATATGCTTCCTTCTTATTCTTGACGAAAATCTCAATTTCTCTAGTCATCTAGCATTCCCTACACCTACCAGCCTTGCCCTTCACCCTAAAAGGGACATTCTGTCTCTGGATAAAAACCGAAAGAACTGTGGATGCTGTAAATCAGGAACAAAATCAAAGCTGCTGGAAAAGCTCAGCAGGTCTGGCAGCATCTGTGAAGGAAAAAACAGAGTTAACGTTTCGGGTCCAGTGACCCTTCCTCAGCCTTGTTTATCTACCTACCCTGCACATCTTTGGACTGTGGGAGGAAACCGGAGCACCCAGAGGAAAGCCACACAGACACGGGGAGAATGTGCAAACTCCACACAGACAGCCCAGTGACATTATCACTACACCATCACCACACCATACTAGAAAATGAAATACATCAGACAGGTCATCACCTTAAAAGATTAATCTAGCATCTCTTTCCAAGAATGCTGATGGACCTGCCAAGTATTTACTTTAGTCTCTGTTTTATTTCAGGTTTTCTGAATCCACAGTAGCTTCCTTTTGTGTCAAATCATGTCTGTTCTTCTTCCAAAGGATCTGTCTTTGCAAGTTGTGCGACCGTCTGAAAATGCATCACCTATATTTGTGAAAATAGGAAGAATGGAACAAGGAGGCATTTTTGTAAGTTTGACTTATATTGGCATGATAGGGCTGATTTTCAACATCCATGCACTGTCTATCAATGTCCATCTAAAAGCGATTGTGCAATGAGAAAAAATTTGCTCAGTTGGAGCATTCAAAATATAATGCAATAGTTATTTGAAAAGGAACAAGGAGATTATGGGGAGAAGGCACTAGGCGAGATGCTCATTTGGACAGCTTGTGCAGACATGATGGGCCAAATAGTATTCTTCTGCGATGTATAACAATTCTGTGCTTCTTTAGTTTTCCCTCCCTGTCCACAAGCTCACCTCTGTTGTAGCCTGAGGTACCAGCTTCTTTTGTGTTATTGTGTCATTCTTTAGTGACACCTTCAGTTGAAATATACACTGAGGGTGGAGTCCCTGAACTGCAGTGTAAATGTTGGAGACCATACCACCTCCATTTAGTCTGTTTGCCTCACTTTTATACATCAGAAGATTGAATATTAATTGATATTATTGATAACTTGTGTTCTGTCCCTCTCCAAGTGGAAATCTCTCCTCTTACAGAGCTGCTGCCCAATCAGAGGTAGGCAACTCTGCAGTACCAACAGCTCAAATATCACTATAGTCCTACAAGATCATAGGGCTGTTCTCTTATTAGAGAGAGAGAGACAACTGGTGGTGGTTTAACTTGAGGGTCACCATGCCTCAGACAAGGGGAGATGTTGAGAAGTTGGGGCCTTCATGGTAATCTCAGCTAGAGCAGGAATTGAACCCGTTTTGTAGGTATCAGTCTGCATCATAAGCCAGCCAACCAGTCAACTTAACTAAATACAAGATTTAACTCTGGAGCAGCTCCATCGAAATCTACCTAAAACAAGAGTAGAAATTGTACTTCTTGCTTATGTCAGAATTTACTAGTTGATCTTAAATTTACTTTTTTATCATGTAAAGCTTGAAATATGCATTCAGAATGTGTATCAATCTACATCCTCCTAACAAACACGAATGGCAACAATAAGAGCAGAAGGTATCTCTGTTCATTCATGTGATGGAAGTGTATCTGAAGCATCTATTATCACTATCCACAGCTCCAGGCTACGGCATTCAAGTAAAAGTGCATGTTGACTTCCTGATTGAACTGTAATGCGCTACCACCAAATGAAGTTTCATTTTTGACACATTAGTTTCTCATACGTGGTTTGAAAATGCATATGTTTTGCATTTCTGATATCTGTACTCCTTTTGATATCGTTTGGAAACCCAGAGATTTTGCTCACAATATAATTGTATAAGTTTATATATTAGTGTTCTTAGTTCAAAGTGACCTATTTCAAATTCTTGGTCAAAACAGTCATTTTGACTTTACTGTATTATTGACTGTAGTTTTTCAGATCAGGTACAAAACCGAGTGTATACGATGACAGTGAATTCTTAGAAATAGAAGAGATACAAAAATGATAGGGCCTAGAATGGACCTCATGATACCCTTATTGCCAGCTTGAAACTCCATATAGCTTTGCAAGCTAATAATACTTTGCACTCCATCTAAATTGACTGCCAAAAACTTTGCTATTTTGTCTTTATTCTTTCATGGGATGTGGGCATCACTGGTGCAGCTAGCATTTGCTGCCTATCCCAATTGATCTTGAACCAAATGTGCTCTTTCAGAAGGCAGTTAAGAGTCAATCACATTGCTATGCCTCCTGAATTGTATATAGGCAGACCAAGTAAGGATGGCAGATTACTTTCCGTTTTATACTTTCCATAACACACATTATTTCATGCTTACAATTACTGGGATTAGTTTTATATTAAAAAGAATATTAATTGAATTTAAATTCCATGAAAAATATGTCTCCAGTCCTGGGTCTGGATTACCATTGCTATCATCTCTCTCAATGAGCACAGTTTGTTTTGAATTGCAACCAAAACTGATATTTGATTTAAGTTAATACCTTACTAAGGAAGTTGTGAGATCACTTAGAATTTTATTAAGTGTTGAATTACAGAGTTATTGCACAGCTACATCACCTATTATGCTGTTTATCATCAATGGAGCAAAGGAACTCAAATAGGCCTTTTTACCCCTTGAGTTTGTTCTACTATTCGGTTAGATCATAACTAACTCGTCCTAACTCAATTTATCTACCTTGGTTCTATAACCCTGAACCCTCTTGCCTAACAAATATCTATAAAGTATGCTTGAAGTTTTGAACTGATTGAATAATAGTCAGCTTTTAGAGAGAGAGAGACATTCAGATTTCCACGATATTTTCTGCAAAGAACTGTTGGCTGACAGTATTGGAAAGGAACTTAGCTGGATAAATGTTATTAAGTTGGCGACAAATCGACAATTCATGTGTTCTTTTTCAGAACTGTTAGACCATTGGTTTTCATTATTATGCACATTGTTAATGGATTTTGTTTTTGCTTTATACAACCCATTTGTATGCAGGTTTCAGGCTTAAGTACAGAGTATGTTATGTAACCTTCTATTTCTTCAGTGGGCATCAAAATGAGTTTATATTCAAATCCAGTATCCTCTTGAGTTACAAATATGCTGATATATATGGTAATATGCACTAGATAATTCATGACTTTTATTCAAACAAAAATATTCCATTTTGAAAGCCGTGCATCATGGAGGTATGACAACTGTATGAACTGTGGGCTAGCAGGAACTGGTTTGCACCGGATAAAAATTTGCGATAAAGGATTATCCTGCACCAGTTGGCTCCAATGCAAGCAATATCCAAACCTTGTATTTATACAATTCCAGTGTGCAGCCAGCACTAAACACACTATTGAGTGACTGCACACTTGAGCAGAAAGTGCTAAATTTTTAGCATCTATCACAATTAAATTAAATGTAACTTGCACTACAGAGCACATGCATTGTGGCTGGAGGAGGTGCTGAATATCATTCCACAGCTCATTCTGTACTGTGAAAGATACAAGAATGGCACAGTATGACAGAGCTTTCCTCTTATTGCCTGTTTTAACAGAATGATTTTTTTTTTCTGTTCACAGGGACTTACAGAAATCCCAGGCAGTACTTGTAATCTACGGTTAAGTCTGGTAAGAGTAGTAGTTAATATTTCTATGAAAAACTTAATTTGGAGTTTTGTCTAGCTGTCAGAGAGCACAACATGTTCAGTGAAGGCTCCAACATACTATACGGCCTCAAACATACTGTTAATACCCAGTGTAAAGATGACTGCTTTACTATCTCACCCATTTCTTTTTGCTCGTGTAATTTATAAAGTCTGCCTTGGCCTTTACCTTTTTCCATCTTTCCCTTCAATGCTTAAGTTTTTGTTCAATTCTGCTTCCTGATTTAATTCTTCCCTACCATTGATAAAGATTTTAAAAGGGCTATTCCAACTTGGTATTTCTAGTCAAATATTGCACCATGGTGTGGCCGTCTAATCATTTGGGATGTGAACTGTATAGAGAATGCAGATTGACGTTTCCCTACCTCAAGTACTTGCTGTGCCCTTGCTACCTTTAGTACTTCCTTTAAGTGTTGTTCAACATGGAACAGCACTGATTCATCAGCCAAGGTGGGGGATGACAGATCACAAAAGGTTTCCAAGGCCATGTTTGAGCTGAACTTCGAGACTCCATGGAGTTGGAGTTAATGTTAAAGATTCTGATGCTAGCCCGCTTCTTCTGTATTCCACTCCATCCCACCTTGGGATGGTGATGGTGGAGTCTCCAATGGTGGCTATCTCATGCTGTTCCTTGTTAATCTGTGGGACAGCTTTCTCAGTATTGTCAATAGTGGTCAGACCTAAGAGGTGGCACATATTGGCATTAGTGCCAAACTTTACTGACTCTGCCAAAGGTTGAAGCCAAGGAAGTCTGTTTTATTACCATTTGCAGAAAGCTATACCATAATATTTGCATCTGGAATGCTTACTTTTGCAA
>NC_063332.1:75457142-75508705 GCF_021869965.1 Rhincodon typus
CTCTGATGCTGCTTGGCCTGCTGTGTTCATCCAGCTCTACACCTTGTTATCTCAATTATTCCAGGTATCAGTGTAGTAAGCCTCCTCTGAATCACCACCAAAGCATTTACCTCTTCCACAAATTAGGAGGCCAATAATGCACATGGCATTCAAGCTGTGGTCTCAGCAATGTCCACTACAATTGAAGCACGACATCTTTATTTATATTCACCTGGGGATGGGCAAGAAATGCTGGCCAGCCAGCGATGCCCACATCCCACAAGTGAATAGAATGTTCAATTCCTCTCATAATTATGCCTTCTCTACCTGGAAACTAACTTTTATGACTCATAGATTCATAGTGTCATTATAGAACAGAAGGGGGACACCATTTGGCCTATCAAGTATATAAAGACTCTGCATGTAACAATTGCATTGGTCCTATTCCCTACTCCATACATGTGGCCCCCAAGATTATTTCCTCTATTTGCCCATCCTTTTGAAATGATTGATTTTCTCTGCTTCTGCCGCCCCTTATGTAGTGAATTCCAGGTTCTAACCACTCTGTGTAAAAAGTATTTTCCTCACAATCTATCTGCGTCACATGGTCAAACTTTTAAAACTCTGTCCCTCGTACTTGGACCATCATCTAGTGGGAACCACTTTTCTTTGTCCACCTTGTACAAACCTGTCAATATTTTGTACTACTCTATCAAATTTTCCCCTTAATATTATTTATTTCAAGGTGCACAATCTCATCCTCTCCAAGCTAACATTAATATTAAGATTCAAATTTCTCTGAATCATTCTGGTAAATCACAATTGATCCCATTAAAGGATACTCACATCATTAAGTGCAGTGACTAGAATTGGACACAATGTTCTAATTATGGCCTAACTAAAGCTTTATAGTGGTTCAACGAAACTATTGTGTTGTACAAAACCCAAGATCATATTTGCTTTGCTAACTATTCCCTCAACTGCCACCTTCAAGTATCATTAAATTTATTATGCTTCCCTGTCTTGTTGTATATTCTATATTGTTGATTGGTCTCAAAGCAGAGATGACCCTGTTTTCTAAACGTGCAATAACCTTATTTACAGAGTTTTATACAATGCTTAAAATTTCTACCCCTGCTTCTTGTTCAAACATATGAAGTCATTGATGTAGACTAACGAGGAACCTGATATATTTTGACAATTTACCCACACCAATCCTTGAAATAAACATTTAACTCTAATCTTTTTTGCTCTATAATAATTTGCTTGTGGATCAGGTAATAATTCAGAAATTACCTTTGAGGTTATGCTTTTTAATTTAGCCTTAGCAGCTCTTACTGCCTAAGCAGAACTTCTATCCTGGTCCTACCACTGGTACTTATGTGAACCACGATAACTGGATCCTCTCTCTCCAACTACAAGCTATCATGCTAAAATCTTGACATTATTTCACTTGCTGTTATACTTTGACTGAAATTTGAAATTTCCTAGCACTTAGCTTAAACAAAAGCCTTGCTGTCCTGTAATGTCACTCCTTGGTTGTTTTTGGAGTACACCATAACAGGTCTGCCCTCTCCCCACAATTCTTGCTCTCTCTCTTTCTCTGTTCATCATCCATGCTGATAGAGAGATTCATTGACCAACATGTACTGATGACAGACAATTTCACACAGTTTTACAATAAACAGTGCTGCACAAACTTTCTATTTTCTGTCCTATTTATTGCTTATTCTGCATAGTCCATTTCCAAGAACATATATATTTTACTTACATAGGACCAATATTTGTACCAGGCAATGTGGGAGGCAGTTTCAATCACAATAGAAGCTGAGCCGACGCTACATGCTCCCAAACATATAAATTGCTGCTAAGTGTTACTGTAAGGAAAGGGCTGAGATTATTGATGCTCATACTTCATTGTATATCCTTTAGTGCAGTTTTTATTACGTACTCTACCTTTCCAACAAGTAAAGTACCAAACTCATGAGTCATGAACATGATTAATTACTCTTGACGGTTCAAGAAATGCTCATTAACTGGTTAAGTACTTCAGCAGTTTAAGAAATGTTAATTAACCATTTAGTACCACAGAACTACTTTTAGCAGTGTACCTTAAGAAAACATATCAAGCAGCTTTCAAAATAATCCATTTTTTTCCGAACGGAATAAATGGAATCCACATACAGCCTTCTTGGTAATAAAAGAAAATCATATTGGAATTGAAGCATTAGCCCTGTTTTTATTCCACAGATGCTGCCAGACCTGTTCAGTTTCTCCAGCATTTTCTATTTACATTTCTGATCTCTAGCATTCAAATTCTTCCTTTTGTTTTAATGCAATAACGGCCAAATAAATTTATGTATGGATATCTCTAGTTCACTTGTATAATGATAAAAAAGTTCCTTAATACCAATGTTTTAGTCTACATGAAACTACGATTTTTGCAAAGTGATTTTTAGTTTTTCTAAACTAAGTTTGATGAGTTATGCTTGCAGAGCTCCACAGATGCAGTATGCCTTTGAATGAGGTAATCAAAAAATCCAATCTGTTCAAAAACTGTTCGATTTGATAGCTGATGTTCAATTTAGAGTCTAGCTTTTCATTTCCAGTAGAGATGGAGATACACATCTTAGCGCTCTTTAATATGCTGCAACAACAGTATGAATACAATTTCACCAGTATAAAAACTCTGTGTTATCCAGTGTTTTGTTAGTGCAAAAAGACGACCTAGGAGACACCAAACACAATAGCTGACTTGGAAGCAGAAATATTTGACATATATCCAAGATTCAAATTCTACCCAAGTAATAGAAAGATATGCCAAGACCATTGAACATTTTGCAATGCTGAATATAAACTCTTTGTATGGGAAATATCGTTTGCAGGGTGTACTTTCCAACCCCATGGGTGAACTACATTCTCCTCCTTCAATCCACTACCGTGCACCTTTAAAAGTCCTTTGTGAAAATTGGAAAGGCTGGGAATGGGGTCATGAATCATGGAATTGGGAGCCAAAAGCTATTTTTCAAGGGTCCAAAGTTATCCCTGCTCAGTGAAAATTCAGGCCTAAAAGTGCTATAAAAATTGGTGTTGGCTTTTTTCTTGGACCTGGAAATGGTTAATAAATGGGGCTGAAGTTAAGTAGGCAGTATTATCTCAAAATAAACAAAAATTAAAAAAACTTTTTAAATATTAAATGCCCCAAGTTGGCAGCATTTGTGTAGAGAGAAACAAAGTTAATGTTTCAGGTCGATGACATTTCATCAGAGCAGGAAACAGGCAGAGATGTTTCAAGTACTAAGTGTGTACAAAGAAAAGCAAAGGGTTATGTAGAAGAACAGGAACGAGAGGAAAAGTCTGTGAGGGGCTGGAAGTCAGATAAAATTTAAACGATGAAAGGAATCATGGTGCAAAGCCAACGGAGCCAAGGTTGGAGAAATAGATCAAAAGGACGAATGAAAGGCAATAATGGGAACAGAGATTACGGCCTGCATTTTCCCAACCCCTGAATGATGAGCATAGATTCATAGAGTCATAGAGCAGTACAGAATGGAAACAGAACCTTCAGTCCAACTCATCCATATTGACCAAATATCCCAATTTAACCTAGTCCCATTTGCCAGTATTTGGCCCATATCCCTCTAAACCCTTCCTCTTCGTAAACCCATTCAGAAGCCTTTAAAATGTTGTAAGTGTACCAGCCTCCACCACTTCCTCTGGCAGCTCCTTCCATACACGCAGCACCTTCTGTGTGAAAAAGTTGCCCCTTGGGTCCCTTTTAAATCTTTCCCCTCTCACCCTAAACCTATGCCTTCTCGTTTTGGACTCCGCTACCCTGGAGAAAAGACTTGTCTATTTACCCTATCCATGCCCCTCATGATTTTATAAAATTCTCTAAGGTCACTCCTCAGCCTCTGATGCTCAGGGGAAATAGCCCCAGCTTATTCAGCCTCTCCCTATAGCGCAAGCCCTCCAACCTTGGCAACCTGGTAAAGCTTTTCTGAATACTTTCAAGTTTCACAACATTCTTCCTATAGCAGGGAGACCACAACTGTAAGCAATACTCCAAAAGTGGCTTAATCAATGTGTTGTACAGTGCAATATAACGTTCCAACTTCTCTTCTCAATGCATTGACCAAAAAAAGGCAAGCATAACAAACGCCTTCTTCACTATCCCGTCTAACTGTGACTCTGCTTTCTAGGAACTATGAACCTGCACTCCAAGGTCTCTTTGCTCAGCAACACTCCCCAGGACCTTATCATTAAGTGTCTAAGTCCTACCCTGATTTGTCTTTCCGAAATGCAGCACCTCACATCTATCTAAATTGAACGCCATCTGCCACTTCTCGGCCCACCAGCCCAACTGATGAAAATCTGAGCAATGGTGAGTCAATTGAGAAAAAACAGATTAGAAAAACAAGGTTTCTCAGCGTTGAGGAAAACATTCTGATTATTCGCCCAAGTTTTGAATAGTAAGATGAGAACCTTGCTAGCGAATCATGAGCGGCCTTTTTGCATGTATTTACATCTCATTAGTATCTAATCTTGCTACATTTATTGTGATTTCTTATTCTCCCATAAGGCAGAGAGAAACCAGTCAATTACAAGTCCTCACAAGAAAGCCAGAGCAGGTTCCTAACAGTTGCAGCCAGCAACTTGCTTCTCCAGGCTTGCATCTTGGACAGCAGTCACCAGTATCTCAGTATGCTCCATGAAAACAGACCACCTGCACTTCCCTGTCCATGGATGTTGGCATCGGACATGCACTAACTTTGCCACATCGTCATGGCACATCTCTAACCCACTTAGAATATCCACTTCAATGCTGCCCTTTGGAGTGCACTATCAGCTTGCTTTGTAATGTTGCGGCCAGGCCACATCGCAGCAGGCACAGGCTTCCATCACAGACATTGGAGCAGGGTGTACCTCAGGGCTCTCTTACATTGTGCTGAATTGTATATGTGCAGCATCTTTCCTTTGCCTTTCCTTGACTTTTTAGCACATTGCCACCTCATTCAGAATTTAAAAACTCACACTTACAAATTCTGTCTGTCGTGTTGACACAAAACTAAACAGCTAGTCATCGTTGTCACCAGTGATCATTCAAGCAAATGGACATGTAGCTGTATGGTACAGTGTTACTTTAATCTTATACCACTGTGTGTACAAGAAGCTTACATTATAGGTGCTTCAGGCAAATGACCATGTCTCAAAGTCTGAGGGATAGTCCTCAGTCAATTCAAGAGGGACTGCTGTCACAAACAAAACCAGGAGTTGCTGGAGAAACTCAGCAGGTCTGATGGCATCTCTTCACAGACGTTGCCAGGCCCATTGAAGTTTTCCAGCAATTTCAGTTGTTGTTTGTTTCAGATCTCCAGCATCCACAGTTCTTTGTTTTAGTTTAGGCACTGACATCAGTTAGGGTGATTTGCCATTGTTCGCAAGGGCAGTGTCCAATTTCAAACCAAGGACGTGGACACAGTCAGTGAGGTCATATCCCAGTGAGGAAGAAAGATTCTGAAAGGGGATAATCCAATCATGGTTTACCAGGGAAGTTAAGGATGGTATCAAATAGAAAGAAAGAAACATAAAGTGCAGCAAAGATTAATAGTAATCTAGAGGATCGGGAAAGTTTCAAAAACCAATAAAAGATAATCAAAAAAGGGATAAAGTAAAGGTTGAAGTCAAATTAGTATGTAATGTAAAAGTGTAAGAGCTTCACTAAATATATAGAAAAGGGAGAGGCAGAAGTGAACATAAACCCCTCTTGTAGAATGAGGCCAAGAAAATAATAATGGGGAACCAGAAATGACAGAGGAGCTGACTAAATACTTTTTGTCAGTCTTTACAGTAGAAGATACCAAAAGCATTCCAAAAAATATGAAATAATCAAGGGGCAAAAGTGGGGGAAGAAATAAATACATAGGGGACATAGCTTTAAATTGAGGGGTGATAGATATAGGACTGATGTCAGAGGTAGGTTCTTTACTCAGAGAGTAGTAAGGGCGTGGAATGCCCTGCCTGCAAAAATAGTAGACTCGCCCACTTTAAGGGCATTTAAATGGTCATTGGATAAACATATGGATGACAATGGAATAGTTTAGTTTAGATGGGCTTCAGATTGGTTTCACAGGTCGGCGCAACATCGAGGGCCGAAGGGCCTGTACTGCGCTGTAATGTTCTATGTTCTATGTTCTACGTTCTATGTTCTAAAACTTTGCTTGACAAAAAGGTACTAAGGAAACCATTGGGAGTTAAAGCTAATAGGTCGTCGCCTGGACTGAATAAGTTTCAGGGGACATTCATGGAATTAGCTGCAGAGGTAATGGATGCACTGGTTGCATTTTCCCAAGAATCCTTAAGTTCTTGAGTAGTCCCAGAGAATTGAAGACTGCCAATGTAAGACAGTTATTCAAAAAAGGCAGAGAAATAAAAAAGAATCAGGTAACTATAAGCCAGTAAGCATAATATCTATTTTTTGGAAAAATGTTAGAATCTAAAGGATGTAATAGCAGAGCATTTAGAAATATATAATAGAATCAAACAGAGTCAGCATGGCTCCATGAAGGGGAAATCATGCCTGACAAATTTATCATAATTCTTTGAATAGGTAACAATTGGGATAGATAAAGGGGAATCTATAGAAATGTAATATTTTGGATTTCCAAAAGGTATTAGTTAAGTTAATATGCATAAGACTACTTGATAAGATAAGACTCATGGTGTTGTAGTGGCATATTAGCATGGAGAGAGTATTGGCTAACCAATAGAAGACGGAACATTTATAGGATGGCAACCTGCACACAGGGTGCACCAGGGCTACATTTATTTACAATGTATATTCATGACTTGAGTGAGAAAGTGAATGTACTATCAATAAGTTTGTGGATAACACAAAAATAGTTATGAATGCAAGTGATGAGAATGACAAAAAGACACTGCAGAGTGATATGGATAGGTTAAGTAAGTGGGCAAAATCTTGACGGATGTAATGCAATGTGGGAAAATGTTATACACGATGGCAGGAGGAATACGGGAACTGAATATTATTTAAATGAAGAAAGACTGTAGAAAGCTGCAGCACAGAGAGATTTACAGGATCTTGTGCACAAATGACAAAAAAAATACAAGTTCAGGTAATAGAAAAGGTAACCGGAAAGTGAAAACAGGGAAGTCTTGTTAAACTGTACAAGGCACTACTTAGACCACACCTAGAATACTATGAACAGTGTTGGCCCTTTATCTAGGGAAACATATACTGCCGTTGGAGGTACTCTATAGAATTCAATAGACTGATTCTTGGCATGGATGGATTTTCTTATCAGGAGAGGTTGAGTACGTCCAGTATGTACTTACCGGAGCTTAGAAAAATGAGAGACAACCTTATTGAAGCATACAAGATTCTTAGGGGGCTTGGCAAGTTAGGTTTCCCCTTGTGGTACAGTCTAGGACAAGAGAGCATGAAGTCAGAATAAGGGTTTTCCCATTTAATACAAAGAATAGGAGCAATTTCTTCTCTGCCAGGGTAGTAAATCTGTAGGAGGCTGTGGAGGTTGGGTCTTTAGGTGTATTTAATGCTTGGATAGGAATTTTTTTTAATCAGAAAGAGAATCAAAGTTTATAGGAAATGGCAGAAAAGTGGAGTTGAGGATTATCAGATCAGTCTCAATAGGCCAAATATCTTACTTCTGCTCCTACATTTTTGGTGTTTGCTTTTGCTGCTGTTCAATAAAGGTTATGTTTTCAACTCTTTGAAAGCCTTCCAGCATGTGATGCTCCAACATTGGACAATGACAAGGTGCTATACTCTGAGACAGGCCCCTAACAAGGTATAGTGCTAAGGACAGGTAGCCTGTGTACCTTGATTCTATGGCTGAAGTTACAATTAGACTCGATCAGACAGGTGATGATGTAAAGAGGACATATATTTACAAATATGAACATGTATTTCTAATAAAGTGCCACCCATACGACCTATGTGCCCTTGGAAGCTTTACATTTTTGTTTCCCTTTTCCTATGTGTAACATGAAGGGGTATTGCTGGTTGGCGACATTTGATCTGGTGCACAGTAAAGCTTTAAACATGGCACAAGCACCAGAAATCCTGAAAGGTCCCAGCAGCAGTGAGTACTCCCTCAGTTGGTGAACGCACAAGTGCTATTGAGATGTGGCACATACATAATGAAGTGAGCAGCGCGACATCGTGTGAAAACATGAAGGGAAATACTCCGTGAAACTTCCCAAAATTGACACTCAGCTGAATTCTGGTAAAATTCACTCCTATGGTTGAAATTGTTGAACCAAATGTTGGCTTTGAAAGTCTGCAAAATAGCCAATCAAACGATGGATACTTTTCCTTGAACTTCTGTTCAACTGTTATATAACAATGTTTAAAACAAAGAAGGGGAGCTCAGAGTGGGATTGGGGTGGATAATTAGAAATAACAAGCAGCCAGATGCTCAAGATTGTGCCAGTGGATTGTGTGGAGATGGTTCCAAAGGGATCACATGATCTGCAGGTGGTTGACCCAGGTAGGGGAGGCAGGAGAGACTTCAGCACAGCAAGTGCATACAGAGAAATAAAAACAAAATTGCTGGAAAAGCTCAGCAGGTCTGGCAGCATCTGTGAAGGAAAAAACAGAGTTAACGTTTCGGGTCCGGTGACCTTTCCTCAGAACTAATGGTGGCTGGGAAAACGTCAGTTTATATGCAGAAAATAGGGAGGTTGGCGGGGTAGGGAGTAAACGATAGGATAGAGCCTGAAGAGAGAGAAAGACAGTTGGACAGACAAAGGAGTTGCTAACGATCAGGCTGGGAGGGTGAATAGTTGTTAATGGGGACTGTTAGTGATTAACAACAGGGGGTGTGTAATGGCAGGCTATGTGGTAACAAGGCCTGGTGTGTGGGGTGGGGGGCTGGGACATGGGAAAGTTTAGGCCCTAAAATTATTGAACTCAATATTGAGTCCGGAGGGTCAAACACCAGGAGTGACAGTGAAATTAAAGTCAGTGGGCAAGAAGAAAAATTGGAGCAGAAATCCTGTTGGAGAGAGGAGCAGAACTTCTTCAAGGCGGCCGTGCCTGGAAGAGATGTGGCAGTGAGTTAAATATTAAGTAAAAACCGAAAGAACTGCAGATGCTGTAAATCCGGAACAAAAACAAAGTTGCTGGAAAATCTCAGCAGGTCTGGCAGCATCTGTGGAGGAGAAAACAGAGTTAACGTTTCAGGTCCGGTGACCCTTCCTCGGAGCTAGTAGTGGCTGGGGAAACGTCAGTTTATATGCAGAAAATAGGGAAGTGGGTGGGATGGGGAGTAAATGATAGGATAGAGCCCAAAGAGAGAGAAAGACATGCTCCACAGTAGAGGGCTGTGCTATCCATCATCTAAGCCCTAAACTTTAAAATTTATATGCTAATCATTTTAGTCTCTCTCTCTCTACCTCGATCTCTCTCTTTCCTCCTCTACAATGCTCTTTAAAACCTACTTCTTTTACCAAGTTTCTAGACACTTGTCCCAAAACCTTCCATTTGTTTGCTTCGTAAAAGTGTTGGGAACCATATAGAACTGTTTTGATATGTTAATGGTGCCGAACAAGTACAAGTTGTCTTGTTCTTTTTAAAGTATATTGGGTTAAGAGCATCAACTAACTTTTTCTTTGCAACGTTACATTAAAATGTTGCCAATCAAACTCATTTTTATGTGGAAGAGTTCAGTCTAGTTGGAAGATGTGAGTTTTATTCTCACCGATACTAAAAACTTTGAAGGCTTTAAGGAAACATTAATAATTTTCATCAATATAATATCTATTACCAAAGTGAATATCATAGACCTAATTATTTTGCTGTTCACTCATTAAGTCAGCCCTGCAAAGGAAGATACTCGTGCAGTTCTTTACTAAATTTAGTTTTCTCTCAAGGGAACTGTCAGTGTAATACACTGTAATCCGGGATGTCTCATTTGTAGATAATTGTTAATCATTTACAACAAATCAGAATTTCATTCTAATGTTACTGTGAAATCATTTTTAAGTGGATCAGCATACACTGAGTGCACAAACACATCAAAGAATTATAAAATTCGGACACGCATTCCTGTATCATGATTATTACTGAATCTGAAGTCAAATTATGATACACTGATGGAAATTAAATGTTCATACCACAAGCCTTGCTTAAAGGTAACTTCTTTCAAGAGATTGATTGGATTTGGTAGGTAAGGAAAAGGTCCAGTTTCTGGAAAAGAGGCCTGAACCGCCCCATCTACCACCTCTCTCTTCCGCTCAGCTGAGTTCGTGCCCATTTTGAACAACATCTCCTTTAAGTCCTACCTTCTTCAGGTCAAAGGGTTGGCCATGGGTACCTGCATGGGCCCCCGTTATGCCAATCTCTTTGTGGGGTATGTGGAACATTCATTGAGCCAGTTCTATTCTCGCTCCCATCCTCAACTCTTTTTCTAGTACATTGATAACATCATCAGTGCTGCTTCTTTTTCTCATCTGGAATTGGAAAAGTTTATCAATTTCGCTCCTGGTTTCTACCCTGTTCTCACCTTCACTTGATCCATCTTTGATGCCTCCCTTCTTTGACATCTCTGTTCACTGGCAGCTGATATCCATCACAAACCTACTGGCACCCCCAGTTATCTTGACTATACATCATCACACTGTACTTCCTGGAAAGACTCCATTCTATTCTTCTAGTTCCTCCATATCCGTCACTTTTGTTCCAATGATGCCAAATTCAACAAGGAAGCCTACAAAATGTCCACCTTCTTCCACAACTGAGGGTTGTCTGTCACCATGGCTGACAGGGTCCTCCACTGTATCTAATCCAACTCCTTCACTTTGGCCCTCACCCCTGCTCTTCCCTCCCGCAACACTGATAGAGTCCCCCTGGTCTTCGCTTATAATCCCATCAGCATCCACATCCAAAGGATCATTAGCCACCATTTCTGCCATCTCCACCGGGATGACACCACCAGACTCATATTCCCACTCCTTGTCAGCCTTCTGCACGCACCATTCCCTCCAAGACGCCCTGGTGCACTCCTCCCTTACCCCCAACACCTTCCCACACCCTGATGGCACCTTCCCATGCAGCCACAGAAGGTATAACATCTTCCTGTTCACTTCCTCCCTCCTCACTGTCCAAAGGCCCAAACACACCTTCCAGGTGAAACAGTGCTTCACCTGCACTTCGCTCAATTTAGTCTACTCTATTTGCCGCTTACAATGTGGTCTCCTCTGCATTGGAAAGGCGAAGTGCAGATTGGGTGACCACTTTGCAGAACTCCTATGTTTTGCCCGCAAAAATGACGCTGAATTTCCAGTTGCCTGCTACTTCAACAGGCCACCCTGTTTCCTGGCCGACATCTCTTCCTCAGACTTGCTACAGTGCACCAGTGAAGCTCAACGCAAGCTTGAATAACAGCACCTCATTTTCCACTTGGGAATCCTGCACCTTCCAGGCTCAATATCGAGTTCTACAGTTATAGAGCTTGGTCACCTTCTCCCATTTCCCTTAACCCAACCTCTACACAGCAGACCTTGTCATCACTTGGGCTGCTACCATAAACAACCCATTGTCAGCTACTAATGGCCCCCATTAGCAGCTATTCATTCCCCCAGGCTGACCTCTACCCATTCCAACTGTTTTTCTCACTCTGGGCTTCAGTTCCATTTATTGTTTACTTCTCCTTCCTGCTTAAGCTTGTCGTAGCCACAATCAGCTCTGAAGAAGGGTCACTGGACCTGAAATGTTAACTCTGCTTTCTCTCCACAGATGCTGCTGGACCTGCTGAGTCTTTCCAGCAATTTCTGTTTGCTTCTTATTTCAAGCATCTGCAGTTCTTTGTTTTTTGTTTGTTTGGAAGATAACAGTCGATTGCTCATTATGTGTGGAATAATCAGCATTAATTCATTTCTTTTCCATTCTCAGTTGGTTTATTTGTATATTTCAGTTTTCCTCAGGATCCAAAAGCAACTTCACCAACCCTGGTTTATGAGGGTCAACCAAATTGAGCACCTAGCATGAACATTGCAATGGCAAAACTATTAGTAGGTGCTGTCACCATGTTTTCAGGCTGCTAGACATTCCACTCTGAGGGTGGAAAAATGCAAAGTATTCAGCGCATTCCTCCATCATTAATCCAACAACTCACTGCCTCATGCCCATCCCTATTGTTGTAAGATATAAATAGCCCATTCAGCATGTCGGACCAGCCAGCTACAGTTGTGCTGCAGTCATGGTAGAAGAAAGAACTCCAGCAATATCCTCAGGCAACTTCAATTAACCTTTTAACTTTAAGACTCTCAAAGAAAATTTGCAGCACAAAGTGATTCTCAACAGGACATTTAGTTATTTGTCAGTTCTCTGTTGAAAGGTTCTGGTATGGTCATTGATCTGAAATGTTGACTGTAACTCTCTCTCTACTAATGCTGCCAAAATTGTTGAAAATTTCCCCAATTTCCTGCTTTTATCAGCCGGCCTTTTGCTTTGCTGCTGTACATCCTCCCTAGGATCCACTTAATAATAAAAAAGGAACATAGAAAGTACATGTGTTTCTATGCCTTGTTCAGAGATGCACTACTGTCCAGTTAAACATCTGTGGTTCACCTAAGATAAAAATCCAAAAAATATTATAAAATACATGATTACACGATGACTACAAGCTCATATAACAAATAACCGGAGAAAAAAATTGTTACAGCTTTATACCCATATGGATTTTAAGTTCACACATATCACAGAGGGGCCAAAGATTACATCAGGAGCTATAAAGTCCCACCACTGGGATCAAAAAGCAGGGCAGGACCTCATTCCTGGCCAGCGGAAAGCATGTTATTGGCAGCAGCTAATTAACATACAGCCGCTTGGATCACTGCCCAAGTGATGGTTTCCCCATGCAGAGCGCGATCAGAGTGCTGATAACTCAGCAGCCTGGCACTGCCACAATAACAGGTGAGGCTGCAAGATGGAGGAGAGGATGCCTCTAAATTCAGGCCCCTTGAGGGCATTTTAAGTTTATTTTAAGAAGCTGGGGTCAGGAAGGCAGGCCCCAGCAATCATGGCAGAAGGGGACAGGGGCGGGTGCGTGGGTTGGGTTGGTGGTGGGATTTGGATGGCATCATTTTAAGCACAGCATCATAGCACATGGGCATGGCCATTGCTGTTAAGGGCCTCGCTGTTAACTCTCATGGCCATACTGCATTCCCCATTCCCTCCAGGAACCCACTGAAAGGTTGACGGTGATTATTTGGCAGTCTACCCAAATGATGACCCTCCAGCAAACTGCTGGTGGGAGCCCTTAGTTGGGTATGTCATTGCCTCATTTAGTCATCCAGTGGGCAGCCTTGTCATGGAGCTTCTGATCACTGGTAATTGCCATGCTGTTGGGAAGGCATTGGGCTGCCCTCCTGACCCCTTTATGATCCACATTACCAGCAATAGTATCAGAAACAGAAATAGTTGAGGCATAGAAATACTGTGGCTACAAGAGCAGGTCACAGCCTCTGAATTCTGCATTTAAGAACTCATTCTTATCTCCCTAATTTCTGTTCACTGTCCACAAGGCACAATTTAGAAGTATGACAGAATGTTCTCCACTTGCTTCGATGAGTGTAGCTCCAACAACCATCAAGAAGCTCAACACAATCCAGGACAAAGCAGACTACTTGATTGGCCCCACATCCACCACCAATACACAGTGAAAGTGGTGTGCACCATCTACAAGATGCATGACAACAATTCACCAAAGTTTCTTCAACAGCATCTTCCTAACCTGTGACCTTACTATCTGGAAGGTTGAAGGGCAGCAAAAGCATGGGAACACCATGACCTGCAATTTTCCTTCCAAATCGCACGCTATCCTGACTTGGAAATATATTACAATTTTTCCACTGTCTCAGCATCAAAATCCTGGAACTGCCTTCCTAGCAGCATTGTGGCAGTGCCAATAGATCAATAATTGCATTAAATCCAGAAAGCAGCTCACCACCATCTTTTCAAGGCATTTAGTGATGAACAATAAATGTTGGCTAAGTCACTAATGCCCTCATTCCATCCTTTGAATGAATTAAAGAAATGCTACCTCTCACAGCAATGGGCTGTTAAAATTAAGCCCTAAGGTTTTATCCTTATTGTATGAATGGGATTTTGAAAGTGCATGCATAACAAGCAAAACTTGGGTTTATTAAAGTAATTTTAGATAATGTCACACCTTTTCTGAAACACCAGTAATTTAAAAGCAGAATCAATATTAGAATTATGCATAGATTAAATTGTGAAGACATGTAATATTGCAAGTAAAAACAGAAAATGTTGTTGGAACACAGCATGTCTGGCAGCATCTGTGAAGAGGGGAACTGGGTTAATGTTTCAAGTCTGATATGACTCTTCTCCAGAACTGAGTTCCTCTGTTTCTACAGCACATTCTGTTTTTATTTGGATTTCCAGTAACTGTAGTGTTTTGCTTTTATTATAATCATATTGCTGTTCTTTTTACAGATGATGTATTCTTGGCAGACAATCCTTCACATTTGGTGTGATATTTTCACTATCAATGGGATAAGCAAATGGGATGTGGTGGTGGATGTGACAAAGTGCAGTGTTATCATTCTGACGCATTCATAAGGGGATCCTAGGGGTATTACATGCAAAGCAGAAAGCACATTCATCCTGTTATTCATTAACAGAAGTGCCTTGGTTTTAACTTAGGCAAATAGCCATACAAAAGAATCGAGCAAACTCTTTTTGATGACAGTGAGGTCCCAATATTTGACATTTATGAAAAACTTCATAAAATGGTTCTCCTCTACTAATATGGACATAGTAAGCAAAAGCAGAGTGAGCAGAGCAGCTCATTGAGGCTCCTCTACCATTCAACATTGTCATGGTTGATCTACTATCTCAATGCCATACTCCTGCGCTCTCCCCATATCCCTTGACACCTAGAACTTCTAGAAACCTATTAACTTCTTTAAATATATTCAGTGACTTTGTCTCCACAGCCTTCTGTTAGGCAGAATTTTAAAAGTTCACCACCCTTTGAATGAAAAGTGTTTCTTCACCTCAGTATGAAATAGCCTATCCTGTAGCCTAAGGCTATGTTGCCTTGTTTGGAATGCCCTGAACAGGAGAACCATCATCCCTGCACCCAGTCTATCCAGATACTACTTTCTCTGAGAGCTCATTCCATACATGCACTACCCTCTGAGTGCAAAAGTTACTCCCTCTTTTAATTCTTTCCTCTCTCACCTAAACGCTATGTCCTCTAGTTTTGGGCTCCCCTATCCTTCTCCAACAAAATGTTGTGCATTTTAAAGAGATCCCCTCTCACTCTTCTAAACTCCAATGAATACAGATCCATTCATCCCAATTTCTTCTCATAAGACTAACCTGATATCACAGGAATCAGTCTGGTGAACTTTTGCTGCATACCTTCATTGGCAAGTACACATTTTCTTACATTAGGAGACAAAAACTCTAAACAATATTCCAGGAGATATCTCACCAAGACCCTGTACAGTTGGAGTAAGACTTGCTTGCTCCTGTACTTCTTGCAATGAAAGCCAATATACCTTTTGACTTCCTGACTGTTTGCTGTACCTGAATGCTTACTTTCAGTGTACAAGAATATTCAGTCCCCTCTCTACATCAATCTTTCCCAATCCATCATCGTTTAAGTAACTTCACATCTATTCACATTATATTGTATGTGCCATGGGTTGGCACACTCACGCAACATGTCCAAACACCCCAAAGTTTCTTTTCATCTTTCCCGCCATTCATATTCTAACTTTGTTTTGCGTCAACATGCGGAAATATTACATTTGATTTCCTCATCCAAATCATTGATTTGGCCCAAGTACTGATCCCTACTGTACCCCACTTGTACCACATCTAGAATAGAATAGCAATTTATTGTCAACTTGTATTTATGAAAATACAGTGAGATGTGCATAAGTTGCCACAATTGATGCCATTTTAATTACAGAAATTATAAAAAGAAATAATCAAGACAAATTTATGACAAAGTTAATCTTTTGTTCCCTCTACAGCAATCTGGGTGTATGGAGTGGCTACAGGATGCTGCTGCCGAAGCCGGCCTTGAGGATGCCAAAGTGAGGATTTCTGAACTGGACCCACCACAATGCCACTGCTGAAGCCAGCACCGAAGCCACTGCATCACCGCCATATCAAGGTGGGACAGACCGAACCCACCAGGTCACCGACACTGAAGCCGTTGCCACTTCAGTCGCTGCCCGAAGCCACCACATTGCCACAAGGAATGAACCGGAACCACCATGAAACTGCTGCCAGGAGGAATGGACCAGACCCACCAACGGTATTTCTTTGATAAAGCTGCAGCCACGATGGCCATGAGGAACGGGAATCTGGATCCACCACGTTACAGTCACCTCAGCAGGCCCTCGTCACTGCCTTCCTCCACAGCAGACGCTGAAAAGAAGAAAAGCTGAACTTTGATACAAAAGAGAAATGAAAATATGAAGAAAAGAGACAAAATAAAAATAAGAACAAAAAAGAATGTGGCTGGCCAGGTGAGTGGGAGCATTAGCGTACAGACACAGAACCTGAATACTTCCTACTTTGCTGCCGCTGCCACCATCTTGAAAGCTTTGTCACCTACGACACTTGAAATTACCTTTTTATTCCTACTCTGTTTTCTGACTGCTAAACAATTCTCCAAAAATGCCAGTATATTACATCCAATCCCATTTGCTTTGATTGTGCACAATAATTTCCTACATAAGAGATATCAAAAGCTTTCTGAAAATCCAAATAAACCACATTCACCAGTCCTCCTTTATCTATTCCAGTAGTTACATCTTTAAAAATTGCCAGTAAGTTTTGGCTTTGTGTAATATTGTTAGTATATTTTAATTTCCTTGTTATCTAGACCATAAGACCATAAGATATAGGGGATGAATCAGGGCATTTGGCCCATTGATCTACCATTTTATCACGGCTGATATGTTTCGCAGCTCCATTCTCTTGCCTTCTCCTTGTAACCCTTGATCCCCTTACCAATTAAGAACCTATCTATCTCTATCTTAAATACACTCAATGACTTGACTTCTGCAGCCCTCTGTGACAATGAGTTTCAGAGTTTCACCAAACTCTAGCTGAAGAAAATCCTCCTCATCTCTGTTCTGAAGGGTTATCCTTTCACTGAGGCTGTGCCCTTGGGTCCTAGTCTCTCCACATCCACTCTATCCAGCCATCTCAGTATTCTGTAAGATTCAATCAGCACTCACCCTCATCCTTCTAAACTCCATCAAGTGCAGACTCAGAGTCCTTAACCGCTCCTCATTTGACAAGCCCTTCATCCTGGGCTCATTCTTGTAAACCCTTCTTTAGATATGGGGACCAAACTGTTCATAATATTTCAAATGCGGTCTGACTATACAGTGATCAGCAATACATCTCTGCTCTTGTATTCCAGCCCTTTGGAAATGAGTGCCAACATTGCATTTGTCCTCTTAACCATCAACTGAGCCTTCATGTTAAACTTAAGAGAAATCTGAACTGGGACACCCAAGTCCCTGTGTGCTTCAGATTTCTGCAGCCTTTCCCCATTTAGAAAATAGTCTATGCCTCTATCCTTCCTACCATAGTGCATAACCTCACATTTTCCCACGTTGTATTCCATCTGCTACTTCTTTGCTCACTTACTTAGTACATCCAAATCCTGTCCCTCCACTTATCTTTGTGTCATCTGCAAACATACCAACAATGTCCTCAGTTCCTTCTTCCAGATCATTCAGATATAATGTGAATATTTGTGGTCCTAACACTAACTCCTGAAGAACTCCACTAGTCACCAGCTCCCACTCTGGTAAAAACCCTTTTATCCCCATCTCTGCCTTCTGCCAGTCAACAATTCCTCTATCCATGGCAGTACCTTGCCCCTAAAAACCATGGGTCTTTTTCTTATTCAGCAGCCTCCTGTGTGGCACCTTCTCAAAGGCTTTCTGGAAATCCAAATAGATCAGTCCATTGGCTCTCCTTTGTCTAACTTGGTCATTAGCTTATCAAAGGATTCTAACAGATTTGTCCAAAATGAAGTTCCCTTGACAAAGCTGTGCTGACTCTGCCCTATTTTATCACGCACTTCCATGTACTCCGCAATCTCATCCTTTATAATGTACTCTAAAATCTTACCAATGATTGCAGTCAGACTAACTGGCCTATGGTTTCCTGTCTTTTGTTTCCCTCCCTTCTTAAACAAAGGTGTTACATAAGTCATTTCCTGTCCACTGGGACCCTCCCTGACTCCGGTGATTCCTGAGAGACCTCCACTAATGTTTCCACAATCTCTTCAGCTACCTCCTTCAAAACCTGGGTGTAGTCCAACTGGCCTGGGTGATTTATCCACCTTTAGACCATTCAGCTTCCTTAGCATCTTCTGTTTAGTAATGGCCACTACATTCACCTCTGCTTCCTGACTGTCTTGAGTTCTGTTCTGCTCCTGGTGTCATTCACTGTGAAAACTGATGCAAAGTACATATTCAGTTCCTCCGCCATTTCTTTGTTCCCAATTACTAATCTTGCAGCCTCATTTTCCAACAGTCGAATGTGCACTCTTGACTCTCTCTTACCTTTTAAAAATCTGAAAATCTCTTGCAATCTTCTTATACTAGCTTACTCTCATATTTAATCTCCTTCCACCTTATTGCTTTTTTAGTTATTCTATGCTGGATTTTAAAAGCCTTCCCAATCCTCTAATCTTCACACATTGTATGCTGTTTCTTTTGCTTCTACACTGTCCCTGGCTTCCCTTGTCAGCCATTGTTCTTCCCTTAGGATGTTTCTTCTTCCTTGGAATGAATTTCTGCTGTGTTTCCCGAATTAATCCCAAAAACTCCTGCTATTGCTGCTGCACTATCTTCCCTGCTAGGCTCCTGTTCCAATTAACTCTGACCAGCTCCTCCCTCATGTCTTTGTAGTTAGCTTTACTCAACTGTAATACCATTGTATCTGATTCAGCCTTCTCTTTCTTAGACTTCAGGGCGAATTCCCTCTCAAACTGCATATTATGCTTTCTGAATTTCTGAAGAAGCGTCTAGGCCCGAAACGTCAGCCTTCCTGCACCTCTGATGCTGCTTGGCCTGCTGTGATCATCCAGCTCTACACCTTGTTATCTCAGATTCTCCAGCATCTGCAGTTCCTACTATCTCTGCATATTACGCTCACTGCCCCCCAGAGGGGATTCCTTGACCTTAAGCTCCCTAATTGTCTGCCTCATAGTACATCATCAAATGCAGAATTTCCTGTTCCCTAGTGGGCTGTACCATAAGCTACTCCAAAAAAAATCTCATTGACATTCCACAAATTACTTTTCTTGAGATCCGCTCCAAACTAATTTTCCCAGTCCACCCGCATAATGGAGTTCTCTATGATTATTGTAATAGTGCATTTCCTACATGCCTTTTCTATATCCTGATTTATTTTCTCCCCACATCCTGACCACTGCTAGGAGGCCTGTACACAACTCCCATCAGAGCCTTTTTCCTTTGAGGTTTCTAAACTCCACCCTCGAAGATTTTATACCTCCTGACTCTATATTACTTCTTGTTATCGATTTAATTTCATTTCTAACTAAAAAGGCGTCATTGGATATTTAGTTCCCATCCCTAATACTCTTGCAGCCACATATGTATCTGTGATACCCACAACAAAATACCTACCAATTGCAATCTATGCTACTTTCTGCTCCCTTTCTCATAGTTGTCCCCTTATCTGCTGTGCCTGAAGTTAGATTCCTTTCTGTATTCTGTCCTATTATTTGTTGTGAAAATTTTAACCTCTACTGAGCCTTCCCCCTCTAACTTTTTCCATAATTTTCCATGCAACTGATCCACCCCAACACTAGCTCCCCTCCCGAACGCAGCCCGCCCCAGCCCTCAGTCCTCCCCCCAAGCCCCTAGCTTAGAGCCACACAGACATCCCTAGTTATGTGACTAATCAGCACTCTGGTCCCAGCATGATTCATGTGGAGCCCGACCCAACCAAACAACAATACTCAGTACTGGTGCCAATGTCTCATGAATTCAAACCCAATTCGCCCACAACAACCTTGAGCCACACATTTACCACTTCAATCTTATTGACCCTGTACCAATTTGCTCATGGCTCAGATAGTAATCCAGACATTATTAGCTTTTTGGTTCTGCTTTCTAATTTAGCCCATAGCTGTTCATAGTCCCTCAGTAGAACCTCTTTCCTTTTGCTACCTATATTGCTAGTACCTACATAGACCACAAGAACTGGATCTTTCCCCTCCCACTCCAAGTTCTCCTGCAGCCCAGATGAGATATCCTGACCCCAGGCACCAGGCAGGCAACACAGCGTTAGGGACTGTCAATCCTGGCCACAGAGAACAGTGTCTATTCCCCTGACAACACTATCCCGATTGCAACTGTATTTCTCTTTTCTCCCCCTTTGTGTATGGCTACCTGTACCATGGCGTTATGGTTAGTTTGCTCATCCTCCCTACAGCCCACACTGTCATCCACAAAGGAGCAAGAATCTCAAACCTGTTAGACTCAAGGGCTGAGGCTACCTTCTGGATCCCTCTACCTGCCTCCCTATTAGTCACACCCTGCTGTCCCTGGCCACTGACCAAACTTGAAGTAGTTAATCTAAGGGGCTTGACTGCCTCCTGAAACACAGTGTCTAGGTAACTCTCCTCCTTACTGATGTGTCACAATGTTTGAAGCTCAGACTCCAGCTAATTAACTCTGAGCTGGAGTTCCTCAAGCAACCAACACTCGTTCCAGATGTGGTCACTATGAACCACAGTGGGGTCCATCAGCTCCCACATTGTATAGTCACAACCCATTGCTTGGCCCAACATCTTTATTTTAATTACTTAGTTCTTAATTTGATTCTTTAAAAAATTGTACCGTTCTTTTAGCTTGTAGCCTGTAAAAATTCCTCCTGTTGGCCTTCAATCTGAAAGTAACCTATAACAGGTAGTTAAATTAGTAGCTATTACCAATCAATGATGGCACTCTCTTGTGCTGGGCCCCTGATCCTGGGCTTCAATTTATCCTGTTAAAAACAACTTACAAACTGTGAGCCAAACAACAAGCACAAAGTACCTTGTCCCCCTCTGCAACAACTCCCCACGCTGCCTCCAAAATTCCCCAAACAATATATTCACTTGGGCTGAGCTACTCTCTGGACGTGACTCTCCTTCCTGACTGTGCAAAGCTTACTGATCCATTTTTAATCGGCTCCACCATTTTACCTATTAGTTTTACCTACTAACCAGTGTGTAATTCCCACTTTTCTCGTTCCCTCTTTTTTTAAACGGTGGGACTACATTTGCCATTCTCTAATCTGTGTGCAACAGTTCTAGAAGTGGCATGGTGGCTCAGTGGTTAGCACTGCTGCCTCACAGCACCAAGAACCCAGGTTCAATTCCACCCTCAGGTGACTGTGTGTGGAGTTTGCACATTCTCCTTGTGTCTGTGTGGGTTTCCTTCAGGTGCTCTGGTTTCCTCCCACAGTCCAAAGACGTGCAGGCTAGGTGGATTGGCCATGCTAAATTGCCCATAGTGTTTAGATTAGGGGGTGGGACGCTCTAAGGGTTGGTGTGGGCTTGTTGGGCCAAAAGGCCTGTTTCCACACTGTAGAGATTCTATGAACTTTAGAAGATAACAACTAGCACATTTGTTATTTCCAGGGTCACCTCTGAATACCTAGAATGTAGATAATCAGGCTCTGGGAATTTATTAGCTTCCACTCCCATTAATTTCTCCAGCACTATTTTTATTACTAATTTCCTTTTATTACTAATTGCTTTCCACAAGTCCCTTGCTTCCTGAGAAATTCTGGGAAGTTTTTTTGTATTCTTCTGGGAAGACAAACCTTAGATTTAAGGTAAGGGACAGAAAGTTTGGAGACGATGTGAGGAAAAACCTTTTCATCCAGAGGGTCATGGGAATCTGGAACTCACTGCCTGAAAGGTAGAGGTGGAACCCCTCATAACATTTTGGAAGCATTTAAATGTGCATTACCAATGCCAAGGCATACAAGGCTATGGGCTAAGTGCTGGAAAATGGGATTAGAATTATTAGGTTCTGGAGAAGGGTCTCGACCCGAAACGTCAGCTTTCCTGCTCGTCTGATGCTGCTTGGCCTGTTGTGTTCATCCAGCTCTACACCGTGTTATCTTAGAATTATTAGGTGATTGTTTTTCTGTTGTTTGCCCAGTCTATATTTAGATTACTATCACCCATGATTACTCAGCAACCTTGTTGCATGCATTCTTGATTTCCTGTTCAATGTCATCCTGTACCTCAGACTACTTTGTTGCCAAGTAAGACCAGCCGCTGCTCCACATCTGAAACATGGATTTCCAGTAGATGCATCTGAATACACTTCCTGGCAGATGGTCAGCCTGGACACCCTGGAAGTGTTTTTGATTCCCACATTGCATGGGAGGAGCATTCCACCAGGCCAAATGCCTTGCCATGACTTACCCTTAAATTATTTTCTTTCTGTTTACTTCTTCGCATTTAAAGAAAGTTAAATATATGCTACGACCTTCCGTTATGCCTAAACTAAAGACCAATTTTTAGTTTAAAAACTGGGCAGTTAGAAATTCTCATTGGCCACACTTACCAAGTTCTTTCCTCAGCCAGCCTCTGCTGGCTCCCATTCCCACTTGATGAGGCTACGTTTTCTCAGTGATATCACTCTCGAAGATTTTCAAAGCTTGTGCAGCATTTCACCTCCTGGTCTCCTTGAGGCTGCTTCCTAGTGATGTCACATTTCTGACTTTTTAAGTCTCCCACACCTGAAAGTCTCCACCGCTCCGTCACCCTGTTTTATGTCTCTTTGGTATCAAACTCATTCTTATTAAATTAGTCACTTACTTATGTTTGCCTTTTATGTATTTTATTAACATTACCACCAACGTGTAAACTGTTAAAATCCAAGAATTCAAGATATCTTAACTACTTACCAGAGATTTCATCAAATAGTGACCTTCTTTCTCTGTAGTAGAGCAAGAACTAAATCCAATCTGTTCCAGTCAATCTTGGTCTCTCCATGACTGCCTGCTTTAGGTTTCTCAGCTTGCCCACTCCTCATGGTGATGCTAACTGCCTGCCATGGTGTCCTCACCTTGCCTGCACCTCCTGATGTGACTGACTGCCTGTCTCAGGTCCTTTACCTAACTTACCCCTCTAACTTACTGAGTAAGGAGATGCTGGACCCGTGACAGACATTTGTTCAATGTCAGCTGGAGTGTTGTGTACACTGAGGTTGTTGACTTGCTCGCCGAGCTGGCTTGTTTTTGTTCAGATGTTTCGTCACTATGCTAGGTGACATCATCAGTGGAGCCTCTGATGAAGCGATGTTATTCTACTTCGCTTGGAATTTATACTGTAAGGTCCGTTATGGTGGGTAGTGCCATTTCCAGTTTTGACCTGTATGCGTTTGTATATGGGGTCCAATGGGATGCTCCACTGATGATGTCACCTAACATGGTGATAAAATGTCTGAATGAGAACAAGTCAGCTCAGCGAGCAAGTCAACAACCTCACCCACAACCTGAGCTACAGATCTTTGCCAAAACTTGTTGTGTACACTTCTGGGCACCACACAAGATGAAGGATGGGAACGAGTTGGAGAGAATGCAGATGACACTTATAGGAATGATTTGAGGAATGAGAATCTTCAGCAATGAGGATAAATTGCAGAAGTTGTGACTAATTTTCTTGAAGAGAAGAAAGCTAAGAGGAGATCTGTTAGCTCTTTTTAAAATCACAAGGGGATTGGACAGAGTAGGTTGGGCGAATCTTTCTGTTTGTAAAAGATGAAGAACAACAGGGCACTGATGTAAAGTGATTTGCAAAACTCACAAAAGTGATGCAAAAGGTAAACATTTTCACACAATGAATGAATTTGGGTTTGGAATGCACTGACTGAAGTATTCAAGAGAACATTAGGTGATTATTTGATTTGAAACAATGCACAGGAGTAAGGGGAAAAGCCAGGAGAATGTATTGAGTCATGATGCTCACTTGGAAAACTGACACAGACATGGTGGGATGAAAGGTTTCCATCTGCAATGTAACAATTCTCCGATTCTGTGATATAATTCAAAGCCCCTGGGCATGGAAGACCCTTCACATTGCAGCATCAATTCCCTTAAGAAAAAAGAACTGCAGCAAATGCATTCAATGAAGGGGAAGACTCTTGGTGTTATACTTATTTTTATAATCAAACTGATCAGGTATGTTAATACACACTTCTGGGGCAGATAAGACTTGAACCTGGGCCTCCCAGTCCATTGGTAGGACACTACCACACTATGGTTGTTACATCGTGTATGGAAATGGAATCAGTCGGATGATTAGACAGAAACCTCTTGAATAAAATTTGTGATTGCCTGTACATCATTAATTAGCCAGTTGTTCAAGAAGGTAACACTTTTGCTTGAAGACCTGGAACTGGTGATAAATTGGTGATGAATAAATCTAATGCATGATTGCATTAGAATATCAAGGTGGTTTGTGAGACACTGCCGTATGTGCAGTCCAATCAAGTTTGCACATCACCAATTCTTATGTTTGTTGCAATATCCTCTTTAAGTATATGTATCTACAGGTCGACCACGATGGAGAAAATTCTCTTACAGATCGAACTAGAAGAGGCTCTTGAGTTGAACAAGTAGTAGCTTCATGCATTTTAGCAACTAGTTACATTGATATGATAGATATTATTACAAAGATTGTGGGTGGAATTCTCCCAATTCTGTAGATAGCAGGAAGGGGAAATAATTGGGTGAGTTGAGCCTGGAAAGACACTTGCCCTATCTTGCCACCTCTGCAATTTAGGTTGAGCGAGAAAGTGTACTTATGAACTCCTCTAAATGCCAGCAATAAAGACCTTTAAGTGGTCAATTAATGGTCATGTAAGGGCTTTGATTCTATCTCACCCCAATGATTACATGCCTCCCCAGTGGGAAAGTTGGTTGGTTTCATAACTGGGAAACCCAAGACAGTTGCCTGCCAGATTTGAGGTGTACGGGTGTGCAACCAATTGCCCTGCCATCGGGGCAATCAGAGGCATGGGTGCAGATAAATGGGTGGTCTCTGAAAGCCCTTGGCTCTGACATCCAATGCCCCTCTTCCAGTAACACTCCCCCTACAAGATGAAGAAATGAAGGACTTACTTTCTTGCCACTGGATCCCCTCCAGAGGAGCCTGAGCTTGTTTTCTTTAAGACTCCGAAACTGCTGGCCTCTGATTAACTAGCAGCTTCTGGTGACCTAGCAAGCCAGTGTTGAGTTGCCTGGTTGATTTGATTTAATTTGGTTTGATTTATTGTTGTCACATGTACCTAGATACATCAGTGAGACCAAATGGCTCGGAGACCGCTTTGTAGAGCACCTGCACTGTTCGCGATACACAACAACACATTCCAGTCATGAACCATTTTAACTCCCCCTCCCACTCCCTGGGTGACACGTCCATCCTGGGCCTCCTCCAGTGCCACAATGACACAACCTGGAAACTGCAGGAGCAGCACCTGATATTCCACCTCGGGAGCCTACAGCCCAATGGCCTAAATGTGGATTTTACCAGTTTCAAAATCTCCCCACCCCCTGGCTTCATCCCATGATCAACCCCTCCTCTCATCCCCACCTCCTTGACCTGACACAACCTGTCCATCTTCTCTCCCACCTATCCGCTCCTTCCACCTCACTGACCAATCCCCACCACTGCCTACCTGCTCTCACCTATCACCATCCCACCTACCTTCCCCAGCCCCACCCCTCCTCTCTATTTATTTCTGAACTCTTCCTCCTCCCCCCAATTTCTGAAGAAGGGTCCTGATCCAAAATTTCAACTTTCCTGCTCCTCTGATGCTGCCTGGTCAGCTCCACGCTGTGTTAACAGTGAAAAGTTTTGTTTTGCGTGTAGTACAGGCAGATCATCACATACAAAGATCATAGCGTGATTGAACAGAGTGAGGAATACAAATTTATGGTTGCAAAGAAGGTGCACACAAAGCAAGACCAACATTAGATTTGACTTTTGAGAGGTCCATTCATAAGTCTAATAACAGCAGGGAAGAAGCTGTTCTTGAACCTGCTGGTACATGTGTTTAAGTTTTTGTATTTTCTGCCTGATGGAAGAGGTTGGAAGAGATTATAACTGGGGTCAGAGGGGTCATTGTTGGTTGGCCAGAAAACTTGTTGATACACTGCCAATTGACAAAGTTGTGATACTGTGAGTTATGTCCCTGCTGGGGACAGAGTGTTCATCACCACCTAACAAACTCATCCCAGATAGTTAACAAGTGAGAAAATCCCAGACAATGCAGATGATTCGGATGTTCAGTTTAACTCCTTCAAGATCCAAAATTATTCTGACCACATGTCCATATGACATCATCACATGGGGTAGGGCTTAAGGCAGTCATCAGTATTAACCCTTTCCAATCCTTACACCCTTGTACAATAGTGTGGAGCTGGAGGAACACAGCAGGCCAGGCAGCGTCAGAGGAGCAGGAAAGTTGACGTTTCAAGTCAGGACACTTTTTCCTTTCTGAACAAGAGTCTCGACCCAAATCGTCAACTTTCCTGCTCCTCTGATGCTGCCTGGCCTGCTGTGTTCCTCCACCTCCACACTGTGTTATCTGACTCCAGCATCTGCAGTTCTTGCTATCTCTGCTAACCCTCATACATTATTCCACCATGCTAAAGACAGAAGTGAGCAATATAGTGAAAAATTACGAGGCTTGGGGGTGAAATAGTGGGATCCAAAATTAATTTAAAATGCAGTACTAACTGAGTTCATACTCATAACAACAGAGAGAAAAAGAATCACTTAAGCTAACCTATAAAAACAATCACTGATTAAGATATTTGATTTAATGAAGAACTTGCACCAATTATGTATAAACTGAGATAAGGGCTCAGGATCAATTATGAGAACACGGCAATGTACAGCTGCCCACCCTGAAGAAATGGGTAAGGATGATATTATAAAAATATCCTCTTATCTTAGCAAGTAGCCTAAAAACAACATCAGACCATAATGATGGCTATGTCCACAGATAAATGACATCTTAAGAAATCTCTCATTAATCTCATTACAGCACAGGCTTATCACACACCTCTTGAACTAATTAGAAATGAGCCTTGTTTCATCTCGGCTAACCTCATTGATCACGTTGTGGGTTGTGTCCTGGACAAAGTTAATCAACACCTTATTTCAGTGACCAAAGTACACTCAACAAGTTAGTGATGTTAGCGTAGCCTGCTGACCAGTTAGAAGCACAAGGCTCCAGAAGTGTTGGGGAAAAGAAATTCACATACTTAAACAGTACTCTCCAAATGCTTCTAATTACAATCTGGATCAGAGTTCAGTACAAAATTTACACTTGACCTCCTCACTGACAAAATATCAAAGACTTGCATTTGATCTTCAACTAAATTCATTGTGGAATCAGTGATTGTTTTTATTGGGCTTGGGAAGAGGCTGAAGGATTGAATGCAGTTGATGGACTGCCTGATGGATCTAAAATCATGGAAGGTGCATCAAGTGGCAATGGTGCATTAGTGTCCGATGGTGGAGCAACTTTTCCAAACATGCTGCAATTAGATAGTGGGGAGCATCCCACATTTGCAAGGCCTGTCTATCTGGAAACCTCCAGTGGTTCTCCTGATCTTCCTCCTCCTTTTCCTCTTTCGCTTCTGACTCTTGAATATTGCCTTCAGCTCAATTATTTGTGATAATGTCTGGTCTCTTGTGACCGACAGATCATTAAGCATGTAGGAAATTGCTGTTATTGTGGATAATCTCTCAGCCAGATAGCACAGAGCACCTTCCAACCAATCAAAGCATCTAAACCACTGCTCAAGGCCTCCAGAGATATGTCCAGCAATATGCATGGAGATTGAGTGCCTCTCGTTGTACGATAGCTCAGTTGTTAGTTTGAACCACGGCACTTGGAGGTATTCCTCATTATCTTGGATCACTGCTCAAAGGTTATTGCAATAAATGACTGTCTTATCTAAATGACATGGTCTCTCCCTGTAAACCGGCTTCGTTCGCATGTCACATTGCTGATGTCACAGGGAGGCTGAACATTGTTAGAACGGAACCTCTTCCTGTCCCTGAACATTTCTAAGCCTAAATGAGGGCTTTGAATGCTCGCATGTGTACACTAAATGGCTACTATGAAGATCAGAATCCTTTTGATTTGAGGGTTTAAGCATCAGATCTTTTTTCACATTAGGAAATGGTGTATTGTCATTTCCCAGAGCCAGGGAAAGCCAAAATAGACATCCCCAATGCTGGAGTGCACACAGGATTTTGAGATATGAGATAGTAGGAACTGCAGATGCTGGAGAATCTGAGATAACAAGGTGTAGAGCTGGATGAACACAGCAGGCCAAGCAGCATTAGAGGAGCAGAAAGGCTGACGTTTCGGGCCTAGCCCCTTCTTCACCCTTTTTCTGAAGAAAGGTCTAGGCCCGAAACGTCAGCCTTCCTGCTCCTCTGATGCTGGTTGGCCTGCTGTGTTCATCCAGCACTACACCTTGTTATCTCAAATACTTCCCCGTATTGTCTTGAAACTGAAATATATTTTATTCACGTTTATTTCACTTTCTCAAAATTCAGTGGAAATGGAGTCCCTGTTGTAAGCCTGTAAGTCATGTTGCCTACTTCAAAATTTTTATTGAGAGCCATATTTTGACACACAAGCATCACAAAAACTCATTTCTACTTAAGTTTAGATCAGATATATTCTGAGATGAATAAGCAGTCACTCACAATTTCTCCATTTTAGATAAAGTTGATTCTAGTGCCATGACTGTGTCACTTTCTCAGCAAACAGAATATGGATTCAAACACTAGGGTTAAATGACGAACAAGCAAGCCATTCAACATCTGTGCCTTGAAGGCACAGATCCAGTCATATTATTGTTTTATATTATTTTACTGATTGCTTTCTCCCAAACAGAATTTAAAAGAATCAGCTGCAAACTGTTTTCTGAGCCTGACTCAGTTTGGATTGGACAGGAGTTGAATTTATTCTGAGACAGCCAGGCTGTACCTAATAAGAATTTTGGGATGCTTGCTTTCAAAAATGATAGCGCACCACTTATACAGTGAGACAATGCACTCTGTTTTAGTAATTCGGCACATACCTAATACCATTTAATTGGTAGCACATCAAACAATTCTCCAAAGTAACAAAAACAAAGTTGCTGGAAAAGCTCAGCAGGTCTGGCAGCATCTGTGGAGGAGAAAACAGAGTTAACTTTTAGGGTCTGGTGACCCTTGCTCAGAACTCCAAAGTAACAGTTTGTTATGTGCGAAGCGTAACTGTCAAATTTGTCATTAATTTTCATGCTGATGATAGCCCTAGAAGCAATGGATGAGACCAAGGAGGAATGCCATTCTGATGATCTATCATTACCTCATGTCACAAAAAGGGACAGGCTGATTCTCCTCAGTAACTTCAATGCCAAAGGTGGGAAGGACACAAACTCTCAAAAGCCACGATAGGAAAGGAAGCATTGGGAAGGTAAACACTAATGGTGCCTGGAGGGCCGCATGTCCCCACATGGGAGAACTGGCTCTCTCCTTCTTTCCACCTCCGAGAATAAGGCATTTAGCATGTGTCAGCGAACTTGAACATCCCTCTGGCTCACTGCTTCATTAAACCGTCTCATTCTTTCTCTTAAATACAGTCACAAACTGTTCCACAAACTGAATTCCAAATGGTGAATGCATCTTAACTTAATTGTGCAGGCTGCCTATAAGGAATGTAGACTTGATATATCTCACATTAGTCATGCACGCCCCTGGGTTCCTGCTGAATATGCAGCCAGTCAACAGCATGTTTAGTGCTGGACTGCACACCCCAATCATGCTGATAAGCAGCAGCGCAAAGCTTATGCGTCATCTTAACCTGATGCAGAATAATCAGATTATCATCCCTGTGCAATGAAATGGGTTTTATTGAATTTTTAGCTCCCTGTTTCTTTTTGAACAGTAACACTGAATCACTAACATCCTCTGATGTAAACAAACAGTCTCTGAGTCTATTATATAAGCTGAAGTAAGAGAAGCCTGAATAAATTCATTCTCATTGCAAGGTTTTTCAAATGTTAGACACTTAAAATAGTAAAGTCACATTTTTCAAAGCTTCATGGTCAATGAAGTTACTTTGTTAGTATCAAAATGTTTTGTCTGTGCTTGCCCGTTACTGCATGATGTGCATCCCTGCCAAGTGCTTGCGTTCCTTGTATCTGTAGAAGACAATGGGGACAAAAGTCTGAGAAGTGGCTGAGGCCAGATGAGTTCAACTGTTGCACCTCTTTTGATGTTTGAATAAGTTGATTCTAGAAAGACAAAGACTGTCATAAGAGCCAGTTGTCCTTTGCTGCTGGTTCAGGATGATCTCTGTTGGTGCCTTGTTTACAAGGCTAACATTTGTCTTGGAGCTTTTGAAACAACAAAGCATCATTGTGGTAAACTACTGCCCAAAGTCATCATATGTTATGGGAAGGTAATGGCCTAGCGATATTATCACTGGACTGTTAATCCAGAGACCCAGAAAATGTTCAAGTGAACAAAAACAGAAGTTGCTGAAAAAGCTCAGCAGGTCTGGCTGAGAACTGAAGGGTCCCGTTCTGAGGAGGGGTCACCGAACCCAAAACGTTAACTCTGATTTTTTCTTCACAGATGCTGCCAGACCTGCTGAGCTTTTCCAGAAACTTCTGTTTTTGCCCCTGATTTACAACATCCGCAATTCTTTCGATTTTTAAATGTTCAGGTGACCCGGTTTCAAATCCTGACAATGATAGATGATGGAATTCGAATTCAATTAGTATCTGAAATTAAGAATCTAATGATGGCTATGAATCGTTTGTCGATTGTTGGGGAAAAGACCCATCTGGTTCACTAATGTCCTTTAGGGAAGGAAACTGCCACCCTTACCTGGCCTGGCCTACATGTGACTCCAGACCCACAGCAATGTGGTTGACTCTTAACTGCCCTCTGGGCAATTAGAGATGGGCGATAAATGCAGCCTAGCCAGCGACGCCTTCATCCGTGTTTGAATAAAAGGTTGGGGGGCTGGTGGTGATCTCTGTCCTACATTTGACTCGAGACCCACAACAATGTGGTTGAGTCTCCATTGCCTTCTGAAATGGTCTAGCAAGCTCTTCAGTTGTACAAATTGCTACAAAGTCTCAAAGAAATGAAACCAGTCACCTGGCACCAAACTAGGTACTGGAAAAGACAACAGCAGAAACAGCAAAGTCCTCCTCACTGACATCTGGGGGTTAGTGCCAAAATTGGGAGAGCTGTCACACGGACTATATAAGCAACAGCCTGACATAGTCATACTCACAGAATCATACCTTACAGACAATGTCCCAGACACCACCATCACCATCCCTGAATATATCCTGTCCCATCCGGTAGTGGTGGCACAGTGGTATACTGTGGGGAGGGAGTTGCCCAGAGAGTCCTCAACATTGACTCCATGATGTCTTATGGCTTCAGGTTAAACATGGGCAAGGAAACCTCCTGCTGATTATCGCATACCGTCCTCCCTCAGCTGATGAGTCAGTACTCCTCAATGTTGAACAACACTTAGAGGAAGCACTGAGGATAGCAGGGACACAAAATGCACTCTGGGTGGGGGATTTCAATGTTCACCACCAAGAGTGGCTCGGCAGCAGTACTACTGATCGAGCTGGTCGGGTCCTAAAGGACATAGCTGCTAGACTGGGACTGCAGCAGGTGGTGAGGGAACCAACAAGAGGGAAAAACATAGTTGACCTCATCCTTACTAATCTGCCAGCTGCAGTTACATCTGTCCATGACAGTATCGGTAAGAGTGACCATCGCACAGTCCTTGTGGAGACAAAGTCCCGCCTTCACATTGAGAACCACCTCCATCGTGTTGTGTGGCACTATCACCGTGCTAAATGGGACGGACTTTGATCAGATCTAGCAACTCAAGACTGGGCATCCATGAGACGCTGTGGGCCATCAACAGCAGCAGAATTGTATTCCAGCATAATCTGTAACCTCATGGCCCAGCGTATCCCCCACTCAACCCTTGCCATCAAGCCAGGGGATCTACCCTGGTTCAACGGAGAATGCAGGAAGGCATACCAGGCACCAGGAATATATGAAGATGAGGTGTCAACCTGGTGAAGCCACCAAACAGGATTACTTGCATGCCAAACAACATAGCAGAAAGTGATAGACAGAGCTAAGCAGTCCCATAACCAACAGATAAGATCTAAGCTCTGCAGTCCTGCCACATCCAGTCATGAATGGTGGTGGACAATTAGACAACTCACTAGAGACGGAGGGTCCACAAATATCCCCATCCTCAAACGGTGGAAGAGCCCAGCACATCAGTGCAAAGGATAAGGCTGAAGCACTCGCAGCAATCTTCAGCCAGAAGTGCTGAGTGGATGATTCATCTCAGCGTCCTTCGGTGGCTCCCAAGCATTACAGGTACCAGTCTTCTGCCAATTTGATTCACTCCAGTGATATTAAGAAATGTTTGGATGCACTGGATACTGCAAAAGCTACAGGCCCTGACAACAGTCCAGCAATTGTACTGAAGACTTATGCTCCAGAACATGCCAATCCTCTAGCCAAACTGTTCGAGTACAATTACAATACTGACATATTACCGACAATGTGGAAAATTGCCCAGTATGTCCTGCACATAAAAAGCAGGACAAATCCAACCCGGCTGATTACCGCCCCACCGGTCTCCTCTCGATCATCAGTAAAGTGATGGAAGGTGTCATCAACTGTGCTATCAAGCAGTACCTGCTCAGCAATAACCTGCTCAGTGACGCCCAGTTTGGGTTCCGCCAGGGCCACTCAGCTCCTGATCTCATTACAGCCTTGGTTCAAACATGGATAAAAGAGCTGAATTCTAGAAGTGAGGTGAGAGTGACAGCCCTTGACATCAAGGTTGCATTTGATTATATGTGGCATCACGGAGCCTGAACAAAACTGAAATCATTCGGGGGCAAAGTGTCCACTGGTCGGAGTCATACCTAACACACAGGAAGGTGGTTGTGGTTGTTGAGGTCAGTCATCTCAGCTCCAGGACATCTCTGCAGGAATTCCTCAGGGTAGTGTCCTATGCTCTACTAACTTCAGCTGCTTCATCAATGACCTCCCCTCCATCATAAGGTTAAAATTGTGAATGTTTGCCAATGATTGCACAATGTTCAGCAGCATTCATGACCCTCCTCAGTTAGTGAAACTGTCCATGTTCAAATATAACAAGATCTGGATTATATCCAGGCTTAGGCTGACAGATGGCAAGTAATATTTGTGCCACACAAATGCCAGGCTATGACCATCACCAACAAGAGACAATCTAACCACTGCCCCTTGACATTCAATGGTGTTACCATCACTGAATTCCCCACTATTAACATCCTGGGATTATAATTGACCAGAAACCCAATTGGAGTCACTACGTGAACACAATGGCTACAAGAACAGGTCGGAGGCTAGGAATACTGCGGCGAGTAACTCACCTCCTGACTCCCCAAAGCCTGTCCACCATTTACAAGGCACAAGTCAGGAGTGTGATGGAATACTCCCCACTTGCCTGGATAAATGCAGCCCCAACAACACTCAAGAAGCTTGACACCATCCATGATAAAGCAGCTGGCTTGATTGGAACTATACCCACAAGCATCCATTCCCTTCAGAACTGACGCTCAGTAGCAGCAGTGTGTACTATCTACAAGGTGCACTGCAGAAATTCACCAAAGATCCTCAGGCAGCTACTTCCAAACCCATGAACATTTCCGCTTAGAAGGACAAGGTCAGCAGATTCCTGGGAATACCACCACCTTCAAGATCCCCTACTAGCTACTCACTATCCTGACTTGGAGATATACCACTATTCCTTCACTGTGGCTGGGTCAAAATCCTGGAGTCGCCTCCCTAATGGCATTGTGGTCAATCCACCGCAGGTGGACTGCAGTTCAAGAAGGCAGCTCAGCATCACCTTCTCAAGGACAACTAGGGACAGGCAATAAATGCTGGTCCAGCCAGTGATACCCTCATCCTGAGAATGAATAAAAAAAAATTTGCAGTATCAACCACTGATGACTTGTGGTGGGGTAGAGTGATGCCACTAATCCTCCTTTCTCCTATTTTAGAATAAACAATCAAATGTAATTTTGTAAATAGCCCATAAGAAGCACTGCAACAAAAATCAAAAGTTCAAAGGAAACTTCTGAAATTTATCTCGGAATCAGCCATTTAGCCCCCTGAGCCTGCCTTGTCATTCAATTTCATCATGGCTGATCGAACATTTTAATGACTTTTACTCATCCCATCCCCATAACCCTTAATGCCATTGGTAATCAGAAATCCATTAATCTCTACCTTAGAACATACTCAAAGACAGAGTTTCCACATCCCTCAAGCAGAGACTTCCAATTGTTCAAAGCTCTGAGTAATATAATTAGTCCTCAGTTCACATTTTGTGGCATCTCCCTTATTGTTAAATTGTATCCCCTGGTTCTAGTCTCCCATCCAGGAGAAACATCCTACCCTTATCTACCCTGTCTCTCTTTTTAAGTAGTTTATAGCTTTCAATTAGATCATCTCTCATTCTTTGAAACTTTTGAGAATACCGTCCCAGTTTGCCCAATGTCACTTCATAGGATCATTCATTCATCCCAGGAACAAGCTCCCTAATGACAATCACTACTCCTGATGTGGGCAAGGGGGAAGCCCTGGCCTGAGGTGACCATTTCCTAAATATGGATCAGGTCCTGACAATAGACAGGCTACTTCAGTGATGAATTATGAAAAGTGGATCAATCTACGAACAGGGGCTGTGTCATCATTGAAACCTGCAGCTACCAGGCTCGATGTAAAGGCATTTCTCCAGACTTTCTGAAGACAGAAAGTTGCCATTTGGGAAATGGCCTGACCACCCTCTCTAAGCCAGAAACTCAGAACTTGAGCAGTGACCCAGTTCTGCTTTTGGTCCCAGAAGAAGTCTGTATTCATCTTCTGTATCTTTGTGACAATGTCTTTGGGAGGGATCAAAATGACCAATAAGTGCAATCACATGTTTATGGCCAACACTCTACCCCTGTAGGTCAGCTCTTGGAGCTGCCCTGTCCAGCGGACTAGACAGGTGGTAATTTTGCCTACCAGCTCTTGTCAGTTTGTCATCCAGGATTCCTCAGCAGAGCTAAGTTAGATACCCAAATAGAGGAGATGATTCATGCTTCAGGCATTAGCCCTGAGGTCCTCTGGCAGGGAGTCCATCTGCCACTGACTGACCAGGAGTCAGGAACATTTTCTCCAACTGATCTTTGCAGAATATATTTCTTCACACTCGCACATGCTCCACAAGTCAGCTGTGTCTGTGGGCCTGATGAGTGCGTCATCAAGGTAAGGCTGAAAGTCTACATCCATTCCCGGGCCACACAGAGCCAAATCCAACAGCCTCCTCTACAAGAAGCACACGAATGGCTCCATATAAATTGAATAAAGCAGGCCAGGTAAGGGCAGCCCTGACACACTCCTCACCAAAACAATAGTGTATCATTAAGGATCTGTTAACCTTCATCAGATGTTCTGTGGCAATGTTCACAAACTTGATCCAGGCAACAAACTGCATCACACACCCATACACTTGCAGACTATCAGAAAATATTCATGAGCTGCCCTGTTGAAGCTTTTTTCCTGATTAAGGGACAGAAACGTGAGTATGGAGCAGTTCTCTGGGAAATGTAGGTCAAGTCCCAGACAAGATGGGTGATATCAATTAAGGTTTGGCCTGGGTCAGATTAGGACTGATGGGGTGGACCATGTGGTTCATCATCATGTCAAGGCAAGGAGACATTGGCCTGGCCAACATTTTGTAGTCTGTACTGAGGAAGGGGACCTGGCATCTGTGTTTAAGAAGGCGGAGATCACCCTACTTTAGCAGCAGAGCTAAAATGACCTGGAGGCATTAGAGGGCCCTAAACATTTCTCTAGTACCCATGCAAAGTCATTCCTCAGAAAGTTTCAGAACATCCCGTGGAACTCCACGGTCAGCCTCTACAGTCCTAGGAATTGTCTCTCAAGAATTGGTTGAGGGCACCAATGGGCTATTTTAGACTGAATGGAGATCTAGGTGCAACAGGACCTTCCACAGAACTCTGTGACCATGCTCACTGGGCAGAGCACGAGAGAACAGAGCAATTGTTATAATTAGACCCTGGGAGGCGTTTCCCAATTTGTTATGGTTCCAGGGTAGGATAGGTCAAACTGTTAAGCTCCTGGGTGAGGTGGGGTGAACTAGCTCCTGTTCCTTATTCATCCACCCATCAATTGGCCACAATAAGGTTACTTTTAAATGGATCCCTTACCTTGAGGATATCTTTCTCTCAGATCTAAATTAACAGTTTTAAAAGAAACTATTTTAACCAGGCTTTCATGAATGTACAAAAAGAGTTAATTTATTATTTGCTAAACACAAGAACAGATAGTAACATAACATACATAAACACAGGGGTAAATCCTAAACTAAAAACAAATAAATAGGCTAGTTTAGAATTGCTCGTGTAGAAAAGATAGTTGAATATGCCTTCACTGCCTCACTGCAAAATACAGATGAAACAAAACTTGTATCTTGGTCCTGTGGGTTAGTTTGTTGCTTCCATACTCGTTTTGCTATTGAGTCAAAGTTGGTGCATGCCTTTCTCGATTCATATTCTGAGCTTATTGTGAAATGGCAGATTGGCTGCTCTGACAGATCCGAGCTTGCAAACTTTGTTAATTGCTTGCAATGATGTGCTGTTGTTTGATCACTGGCGGAGACGCATGACACAGTCTGATAACTAGAGTTGTCCTGACACTGCTAGTGAGACAGAACATGACATCGGCATGGGATGGACAATCCACGAGCCTTTGGAACTGACCTTTTGTTGGGACAACGAGTGCAACATCATCAGCTTACAGAAATTCCCTCATCAGGACATGCTGCCTTAGTCTTTGGTTGAGCATGTGTGAAGTTATTGTCCTTCCATTTAGTTGGGGAGCACAAGTCAGTAGGACAGGGATAAAGTTACCAAACACAGTAGGGGCTAAGATGCAGCCCCATTTTATGCCATTTTTGATTTTCAAATGGTCAGAGATGTTTGGATAGTGTTGGGCATGTTCTCTTGGAAGGATATTCTGGAGTGTGAAGCTTCAGGAGGACAGTTAATTTCCCCTAATGTCCGCTGGAAGTCCATCCTGCTCGTGATCTCAAATACTTTGTGAGATCTGCACAGCAAGGTACTGTGATGTTTACTGCTTTCTGCAGTTCCCGTAACGCTGATGTGAGGAGAGATTAATGTCAACCTTTCATCTGCCTGATAGTCAATGGAGCCTCATTAGAATAATTCTGTTAAAGGCCTTCCCACTGATGTCTTGGTACAATCCCTTTGATCGCTAAATTCTTATATCACATGAGCATGTTTGTGTTACCTGTATCTTATGGGGCGGAATTATTTCAACAGAAGAGGAAGGCATGGCAATGGAGGTATGGTAGCAGTTTGGACTTTCCATACGTGAATAGCTCAGATGGTGTTGTATCCTTACTGGGTGTTTTCCTTGCTGTTAGAGAGTCAATGACCTTCCCAAGTTCAAGTAATGAGGGCTTTGTATCAAGCTCCTACATGATAAAGATCTGTAGAAGATCATTAGGTACAGGCAAAAAGAGATATCCATCTCATGTGAATATATTTCAGAGTAGTGCTCTACCTGACTGTTTGTTTGTGTTTTCGAATTCCAAAGGAGCAACTTTAGTGATGCTCTTTTGAACCACCATAGATAAAACAAAGGTTACTAGAGTCACTAGCAGTTTGTATTTTTCACATAAATTGATTGGGTATATGCTGGCATGATACTTTGTTGTCGACTGCATAACTGCCTGATAGCATGAGGTGGTTATGTTCTTAAGGGTTAGATAATAGGTGAGCTGTGCACTTTGCTTTAATGACAGGAGCTATTTCTGCAAAATAGATCTTGAACCAATTTTTGTTGTCATTTCTTCTGTTGCCGAACGTAGTTGCTGCAGTTTCATACATAATTGACCAAGGAGATTTCCATTCTTTCTCAGGAGGAAGGGACTGTCTGAGAGCTTCTGACATTTGTCATCTTGCTTTGTTTTTGAAATATTGATGCACGGAATAACAGAGGTTTTGCACGTGTATGTTTTTCATATTTGTAACTCCACCCTGTTACTGACAAGTGAGTGATTAGAATTGTAGTCTGCACTGTGAACACTGCAGGTGTGAACAACACTAGACAGATCACAACTTCTCGTGATTAGAGGTCAAGTTGGTGCCAGTGCCTTGATCTTGGTTGGCACCATGGTACCTTCTGCCAATGTCTGCCCTGGAAGAAGCTGGTATTAACTCAAAATCCAAGATGTGCTCCCCCCACCCCCCGCCACTTCCGCCCATACCCCAAACCTATTTGCCAAGTATTTATCCTAAAAAATTGAAATAGCTCCACTAAGTGCACAGCTTAAGATATGACTGAAACATACTGTCAATCACCATTCCATATCAATACATCCACAAAAACTTACTTAAATCAAAATTCTTTAAGCCTCTCTGAACTTTGTTATTTGCACTTTCAATGGCCTGTGCAGATATCAAACCAAAGGTGCAGTTGGAAACATGAAAATGTCAGCGTTGATCAAAAGAATACCACCTGACAATTGCCTAGTTGAGCTCTTTAGTTCAAATATTTTGATGAGCGGATAGTGATGTAGGAAACGTTTCTTGCTTAAAGTTAATGCAGTCATACATAGCCAATTTCGCAACAATAAACAAAACATTTTGAAAATAATATAAACACAGCAGTCAAAGACATATGGGAGAAATTGATCATCAATTACACTCATAACAGATTTTCCATTAGCCTTCAAAATACACGAAAAATTAATTCAATACCTGGACTGATTTCTAACTCTCTTCACCAAAATGGCGGTATTTACCTTTTGAAACTCATCTTCAACGTGTTAAATGTAAGTACCTTATGTGATGAGTCTCTGAAAGGTGAATAGGCTTTTTAATGTTTCTTTCTGGTTCCAATTTTTATTGGAGTGCGTCATAACTTGCACCTTTTCCGTTTCAGCATTCACATGACATGAAGAAGTTCCACACATGGCAATAGTCACTCACTGAACTTCTTTATCTCTCTTGCTGCAGATGAAAATGACTCACAGCAGAAAGGACAGGAGCACAAGCTGAGACGATTATTGAACATCAGGCCGATAATGAGATGTAACATTGTTCCTGGGCAATTGGGGCCTATCAAGGTTGAAAGCATCAGAGTTTGTCAGGTTGGAGGCAACATACTGATCAAGGCACCTGCCTGCTTCTTGCACTAAGATCAAGCAACCACACATTCAGGCAATAAAACAACTTTCTGCTGCACTGTTAAGCCAGTAATTTATCATAGTTCATCTCTCAGTATCATGCAAATTTTTCTCTTTCACTTTGCTCATATTGGTAACCCATGCTGACACTAACACATATGATTAGGCATACTGGGGCTGCAATGGGCTGTCATTAATAATGTTTGGTGGTCAGAGCCCTGTTTTCCGACTACTATCCTTTAAGGTTTCTTCATGGGTGGATTAGCTTTGGAAATAAGTGGCTGGTGATTAAAAACTTCCTTCATCCGATACTAATTCAATTTCATCCAGTTGATCACATTTCAAAATGAAATGGAATGAAATAATACTAAATAACAAGTTCATCAAATTCTTATCAGAGTTAGAATAAAATTTGTTGTCACGTGTACTCAAATACTGGGATACAGGAGAGCAGTGAAAAATGTACAAAGTTGCCTTCCCCTATACAAATGTACCTAGGTATAAAACCTTTGGTATAAAGTAGAAAAGTAAAAAGTGAAACATTACAGTCCTTTTATGCTTGAAGTTATCAAAGCAAAATTTTGAGAAAAGTGAATCCAAATAAACACATGTCCTAGAGACCCTTTATGGAGTTTTACACCACGAAACATTTTGTTAAACCAAACCAAACTTCAGGCAGGATAAAATCTTGGATAGATTTCTACCAGATTTGTCACCTGTAATGCACCTAATAATCATGGGAATGACTTGGGAATCATCAAGAAATCACTATCGGCTGAATTGCTGAATGGGATGTTCTTTGGAGAGGCTGGTTTGGACTCAATGGGCCGAGTGGCCTGCTTCCACAGTGTAGGGATTCTATGATTCTATAAGAACCTATCAGTGGGAATGGACGGGAATTTCCTCTAACCTTCTCTTCTCAGCCAATGACAACTCCTGTGATCCCATCTGGCCCTCACTGATCTGTGGCCTGGTTCTCTTGCTGATCTGGGGCCTCTGTGGGGTGCAGTGCTGGCAGATACCACCACTCCCATTGCCAATGACTGTAATGATCAGCAGCTCTCAGTGCAGTGGGAATTCCACCTTTGGGCTTCTTGATCTTGGGCCACATAAATGCTGGACTGAGACACAATACGACATGTCTTCCCTAAAGGAGACAACTCGAGGCTCTCATCAGCTCTCCAGCTGGTCAGCAAGGTCCCTGTTCCCTGGTAATAAAAGAAGGTCCAACGTTTCACAGCAAGAAATACAAGTCCAATGAATCAAATTACAAATTTAAGCAAAGACAAACAACCTGGCTTCAGTTCAGGTGACAATGTTTACATTTGTTCAGATTTATCAGGATTAACTCAGAATAAGATTAACAATCTGTTTACTCAATGAATGACCTCATAAAGCTTCCAAAAGCAGAGGAGTAGTATTAAACAGTGATTAGGTTAATGAGGTGAACTATAAATGTCACGTTAATATTGTCCAGAAGAGATAAGTTAATTATTCACTTTTGATACTCACTTGTTTTCATCTCTTTGCTGAAAAGGGGCATGACATTTTAAGTCCTCAGTCTCATGTTCTAGAGGTCTCTGTAGCAATGATTTGCTGTTAGAATATCAAAATACGCTTGGCAAGTGCAGTTAATTAAAAAATAGCTCTTAAGATAGATTAGAGGCAATATAAATCTGCCTTCAATTGTTCCTTTCACAAATGTAATAAATACCTTTTAAAAAGAAAAAAGTATATATTCTTTTTATGAGTAATGCAAATTTTGCATTTAAACAATCTTATCATTCAGCATTTCTCACTGTCTGAGAATGGTAATCAGTAACACCACTAAACTAAACACCCAGCTCAAAAAAATGCAAATTGTCATGGTGAAAAATTAGCCAAAAATGTACAAGATCAGCTTGATTCACAGACTACTGAAATTTGACACAATCTTTACATTTCTTAAAGGAGGACAGAGTCGTGAAGAGATGTAGAAGAGACGATTGCAGCTTTGGAGGAGACAATTACAGGCCTGAGATAACATAGTGTGGAGCTGGAGGAACACAGCAGGCCAGGCAGCATCAGAGGAGCAGGAAAGCTGACGTTTTGGGTCGGGACCCTTCTTCAGAAATGGGGGAGGGGGAAGGGAGCGCCAAAATAAATAAAGAGAGGAGGGGTGGGGCTGGGGAAGGTAGCTGGGATGGTGATAGGTGAGTGCAGGTAGGGAGTGGTGGGGATTGATCAATGAGATGGGAGGAGTGGATAGGTGGGAGAGAAGACGGACAGGTTGTGTCAGGTCAAGGAGGCGGGGATGAGACGGAGGGTTGGTCATGGGATGAGGCTGGGGGTGGGGAGATTTTGAAATTAGTAAAGTCCACATTGACAGCATTGGGTTGTAGGCTCCCAAGGCGGAATATGAAGTGCTGCTCCTCCAGTTTCCGGGTGGCATCATTATGACACTGGAGGAGGCCCAGGATGGACGTGTCGTCCAGGGAGTGGGAGGGCGAGTTGAAATGGTTCGCGACTGGAAGGTGTTGTCGTGTGTCGTGAACAGAGCACAGGTGCTCTACCAAGCAGTCTCCGAGCCTTCTCTTGGCCCCACCAATGTAGAGGAGGCCACATCGGGAACAGCGGATGCAATAGACCACATTGACGGATGTGCAGGTGAACCTCTGTCTGATGCGAAAGGTTTGTTTGGTGCCTTGGTTAGAGGTGAGAGGGGAGGTGTAGGGGCAGGTGTAGCACTTCCTGTGGTTGCAGGGAAAGGTGCTGGGGGTGGTGGGGTTAGTGGGGAGTGTGAAGCGGATGAGGGAGTCATGGAGAGAGCAGTCCCTATAGAAGGCAGATAGGGGTGGGGAGGGAAATATATCTTTGGTTGTGGGGTCAGATTGCAGGTGGCGGAAGTGGCGGAGAATGATACGTTGAATCCGGAGGTTAGTGGGGTGATACGTGAGGACATGGGGGATTCTGTCCTTGTTTTTGTTGCGGGGAGGGGATGTGAGGGCAGAGGTGCGGTCGAGAGCATTTTTGACCACCAAAGAGGGGAAGTTGCGGTCCTTGAAATATGAGGACACCTGGGATGCTCAGAAGTGGAACGCTCCATCTTGGGAGCAGACGAAGCGGAGGTGGAGGAATTGGGAGTAGGGGATCGCATTCTAGCAGGAAGGTGGGTGAGAGGAGGTTTAGTCTAGCTGTGGGAGTCAGTGGGCTTGAAATAGATGTGGGTTTCGAGGCAGTCACCAGAGATGGAGACAGAGAGGTCCAGGAAGGAGAGGGAGGTATCAGAGATGGTCTAGGTGAACTTGAGGTTGGGGTGAAAAGTGTTAGTTAAGTTGATGAACTGTTTAAGCTCCTCATGGGAGCATGAGGCAGCACCGATACAGTCATCGATGTAATGGAGGAAGACATGGGGGATGGGGCCAGTGCAGCTGCGGAATAGGGACTGTTCCACATATCCTATGAAGAGCCAGGCATAGCTTGGGCCAATGTGGGTCTCCAAGGCCACAATGACGCAACCTGGAAACTGGAGGAGTAGCACCTCATATTCCGCCTTGGGAGCCTACAACCCAATGGTCTCATTGTGGACTTTACCAGTTTCAAAATCTCTCCAACCCCAGCTTTATCCCATGATCAACTCTCCGTCTCATCCCCGCCTCCTTGACCTGACAACCTGTCCATCTTCTCTCCCACCTATCCGCTTCTCCCATCTCACTGACCAATCCCCATCACTGCCGACTTGCACTCACCTATCACCATCCCACCTACCTTCCCCACCCCCACCCCTCCTCTCTCTATTTACTTCGGCACTCCCTTTCCCCTCCCCCATTTCTGAAGAAGGGCCCAGACCCAAAATATCAGCTTTCCTGCTCCTCTGATGCTGCTTGGCCTGCTGTGTTCATCCGGCTCTACGCCTTGTTATCTCAGGCCCTATATCATACTTCTCACACAAACAAAAACATAAAATAAATGATCAAGAGTGAACGTTTTGACTCTTTGAGCCTACTCCGCTATTCAATACAATTGTGGCTGATCATCTAACTCAGTCTCTCCAGCTCCAACAGGACTTTAAACTAGAAAGTATGGGTGAAGGGGAGGGACAACATCCCCCAGTGGGGAACAAAGCAGCAGGTTGACATCCGTAGGGGTAGATTCAACTGAGGGGAAAAATATGAAATAAATGTCAAGAAAGGAGAACTCAGGAGAGGTTATTAAAGTCTCCAGCATAGTCATAAATAGGACAGAGTGTTTGGAAAAGGTTAGGAATCAAACTTCAAGCACACTGGATAAACGAGTGACAATGAGTTGAGGTTAATACAGGACTGAAGGTGTTCTGTCTGAATGCACATAGCATAAGAAAGAAGGTAAATGAGTTTGTGGCGCAGATTGAAATTGGCAGATATGATGCGGTAGGCATCACGGAGACATGGCTGCAAGGGGATCAGGATTGGGAGCTGAATATCCACGGATAACATCTTAGGGCAGAGGGGTTAGGGCTGCCTTCTTAGTAAAAAATGAAATTAAATCAATAGTAAGAAACAAAGTAGGGTCAGATGGTGTAGAATCTGTGTGGGTAGAGTTGAGGAACTGCAGAGAAAAAAAGATCATAGTTGGGGTTGTGTACAGGCCTCCAAACAGTAGGAAGGAGCTGGGGCACAAGATACACCAGGAGATAGAAAGGGTGTGTAAGAAAGGCAAAGTTACAGGGATCATGGGGGATTTCAATATGCAGGTGGACTGGGAAAATCAGGTTGGTAGTGGATTGCAAGAAAAGGAATTTGTGGAATGTCTATGAGATGGTTTTTGGAGCAGCTTGTGGTGGAATGCACTAGGGAACAGGCAATACTGGATTTAGTAATGTGCAATGAGGCAGACTTGATAAGGGAGCTTAAGGTGAAGCAATCCTTAGGAGGCAGTGATCATACTATGATTGAATTTACTCTGCAATTCAAGAAGGAGAAGATAGGACCAGAGGTAATGGTATTACAGCTGAATAAAGGCAATTACAGAGGTGTGAGGGAGGAGCTGGGCAGAATTGACTGGGAGAGGAGCTGAGCAGGAAAGACAATGCAACAGCAATGGCAGGAGTTTCTAGGAGTAATTCAAGAGACACAGCAAAAATTGATCCCTAGGAAAAAGAAGCCTGGTACAGGGACGATGAGGCAACCATGGCTGACCAGGGAAGCCAGGGATAGCATAAAAGCGAAAGAGAAAGCATATAATGTGGCGAAGGGCAGAGGGAAACCAGAGGACTGGGAAGCTTACAAAGACCAACAGGGGGCAACAAAAAAAAGGCGGGAGAATATTAAATATTAGGGTAAGCCAGCCAATAATATAAAGGAGAACTGTAAGAGTTTCTTTAGATATATAAAGGGCAAAAGAGAGGCAAAAGTGGACATTGGACCACTGGAAAATGACGCTGGAGAGATGGTAGTGGGGAACAAAGAAATGGCTGAGGATCTGAATAATTACATTGCGTCAGTCTTCACGGTGGAAGGCATGAGTAATCTCCCAAAAATTCGAGAGAGTCAGGAGGCAGAGCTGAGTATGGTGGCCATCACCAAGGAGAAGGTGCTAGAAAAACTGAATGGCCTGAAGGTGGAGAAATCACCTGAACCAGATGGACTACATCCCGGAGTTCTTAAGGAGATAGCTGAAGAGATAGTGGAGGTGTTAATGATGATCTTTCAGGAATCGCTAGAGTCAGAGAGGGTCCCAAAGGACTGGAAAATCGCTAACTTGACACCCCTGCTCAAAAAGGGAGTAAGACAAAAGACTGAAAATGACAGGCCGAATGGCCTAACTTTGGTCGTGGGGAAGATTTTAGAGTCTATGGCGAAGGATGAGATTTCTGAATGCTTAGAAGTGCACGATAAAATAGTGCAAAGTCAGCATGGCTTCATCAAGGGGAGGTCATGCCTGACAAATCTGTTAGAATTCTTTGAGGAGGTAATGAGCAGGTTAGACTAAGGAGAGCCAATGGATGTTATCTACCTGGACTTCAAGAAGGCTTTTGACAAGGTGCCGCACAGGAGGTTACTGAGTAAGATAAGGGCCCACGGTGTTAGAGATAAGGTGCTAGCATGGATAGAGGATTGGCTGTCTGGCAGAAAGCAGGGAATGGGGATAAAGGGTCTTTCTCAGGATGGCAGGCGGTTTGTGTTCTGTAAGGGTCAGTACTGGGACCACAACTTTTCACTTTATACATTAATGATCTTGATGAAGGAACTGAGGGCATTCTGGCTAAGTTTGCAGACGATACAAAGATAGATAGAGGCACAAGTAGTATTGAGGAGGTGGTGAGGCTGCAGAAGGATTTGGACAGGTTAGGAGAGTGGGCAAAGAAGTGGCAGATAGAGTACAACGTGGGAAAGTGTAAGGTCATATACTTTGGTAAGAAGAATAGAAGCATGGACTATTTTCTAAATGGGGAGAAAATTCAGAAGTCTGAAGTACAAAGAGACTTGGGAGTTCTAGTCCAGGACTCTCTCAAGATAAACATGAAGGTTGAGCCAGTAGTTAGGAAGGCAAATGCAACTTTGGCATTTATTTTCAGAGGACTTGAATATAAAAGCAGGGATGTACTTCTGAGGCTCTATAAGGCTCTGGTCAGGCCACATTTGGAGTATTGTGTGCAGTTTTGGGCCCCATATCTCAGGAAGGATGTGCTGGCCCTGGAGTGGGTTCAGAGGAGGTTCACAAGAATAGTCCCAGGAACGAAAAGCTTAACATATGGGGAATGTTTGAGGACTTTGGGACTATACTGATTGGAGTTTAGATGGATGAGGAGGGATCTAATTGAAACTTACAGAATACTGAATGGCCTGGACAGGGTGAGTGTTGGGAAGATGTTTCCATTGGTAGGAGAGATAGGCCTTGAGGGTACAGTCTTAGAGTAAAGGGAAGACATTTTAGTTTGGAGATAAGGAGAAACTTCTTCAACCAGAGAGTAGTGAATCTATGGAATTCATTGCCGCAGAAGGCTGTGGAGGCCAGGTCATTGAGTATATTTATGGCAGAGATACATTGGTTCTTGATTGTCAAGAGGATCAAGGCTTACGGGGAGAAAGCGGGAGAATGGGGTTAAGGAACCTGTCAGCCATGATTGAATATGGGAGCAGACTCAATTGGCTGAATGGCCTAATTTCAGTTCCTATGACTTATGGTCTTATGGTCTAACACAGGAAACCTGCTGGTTACCATGTACCATCCTCCCTCAGCTGAAGAATCAGTACTCCTCCATGTTGAACAACACTTAGAGGAAGCACTGAGGATGGTAAGGGCACAAAATATACCCTGGGTGGGGGATTCCAATGTCCACAGGCAAGAATTGCTTGGCAGCAGGACTACTGATCGAGCTGGTCTGGTCTTAAAGGACATAACATTGTGTCTGCTGCAGGTGGTGAGGCAACCAACAAGATGGAAAAACATATTTGACGTCATCCTTATCGACCTGCCACTTGCAGATGCATCTGTCCATGACGGTATTGGTAAAAGTGACCTCTGCACAGTCCTTGTGGAGATGAAGTCCTGCCTTCACATTGAGAATAACATCTACCGTGCTGTTTGGTGCTATCACCGTGCTAAATGGGACAGACTGTAACCAGCAGAGAGTTTGCCGCCTGATAGCCATTCATTCCAATTTTGCTAAGGATCCTTAATGCCACAATCAGTCAAATGCACCCTCGATTTTAAGGCCTGTCACTCTAACCTCACCCTCTGGAATTCTGCTCCATTGTCCATGTTTGAACTGAGGCTGTAATGAGGTCAGGAGCTGCATGACCCTGGTGGAACCCAAACTGGGTGTCACTGAACAGGTTATTGCTGATCACGTGCTGAAATCAAGGTTGATGACACCTTCCATCACTTTACTGATGATCGAGAGGAGAATGATGGTATGGTAATTGTCCGGGTTGGATTTGTCCTGCTTTTTGTGGACAGGGCATACCTGGGCAGTTTTCCACATTGTTGGGTAGATATCAGTATTGTAACTGCACTGTAACACTTGGCTAGGGGAGCAGCAAATTCTGGAGTACAAGTCTTCAACACTATTGCTGGAATGTTGTCAGGGCCTGTAGGCTTTGCAGTATCCAGTACCTCCAACCTGATATCACATGGAGTGAATCGAATTGGCTGAAGACTGGTATCTATGAGACTGGGGACCACTGAAGGAGGCCAAGTTGGATCATCCACTTGGCATTTCTAACTGAAGATTGCTGTGAATGCTTTAGCCTTATCTCTTGTATTTGTGTGTTAGGCTCTTCCGTCATTGAGGATAGGGATATTTGTGGAGCAGTCTCTTCCAATGAGTTGTCTAATTGTCCACCACTATTCATGACTGGATGTGGCAGGACTACAGAGTGTAGCATGTAAAATTCCTATGGAAAGCCATATAGGAATATGGAAACACAGGCATCAAAAAAAACAGGCATTTTATATGACCAAGATTTCACAAAGATGTAGTGCACCTCTGTAAAACATGTCATAGATGTCAATTGATAGGAAAACATCAATATGTCATTAAACCAACACCCTTGATACCCATATCAGTTTTCGAAGAACCGCTGAGTTGAGTGATAGTAGATTATGTGGGATCACATGGAAAATGGAAGCAGGTATGGGGTTGTTTTCCTACGAGTAGAGGAGACTGAAGAGGCACATTTGAGCTGAGGGATACAGATAGGGTAGACAAGATGCAACATTTTGCCTTGATGTATGGATTGATGACCAGGAGAGACAGATTTAAGGTTTAGACGGTATGTGAGGAAACATTTTTCTGCTCAGATGGTGGCAAGAATCTGAAACTCACTGCCTATAAGACTGGTGAAGACAGAAACCCTGATAACCTTTAAGAAGTATTTAGATATTCGCTTGAGATGTCAAAGCTTACAAAGCTATGGGCCAGGTGCTGGAAAATGGGACTATGGTGGTTGCTTCTCTCTGGGGCAAACTCAATGGGCTGTAGGGCCTTTTTCTGTGCTGCAGATCTTGTGATTCTATAACATCCTGATTCCCAGAAACTACTCCTTTAGGGCCATTATAACAAGAGTAGCAGTAGAAAAGTTAACACATTTTTTACTTTTTATAGACTACCAACTGAAATACAATCTGATCAGGGTTCTCACTTCATGTCTGAAGTTTTCCAGGACATCATTAGTAGCTTAGGAATAAAAGAATTGAACTTAATTGTGTATTTTCAACAGATACAGGGAGATTTTGGAGAAATACAATCAGGCTCTCAAAACTGTAAATACCCACAGGATTGGAACAAAGGATTAGATTTCTTAGTATTTACAACCAGAGATTTCCTAATTTAATCTAATGGTTTTAGTCCATTTGAATTGATTTATGGTCATGAGATTAGAAGTCTATTAAAATTGAGTAGGGAGATATTCTTGAACCAAATAGACAAATCCTAAATGTTATTTTATGTGTCCGTGTTTTAAAAAAAAGACTCAAAGGAGCATGTAAAGTAGCATTACAGCATTTGAATGTTTCAGAAGCACATCTGAGAGAGAGAGCGACAGTCTACTCCAGGGATGAATTTTGGTGCTGAAAGCACCAGGAAACTTCGGACTGGTGACAGGAAACTACAGACCGGTGAGTCTCACATTGGTGGTTGAAAAGATATTGGAGAAAATTCTTTGGGATAGGATTTACGCACATTTGAAAAAGCATGGTCTAATTAGGGACAGTCAGCTGGCTTTGTGTCTTACTGACTTGATTGAATTTTTCGAGCAGGCAATGAAGATGATCGATGAGGGCAAAGCAGTGGATGTTGTTCACATGGATTTTAGTCAGGCTTTTGACAAGATCTCTCATCCAGAAGATTAAGATGCATGAGATCCACGGTGACTTGGCCACATGGATTCAGAATTGTCTTGCCCATAGACAGAGGTCATTGTGGAAGAGTATTTTTCAGGCCGGAGGTACGTGACTAGTGGTGTTCTGCAGGTATCCAAACTGGGACCCCTGCTGTTTATGATATATAATTGACCTGAATGAAAATTTAGATGGGTAGGTTAGTAAGTTTGCAGATAATACAAAGATTGGTGGAGTTGTGGATAGTGTAGAAAGTTGTCAAAGGATACAGGAGGATATAGATCAGTTGCAGATATGGGCAGAGAAATGGCAGATGGAGTTTAATCTGGGTAAGTGTGAGGTGCTGCACTTTGAGAGATCAAATGTTAAGGAAAACTATACAATCAATAGCAGGACTCTGAACAGCATTGATGTTCAGAAGGATCTTGAGGATCAAGTCCATAGCTCCCTAAAATTAGCCATTCAAGTAGTTAAGGTGGTAAAGAAGGCATATGGCATGTTTGTTTTTATTGGTTGGGGAATTGAGTACAAGAGTCAGGATGTCATGCTGCAGCTTTATAAGAATTTGGTTAGGCCATACTTAGAGTCAAAAGATGTGGAGCTGAAAAAGTACAGCAGGTCAGACAGCATCCGAGGAGCAGGAAAGTCAACGTTTCGGGCTGAAACTCTTCGTCAGGACATGCAGGGAACACTTAGAGTATTGTTTTCAATCTGGTCATCACATTACAGGAAGGACGTGGAGGCTTTGGCGAGGGTGCAGAAGAGGTTTACCAAAATACTGCCTGGGTTAGAGCGTATGAGCTACAAAGAGAGGCTAGCAAAACTTGTCTTACTTTTTTCTTGAGCGGTGAAGGCTGAGGGGAGACTTGATAGAAGTCTATAAAATTATGAGATGCATAGATAGGGTTAATGTCAGAATCTTCTTCCCAGAGCTGAAATGTCTAATATGAGAGGGCATGCAATTAAGGTGAGGGGGAGAAAGTTCAAAGGAGAGGTGAGGGGCCAGTTTTTTACACAGAATGATAGGAGTCTGGAACACACTGTGGTGGTGGTGGAGGCAGATATGAAAGGGCATTTAAGGGACTTTTAGATAAGCACACAAATATGCAAGGAATGGAGGGAAATGGATTAAGGGCAAGCAGAAGGGATAAGTTTCATTTGGAGTCATGTTTGGTACAACATCGTGAGCTGAAGGGCCCATTTTTGTGCTGTACAGTTCTATGTTCTATGTTCTAAAGCTTGGAAATGGCCCTGCATGGGTAAGAGGTCAAAACGGGTTCAGGACCCTTGACGTACAAAGTTTGGGAGGTGAGGCTGTCCTGATCAAGCATGTGGACCACATGAAAGCTGGAAACGTACAAACAGTGCAGGAGCTGAACCTACCCAGCCCTTGGAACAGCTGGAAAGACTATCAGAACCTATAGGTTCTCCCTGTCCGTCTAGCACCAAAGAAACCTTGGAGTCTGAGACGGACATGATGGATGTCGCAGCCTCAACACCTTTGCCACTTGAAGGAGAGGATGAATTTCTTCCGACACGCTTTGGGTACAGGAGGTGGGCTATGGTCTGGTAAATGCAGTCCGTAGCCAAGGTTGAATTGAAGGAATTGGACTCAGTGCAAAAATGCCCCAGGACAGGCTACAGGAAAAGAACCGACCTGTGTCTATAGAATTGGAGGGGGAAGAGATGTAGTGATTGTAAGAAGGTCAGACAGGTGGACCTCATTGAATATGAGTTCCCCGATTGAGGCTGTTAATTTGGTCCAATCAGGGAGCCCTGGCTGACAGATATAAACAGAAGTGTCAGTGGTTCTTTTCACTCTGACAGCAGGCTCTGAGGGAGCTGGACCAGTGTCAATCATTATGCATGTGTATATAAAGGGTGACTTGGTGATGAGATATTGGCCTCTGTGGAGTTATTTCAGTATGGTCAGCAGAATGCCAGGTAGTCTTTGAGAAGTTGAAGTCAATCCTAATAAATGAACCAGAGTTGGCCCCCCTGATTTTTCCAGCTCTTTTAAAATGGTGATTGGTGGTGGTGACTTAGGGAGAAGTGCAATCTTTTTGCAGGATGATGAATTGGGTGGAGAAAAGCCAGTGGGGTACTTTCCCAAGAAACTAGACCAGTATCAAAAGAATATTATACCCTACAGGAAGAGACTTGGCATTAACATTGGCTTATCATCACTCTGAAGTCTATGTCCAATGTGAGAACAAGGAAAGTGAATCAGAGATAGTAGGAACTGCAGATGCTGGAGAATCCGAGACAACAAGGTGCAGGGCTGGATGAACACAGCAGGCCAAGCAGCATCATAGGAGCAGAGAGGCTGACGTTTCGGGCCT